>NC_050099.1:154775447-155078478 GCF_902167145.1 Zea mays | reverse complement strand
GGTTGATTCTCATGTTTGTAATATTTCAATTCCCAATCCTAGAGATAATAATGATGATTTGCTTGCTAGGATTGAAGAATTAAACATTTCTCTTGCTAACCTTAGATTAGAAAATGAAAATTTGATTGCTAAGGCTAAAGATTTTGATGTTTGCAAAGTTACAATTGCCGATCTTAGAGATAAGAATGATGTACTTCGTGCTAAGATTGTTGAACTTAATTCTTGCAAACCCTCTACATCTATTGTTGAGCATGTATCTATTTGTACTAGATGTAGAAATATTGATATTGATGCTATTCATGATCACATGATTTTAATTAAGCAACAAAATGATCATATAGCTAAACTAGATGCTAAAATTGCCGAGCACAACTTAGAAAATGAGAAATTTAAATTTGCTCGTAGCATGCTTTATAATGGGAGACGCCCTGGCATTAAGGATGGCCTTGGCTTCCAAAGGGGAGACAATGTCAAACTTAATGCCCCTCCTAAAAGATTGTCAAATTTTGTTAAGGGCAAGGCTCCCATGCCTCAGGATAACGAGGGTTACATTTTGTACCCTGCCGATTATCCCGAGGACAAAATTAGGAAAATTCATTCTAGGAAGTCTCACTCTAGCCCTAATCATGCTTTTATGTATAAGGGTGAGACATCTAGTTCTAGGCAACCAACCCGTGCTAAGTTGCCTAGGAAGAAAACTCCTAATGCATCAAATGATCATGCTATTTCATTTAAAACTTTTGATGCATCTTATGTGCTTACAAGCAAATCCGGCAAGGTAGTTGCCAAATTTGTTGGGGGCAAACACAAGGGATCAAAGACTTGTGTTTGGGTACCCAAAGTTCTTGTTTCTAATGCCAAAGGACCCAAAACAGTTTGGGTACCTAAAGTCAAGAACTAAATTTGTTTTGTAGGTTTATGCATCCGGGGGCTCAAGTTGGATACTCGACAGCGGGTGCACAAACCACATGACCGGGGAGAAAAGGATGTTCTCCTCATATGAGAAAAAAAAAGATCCCCAACGAGCTATCACATTCGGGGATGGAAATCAAGGTTTGGTCAAAGGTCTTGGAAAAATTGCTATATCTCCTGACCATTCTATTTCCAATGTTTTTCTTGTTGATTCTTTAGATTACAACTTGCTTTCTGTTTCCCAATTATGTCAAATGGGCTACAACTGTCTCTTTACTGATACAGGTGTCACTGTCTTTAGAAGAAGTGATGATTCAATAGCATTTAAGGGTGTGTTAGAGGGTCAGCTATACTTAGTAGATTTTGATAGAGCTGAACTCGACACATGCTTAATTGCTAAGACTAACATGGGTTGGCTCTGGCACCGCCGACTAGCCCATGTTGGGATGAAGAATCTTCATAAGCTTCTAAAGGGAGAACACATTTTAGGATTAACAAATGTTCATTTTGAGAAAGACAGGATTTGTAGCGCATGCCAGGCAGGGAAGCAGGTTGGAGTCCATCATCCACACAAGAACATCATGACGACCGACAGGCCGCTTGAGCTACTCCACATGGATCTATTCGGCCCGATTGCTTACATAAGCATCGGTGGGAGTAAGTATTGTCTCGTAATAGTGGATGATTATTCTCGCTTCACTTGGGTATTCTTTTTACAGGAAAAATCTCAAACCCAAGAGACCTTAAAGGGATTCTTGAGACGGGCTCAAAATGAGTTCGGCTTAAGGATCAAGAAAATAAGAAGCGACAACGGGACGGAGTTCAAGAACTCTCAAATTGAAGGCTTCCTTGAGGAGGAGGGCATCAAGCATGAGTTCTCTTCTCCCTACACTCCACAACAAAATGGTGTAGTGGAGAGGAAGAATCGAACTCTATTGGACATGGCAAGAACCATGCTTGATGAGTACAAGACACCGGACCAGTTTTGGGCCGAAGCGGTCAACACCGCCTGCTACGCCATCAACCGGTTATATCTTCACCGAATCCTCAAGAAAACATCCTATGAACTCCTAACCGGTAAAAAGCCCAACATTTCATACTTTAGAGTTTTTGGTAGCAAATGCTTTATTCTTGTTAAAAGAGGTAGAAAATCAAAATTTGCTCCTAAAACTGTAGAAGGCTTTTTACTTGGTTATGACTCAAACACAAGGGCATATAGGGTCTTTAACAAGTCCACTGGACTAGTTGAAGTCTCATGTGACGTTGTGTTTGATGAAACTAACGGCTCTCAAGTAGAGCAAGTTGATCTTGATGAGATAGGAAATGAAGAGGCTCCGTGCATCGCGCTAAGGAACATGTCCATTGGGGATGTGTGTCCTAAGGAATCCGAAGAGCCTCCAAATGCACAAGATCAACCATCCTCCTCCATGCAAGCATCTCCACCAACTCAAAATGAGGATGAGGCTCAAGTTGATGAAGGGCAAAATCAAGAAGATGAGCCACCTCAAGATAATGGCAATGATCAAGGGGGAGATGAAAATAATCAAGAAAAGGAGGATGAGGAAGAACCAAGACCGCCACACCCAAGAGTCCACCAAGCAATCCAACGAGATCACCCCGTCGACACCATCCTCGGCGACATTCATAAGGGGGTAACTACTCGATCTCGGGTTGCTCATTTTTGTGAACATTACTCTTTCGTTTCCTCTATTGAGCCACACAGGGTGGAGGAAGCACTTCAAGATTCGGATTGGGTGGTGGCGATGCAAGAGGAGCTCAACAATTTCACGAGGAACGAGGTATGGCTTTTAGTTCCACGTCCTAACCAAAATGTTGTAGGAACCAAATGGGTCTTCCGCAACAAGCAAGATGAGCATGGTGTGGTGACAAGGAACAAAGCTCGACTTGTGGCCAAAGGGTATTCACAAGTCGAAGGTTTGGATTTCGGTGAAACCTATGCACCCGTAGCTAGGCTTGAGTCAATTCGAATATTATTAGCCTATGCTACTTACCATGGCTTTAAGCTTTATCAAATGGATGTGAAAAGTGCCTTCCTCAACGGACCAATCAAAGAAGAGGTCTATGTTGAGCAACCTCCCGGCTTTGAAGACAGTGAGTATCCTAACCATGTTTATAGGCTCTCTAAGGCGCTTTATGGGCTCAAGCAAGCCCCAAGAGCATGGTATGAATGCCTTAGAGATTTCCTTATTGCAAATGGCTTCAAAGTCGGAAAGGCCGATCCTACACTCTTTACTAAAACTCTTGAAAATGACTTGTTTGTATGCCAAATCTATGTCGATGATATTATATTTGGGTCTACTAACGAGTCTACATGTGAAGAATTTAGTAGGATCATGACACAGAAATTCGAGATGTCTATGATGGGGGAGTTGAAGTATTTTCTAGGATTCCAAGTCAAGCAACTCCAAGAGGGCACCTTCATTAGCCAAACGAAGTACACTCAAGACATTCTTGCTAAGTTTGGGATGAAGGATGCCAAACCCATCAAGACACCCATGGGAACTAATGGGCATCTCGACCTCGACACGGGAGGTAAGTCCGTGGATCAAAAGGTATACCGGTCGATGATTGGTTCATTGCTTTATTTATGTGCATCTCGACCGGACATTATGCTTTCCGTTTGCATGTGTGCAAGATTCCAATCCGACCCTAAGGAATCCCACCTTACGGCCGTAAAACGAATCTTGAGATATTTGGCTTATACACCTAAGTTTGGGCTTTGGTACCCTCGGGGATCCACATTTGATTTGATTGGTTATTCGGATGCCGATTGGGCGGGGTGTAAGATTAATAGGAAGAGCACATCGGGGACTTGCCAGTTCTTGGGAAGATCCTTGGTGTCATGGGCTTCAAAGAAGCAAAATTCGGTCGCTCTTTCCACCGCCGAAGCCGAGTACATTGCCGCAGGTCATTGTTGCGCGCAATTGCTTTGGATGAGGCAAACCCTGCGGGACTACGGTTACAAATTAACCAAAGTCCCTTTGCTATGTGATAATGAGAGTGCAATCAAAATGGCCGACAATCCCGTCGAGCATAGCCGCACTAAGCATATAGCCATTCGGTATCATTTTCTTAGAGATCACCAACAAAAGGGGGATATCGAGATTTCTTACATTAACACTAAAGATCAATTAGCCGATATCTTTACCAAGCCTCTTGATGAACAATCTTTCACGAGACTTAGGCATGAGCTCAATATTCTTGATTCTAGAAATTTCTTTTGCTAGCTTGCACACATAGCTCATTTGAATACCTTTGATCATATCTCTTTTATATGCTATGACTAATGTGCTTTCAAGTCTATTTCAAACCAAGTCATAGGTATATTGAAAGGGAATTGGAGTCTTCGGCGAAGACAAAGGCTTCCACTCCGTAACTCATCCTTCGCCGTCGCTCCAAGCCTCTCTCCATCTTTAGGGGGAGAGTTCAAAGCAAAAGGACTTCGTCTTTGGGGAAGAGAGTAAGCCCAAAGCAAGAGGACTTCATCTTTGGTATAATCTTAACTCATTCATTTATGACCAAAGGGGAAGATAGTTCTTCGAGGGCTCTAATGATTCTGTTTTTGGCGATTCATGCCAAAGGGGGAGAAAGTATGAGCCCAAAGCAAAAGGACCGCACCACCACCAATTTCAAAAAACTTAGTGCTTTCCAAATGTATTTATCAATTGGTATCCTATTGTGTTCAAAAGGGGGAGAAAGTAGTATTTCAAAAATGGTATATCAAAACCCTCTTGAACAATAAGAGGAGCATCTCATTTAGGGGGAGTTTTTTGTTTAGTCAAAGGACAAGCATTTGAAACAGGGGGAGAAAATTTCAAAATCTTGAAAATGCTTTGCAAAATCTTATTCATTTACCTTTGACTATTTGCAAAAGAACTTTGAAAAGGATTTACAAAAGAGTTTGCAAAAACAAAACATGTGGTGCAAGCGTGGTCCAAAATGTTATATAAGAAAGAAACATTCCATGCATATCTTGTAAGTAGTTATATTGGCTCAATTCCAAGCAACCTTTACACTTACATTATGCAAACTAGTTCAATTATGCACTTCTATATTTGCTTTGGTTTGTGTTGGCATCAATCACCAAAAAGGGGAAGATTGAAAGGGAATTAGGCTTACACCTAGTTCCTAAATAATTTTGGTGGTTGAATTGCCCAACACAAATCTTTGGACTAACTAGTTTGCCCAAGTGTATAGATTATTCAGGTGTAAAATGTTCACACTCAGCCAATAAAAAGACCAAGTTTTGGATTCAACAAAGGAGCAAAGGGGCAACCGAAGGCACCCCTGGTCTGGCGCACCGGACTGTCCGGTGCGCCACCGGACATGTCCGGTGCACCAGGGGGACTCAGACTCAAACTCGCCACCTTCGGGAATTTCCAGAGGCACTCGCGCTATAATTCACCGGACTGTCCGGTGTACACCGGACAGTGTCCGGTGCGCCAAGGGAGGTCGGCCTCAGGAACTCGCCAGCTTCGGGAAACGCCAATGGCTAGTCCGCTAAAATTCACCGGACTGTCCGGTGTGCACCGGACTCTCCGGTGCGCCTCCGGAGCAACGGTCTTCTCCGCGCCAACGGCTCTCTGCCGCGCATTTAATGCGCGCTCTGCGCGCGCAGGAGTCAGAAACGCCCATGCTGGCACACCGGACATCAAACAGTACATGTCCGGTGTGCACCGGACACCCAGGCGGGCCCACAAGTCAGAAGCTCCAACGGTCAGAATCCAACGGCAATGATGACGTGGCAGGGGGCACTGGACTGTCCGGTGTGCACCGGACTGTCCGGTGCGCCATCGAGCAGACAGCCTCCCAACGGCCACTTTTGGTGGTTGGGGCTATAAATACCCCAACCACCCCACCATTCATTGCATCCAAGTTTTCCACTTCCCAACTACTACAAGAGCTCTAGCATTCAATTCTAAACACATCAAAAGGGATCAAATCCTCTCCAATTCCACAAAAGGTTTTAGTGATTAGAGAGAGAGATTTGCCGTGTTTCTTTTGAGCTCTTGCGCTTGGATTGCTTCTTTTCTTTCTCACTTGTTCTTGTGATCAAAACTCCATTGTAATCAAGGCAAGAGGCACCAATTGTGTGGTGGCCCTTGCGGGGAAGTTTTGTTCCCGGCTTTGATTTGAGAAGAGAAGCTCACTCGGTCCGAGGGACCGTTTGAGAGAGGGAAGGGTTGAAAGAGACCCGGCCTTTGTGGCCTCCTCAACGGGGAGTAGGTTTGAAAGAACCGAACCTCGGTAAAACAAATCCGCGTGTCACACACTTCATTATTCGCTTGCGATTTGTTTTTGCGCCCTCTCTCGCGGACTCGTTTATATTTCTAACGCTAACCCGGCTTGTAGTTGTGTTTATATTTGTAAATTTCAGTTTCGCCCTATTCACCCCCCCCCTCTAGGCGACTATCAAATATCCGCTCGTCGTCGACCCCGTCATCGGCGACGTCAGGCTCACCAAGGTCCTTATGGACAGGGGCAGCAGCCTCAACATCATCAACGCCGAGACCCTCGGGCTCTTGCGCGTCGATCTGTCCTCCGTCCGAGCAGGCGCTGCGCCCTTCCACGGGATCGTTCCCGGGAAGCGCGTCCAGCCCCTCGGACGACTCGACCTTCCCGTCTGCTTCGAAACGCCCTCCAACTTCTGAAGGGAGACCCTGACGTTCGAGGTGGTCGGTTCCGAGGAACCTACCACGCGGTACTGGGGAGGCCATGCTACGCGAAGTTTATGGCCGTCCCCAACTACACCTACCTGAAGCTCAAGATGCCGGGCCCCAACGGGGTCATCACCGTCGGCCCCACGTACAAGCATGCATTCGAATGCGACGTGGAGTGCGTGGAGTACGCCGAGGCCCTCGCCGAATCCGAGGCCCTCATCGCCGACTTGGAAAGCCTCTCCAAAGAGGTGCCAGACGTGAAGCGTCACGCCGGCAACTTCGAGCCAGCGAAGACGGCTAAGGCCGTCCCCCTCGACCCCAGTGGCGACACCTCCAAGCAGATCCGGATCGGCTCCGGGCTCGACCCCAAATAGGAAGCAGTGCTCGTCGACTTTCTCCGCGCAAACACCGACGTCTTCGCGTGGAGTCCCTCGGACATGCCCGGCATACCTAGGGATGTCGCCGAGCACTCGCTGGACATTCGAGCCGGAGCCCGACCCGTCAAGTAGCCTCTGCGCCGATTCAACGAGGAGAAGCGCAGAGCGATAGGTGAGGAAATCCACAAGCTAATGGCAGCAGGGTTCATCAAAGAGGTATTCCATCCCGACTGGCTTGCCAACCCTGTGCTTGTGAGAAAGAAAGGGGGGAAATGGCGGATGTGTGTAGACTACACTGGTCTCAACAAAGCATGTCCGAAGGTTCCCTACCCTCTGCCTCGCATCGATCAGATCGTGGATTCCACTGCTGGGTGCGAGACCCTGTCTTTCCTCGATGCCTACTCAGGGTATCACCAAATCAGGATGAAAGAGTCCGACCAGCTCGCGACTTCTTTCATCACGCCCTTCGGCATGTACCGCTATATCACCATGCCGTTCGGCTTGAGGAATGCGGGCGCGACGTACCAGCGGTGCATGAACCATGTGTTCGGCGAACACATTGGCCGCACGGTCGAGGCCTACGTTGATGACATCGTAGTCAAGACGAGGAAAGCTTCCGACCTCCTTTCCGACCTTGAAGTGACATTCCGATGTCTCGAGGCGAAAGGCGTCAAGCTCAATCCCGAGAAGTGTGTCTTCGGGGTCCCCCAAGGCATGCTCTTGGGGTTCATCGTCTCCGAGCGGGGCATCGAAGCCAACCCGGAGAAGATCGCAGCCATCACCAGTATGGGGCCCATCAAGGACTTAAAAGGCGTACAGAGGGTCATGGGATGTCTCGCGGCTCTAAGCCGCTTCATCTCACGCCTCGACGAAAGAGGTCTGCCTCTGTACCGCCTCTTAAGGAAGGCCGAGTGCTTCACTTGGACCCCTAAGGCCGAGGAAGCTCTCGGGAACCTGAAGGCGCTCCTCACAAAGGCGCCTATCTTGGTGCCTCCAGCTGCCGGAGAAGCCCTCTTGGTCTACGTCGCCGCGACCACTCAGGTGGTCAGCGCCGCGATTGTAGTCGAGAGGCAAGAAGAGGGGCATGCATTGCCCGTTCAGAGGCCAGTTTACTTCGTCAGCGAGGTACTGTCCGAAACCAAGATCCGCTACCCACAAGTTCAGAAGCTGCTGTATGCGGTGATCCTGACGCGGCGGAAGTTGCGACACTACTTCGAGTCTCATCCGGTAACTGTGATGTCATCCTTCCCCCTGGGGGAGATCATCCAGTGCCGAGAGGCCTCGGGCAGGATTGCAAAGTGGGCGGTGGAAATCATGGGCGAGACAATCTCGTTCGCCCCTCGGAAGGCCATCAAGTTTCAGGTCTTGGCGGACTTCATAGCCGAATGGGTCGACACCCAGATACCGACGGCTCCGATCCAACCGGAGCTCTGGACCATGTTTTTCGACGGGTCGCTGATGAAGACGGGAGCCGGCGCGGGCCTACTCTTCATCTCGCCCCTCGGGAAACACCTACGCTATGTGCTACGCCTCCATTTCCCGGCGTCCAACAATGTGGCTGAGTATGAGGCTCTGGTCAATGGGATGCGGATCGCGATCGAGCTAGGGGTCCGGTGCCCCGACGCCCGCATTGACTCGCAGCTCGTCATCGACCAAGTCATGAAGGACTCCCACTGCCGCGACCCGAAGATGGAGGCCTACTGCGATGAGGTTCGGCGCCTGGAAGACAAGTTCTACGGGCTCGAGCTCAACCACATCGCTCGGCGCTACAACGAGACTGCGGACGAGCTGGCTAAAATAGCCTCGGGGCGAACAACGGTTCCCCGGACGTCTTCTCCCGGGATCTACATCAACCCTCCGTCAAGATCGACAACCCGCCCGAGCCTAAGGCGCCCTCGACCCAGCCCGAGGTACCCTCGGCACAGCCCGAGGCACCCTCAGCTCGGCCCGAGGCGCCTTCAGTTCAGCCCGAGGTACCCTTGGCCTCCGAGGGTGAGGCGCTGCGCATCGAGGGGGAGCAAAGCGGGGCCACGCCTGATCGAAACTGGCAGACCCCGTACCTGCAATATCTCCAACAAGGAGAGCTACCCCTCGACCGGGCCGAGGCTCGCCGGGTGGCACGGCGTGCCAAGTCGTTCGTCTTGCTGGGCGATGAGAAGGAGCTCTACCACCGCAGCCCCTCAGGCGTCCTCCAGCGATGCATCTCCGTCGCCGAAGGTCAGGAACTCCTGCGGGAGATACACTCGGGGGCTTGCGGCCATCACGCAGCACCTCGAGCCCTTGTCGGGAATGCTTTCCGACAAGGATTCTACTGGCCGACGGCGGTGGCCGACGCCACTAGAATCGTTCGCACCTGCGAAGGGTGTCAATTCTATGCGAAGCAGACCCACCTGCCCGCTCAGGCTCTGCAGACGATACTCATCACCTGGCCCTTTGCTGTGTGGGGTCTGGACCTCGTCGGCCCCTTGCAGAAGGCGCCCGGGGGCTACACGCACCTGCTGGTCGCCATCGACAAATTCTCCAAGTGGATCAAGGTCCGACCTCTGAACAGCATCAGGTCCGAGCAGGCGGTGGTGTTCTTCACCAACATCATCCATCGCTTCGGGGTCCCGAACTCCATCATCACCGACAACGGCACCCAGTTCACCGGCAGAAAGTTCTTGGACTTCTGCGAGGATCACCACATCCGGGTGGACTGGGCCGCCGTGGCTCATCCCATGTCAAATGGGCAAGTAGAGCGTGCCAACGGCATGATTCTACAAGGGCTCAAGCCTCGGATTTACAATGACCTCAACAAGTTCGGCAAGCGATGGGTGAAGGAACTCCCCTCGGTGGTCTGGAGCCTAAGGACAACGCCGAGCCAAGCCACGGGTTTCACGCCGTTCTTCCTAGTCTACGGGGCCGAGGCCGTCTTGCCCACAGACCTGGAATACGGCTCCCCGAGGACGAGGGCCTACAGCGATCAAAGCAACCAAGCCAGCCGAGAAGACTCGCTGGACCAGCTGGAAGAGGCTCGGGACAAGGCCTTACTACACTCGGCGCGGTACCAGCAGTCCCTGCGACGCTACCACGCCCGAGGGGTCCGGTCCCGAGACCTCCAGGTAGGCGACCTGGTGCTTCGGCTGCGACAAGACCCCCGAGGGAGGCACAAGCTCACGCCCCCCTGGGAGGGACCGTTCGTCATCGCCAAGGTTCTGAAGCCCGGAATGTACAAGCTGGCCAACAGCCAAGGCAAGGTCTACGGCAACGCTTGGAACATCCAACAGCTACGTCGCTTCTACCCTTAAAATATTTTCAAGTCATTCATATACCTCGCACCCACGCAAAGTTTAGTCATCAAGGAAGGGTCGGCCTCGCCTCGGCAAAGCCCGACCCTCCCTCGGGGGCTAAAAGGGGGGGAACCCCCTCTGCGTTGAGATTTTCCTCGAAAAAAAAGATCTCTTCTGCCAGAATATCTTTCGTGCTTTCTGACTACTTCGAAAAGTGGATCCTGGAAACGACGGAGTACACGTAAGCAGCCAAGGCTGACCGAGCCGAGGGACTCCTACGCCTCCGGGATACTGATACCTCACTCATCACCTTCAACGATAAGTAACTCGCGTTCAGATAAAGTGATTCCGCGGACCGAACAAGTCTTCACGTTCGGAAGCTCTTCTGCCAAAGCGATCCTTCGAGCCTTCTCGACTGAGTCGGTGACAGGGCCTCATGGACAGGTGAAGGTGCGCGTAAGCGGCAAGGCCGACCGAGTCGAGGGACTCCCACGCCTCCGGGATACGGATACCTCACTCATCACCTTCCGCGAGAAGCAACTCTCGCTCGCGCAAACATCCCTGTTGCTGACAAAAAAGTCCAGATACTTGAAACAAGAGGAAAAGAGACGCGGCTTTACAACGCAGCGAGGGTGTGTGTTCTGGCCTCGGCGGCCGCAGAAGGCACACGCTACAAGACAATCTGATCCTGCAGGCTCGGGTCTTGACACTGGAAGGGGGCAGCAGAACCCTCGGCATCGACGACACCTTCGGCGAGGTCCGACCTAGCCTCGGACGGCGACGCGGTCCAAGAATCTCCGCTCTAAGGGACGACGTCATCACCACGCCCGGGCAATTGCTGCCTGGGTCTTCTCCGGAAATCTGGCCCGAGCAGGCGGCTCGGCCGGTTGCTCCGGGGCCTCGGCCAACCATCTTCCAAGGGCACCGGCCCGACCCGAGGCCTCGGCTGGTCAACTCCGGCGTCGGTCCCGCCAGCGGACAACCCAGCTAGGCTCCGGCCAACCAGGTTTCATTTTTTAGCCAACTCTGCCCCTGTTCGTGCTGATATCGCTACCCCTGGCCTCGGCTCGTCGAGGAGCGGCCAAGGGGTCCATTTAACTAAGCTAGAGAAGCCTCAGACAACAAGGCCGACCGAGCCGAGGGACTCCTACGCCTCCGGGATACGGATACCTCACTCGTCACCTTGACACGGGGCGACTCACGCTTGGTGAAGCGGTTCAGACAACCAACAGGCAAGTCTTAGTGCTCGAAAATGAGGAAAAAACACGGCTCCGCGCCAAAAATACATACATGTTCAGGCCTCGACAGCCACAATGAACAAAAACACTGGCATTCGAAGTGCCACTACAAACGGAACTCTGGTTCCGTCCCCGCGGGTATGAGCAACCTCGAGCCTGCGGGGCAACGAACACCGGGAGGCCCGCCAGTGACCTCTGCAGCAGCAGCCATGGTCCCGGGTGGACGCGGCCGCCGGAGGGCGCTCATTCGCGTTCCCGCTCAAGGGACGCGAACCAGCTATTAAAGCCAAAGAGCGAGCCGCTCCCAAGCGCGCCGGCAGATCCTCGCTGTCGTCCCCACCGCGAATGCGAGGAAGAGGGCGGAATGTTGCATCCTAGCTGGGTAGCAACAGTTCGCCTTCCCCGGCATGGTTGGAGGACGTCTCCGCCGCAGGGCTGGAGGGCGATTGCCACCACCAGAAGCTGGGAGAAGAGGTGGCCCGCCGACCCGCGCAGGAGGTAGAGCCCCGGCTCGCCTCGCTCCCCGCCCCAGCAAGGATGACGAACACCCTCGACGCTGAGGGCGGGATCGAGATCACAGCCCGGCTTGCCTCTCCCCATCCAGGAGCTGGAGGTCACCGTCTTGGGTGACCACCAGCGGAGGGGTGCAACCGGGCTGTGTGATGAAAATCCTTGAAGCCGAACGATGGCTGAAAGGTACCAACTCCCACGGAGTTGCGTTCCTCCAACGATGAGGCGAAAAGACGGCGGTATCCCCCATCCGGGGGCTTGGAAGGTGGAAAGACACGGTGCATAAGGGAGCGCGAAGACATGGTCGCCTTCCGAAGGGGGTCACCCTCCTTTTAAAGGCAACTCTCCCTACTTGCGCCCCCAACCGTCACGGGCTGAGTCTTCTCCAACACGCTCCAAGGCCCTCCCCTGCGGCGTGGGGGCTGGGTCCCGCGTGTCATGCAAGCCGGCTCAGAGCAGAAGAAGCCAAACCGCCGCGCGTGGTGCACACAACCGCCCAGCGGTTACAAGTGACCCTGCACTTTTGCCCAGACCAACGGGTGAAAGGAGCGGACAGCCATGCGGGCGGCATGCAACCGCGCTACGTGGGCACGCTTCTCCGACTCCCGACACGCCCAGCATGGAGGCCCAGGCCCACGCGTCACGCAACCGGCGCGCCGGATGCTTCATGCAAGAAACTGCACCGCCACTTGCGCCACCGCCACGCCTCCTCGATTGCGGAACCAATACCGCGACTCGAGGCGACCCAGCGCACGACCCAGCAGCGCCAGCCTGGCGCGGCGGTCAATGCGGTCAAAAATGGGCCGGCAGTAATGACGCTGGCAGGCGGGCGGGAGCAGCGGTCACGTCGTCAGCCAAGCTCACGTCCCATCCGGGGGCAGCAAGAGAACCCCCTCTCACGGCGTGAAGACAACACGCCCGTGACCCGTTCCTCGAACGGCTCGCGCACGCGCAACGGCTGCCCTGCCAACCACTCGCCCCGACGCATTAACTCCGCGGTGGGACAGTTGGCGCCTGTGGCAGGAGAAGCGGGCGACGCTTCACCTTCACCGTAATAACTGCGCCAAAAAAGGTACGCCGCGTCATTCGACTTCGTATCCTTTTCCTTTTTTCCTCTTTCTCTCTCTCTCTTGCAACATGGACCGGGAAACGGGGATACCCCGAAAAGGATCCTTCCCCGTGAAGGAACCAGGCTCCGAGCCTCCTTACTGATCAGAGGTTCGAAGGCTGGCCCCCCGAAGGGTTCAACAGCCGCCTCAGATCGCGTGGGCCCTACACCCACTACTGGTCAGAGGTTCGAAGGCCGGCCCCCCGAAGGGTTCCACGGCCGCCTCAGGCTACTCGGGCTCCGCGCCCATTACTGATCAGGGGTTCGAAGGCTGGCCCCCGAAGGGTTCACAGCCGCCTTAGACGCCGAGCGAGGGATGACCAGGGGTACGTTCGATACATAACCAAGGCTCGGGCTGCGCTCCCGAGGTACCCTAGGACATTTCCGAGACCAGCGGGAGCGATCTTGTAACGGAATCCCATCGGAGGGAGGCATCGAGCCCTCGGACCCCGTCGCCAGGGGACCGGGTCCGGCAGATCACCCGCAGGTACTTTTGGGCGTGCCTCTGGGCCCCTAGCCGACCCCTAACGAACGGGGCACGGGCGTCCACTCGGACTACCCGCTTGTAGCTCACCAGAGACACCATGTTCGGCGCCCATCGAGGGCAACATGGCGCTTTCCCCCCCCCCCCCCCCTCCTCCTTGCGAAAAGGCGACTCAGGGGCGTATGTAAAAAAGCCGAGTCTGTCCCTGATCGCCCTCTCGCCCTGTGCAGAGGCTCGGGGGCTGCTCTCGCAAACCCGGCTCCGGCCGAACCGTTGACAGCGTCAACATACCAGCGAGAGAACTTGGGACCCGACCGTACACCCGGGCTACGGCCAGCTCGCATGAGGGAACGACCAGACTAGCCGAAGCATTACGCGAGGCATTAAGACCTCGAAGGAGTGAAACCACTCCTCCGAGGCCTCGGGGGCTACACCCGGCGGGTGCGCTCGCGCGCACCCACCGGAACAAAATGCAACCGAGAAAGGCTGGTCCCATTGCAAAAAAGTGCGATGAAAGCCTCCAAGCGAGTGCTAACACTCCCTTCGAGGCTCGGGGGCTACTGTCGGGGACCATAATTAGGGGTACCCTCAAGACTCCTAATTCTCAGCTGGTAACCCCCATCAGCATAAAGCTGCTAAGGCCTGATGGGTGCGATTAAGCCAGGGATCAGTCCATTCGAGCGACTCGATCACGCCTCGCCCGAGCCTAGCCTCGGACAAGGGCAGCCGACCCCAGAGGATTTCCGTCTCGCCCGAGGCCCCCCTCCGACGGCGAACATATCTCCGGCTCGCCCGAGGCCCTGCCTTCGCTAAGAAGCAACCCTGACTAAATCGCCGCACCGACCGACCAAGTCGCAGGAGCATTTAATGCAAAGGTGGCCTGACACCCTTATCCTGGCATGCGCCCTCCGGCAGAGCCGAAGTGACCGCCGTCACTTCGCCGCTCCACTGACCGGCCTGACAGAAGGACAGCGCCGCCTGCGCCGCGCCGACTGCAGTGCCACTTGATAGAGTGAGGCTGACAGGCAGTCAGGTCCTGCAGAAGGCACCACAGGAAACTCCGCTCCGCCCGACCCAGGGCTCGGACTCGGGCTAAGTCCCGGAAGACGGCGAACTCCGCTCCGCCCGACCCAGGGCTCGGACTCGGGCTAAGTCCCGGAAGACGGCGAACTCCGCTCCGCCCGACCCAGGGCTCGGATTCGGGCTAAGTCCCGGAAGACGGCGAACTCCGCTCCGCCCGACCCAGGGCTCGGACTCGGGCTAAGTCCCGGAAGACGGCGAACACCGCTCCGCCCGACCCCAGGGCTCGGACTCCGCCCTGGCCTCAGACGACGACCTCCGCCTCGCCCGACCAGGGGCTCGGACTCGGCCTCGGCCACGGAAGACAGACTCGACCTCAGCTTCGGAGGAGCTTCCACCTCGCCCAGCCTAGGGCGCAGACCAGCCACGTCAACGGGAGGCGCCATCATCACCCTACCCCGAGCTGACTCGGGCCGCAGGAAACAAGACCGGCGTCCCATCTGGCTAGCTCCGCCGGATAGGCAATGATGGCGTCCCGCATGCTCTGTGACGACGGCAGCTCTCAGCCCCCTTACGGAAGCAAGAGGACGTCAGCAAGGACCCAACCGCTCCGACAGCTGTCCCTCCGCCAGGCTCCATCGCTCCTCCGACGGCCACGACATCACACCAGCTGGGTGCCAAAATCTCTCCGGCTACCACGACGGCATGTACTTAGGGCGCTAGCTCTCCCCCGCTAGACACGTAGCACTCTGCTACACTCCCATTGTACACCTGGATCCTCTCCTTACGCCTATAAAAGGAAGGACCAGGGCCCTCTTAGAGAGGGTTGGCCGCGCGGGGACGAGGACGAGACAGGCGCTCTCTTGGGGCCGCTCGCTTCCCTCTCCCGCGTGGACGCTTGTAACCCCCTACTGCAAGCGCACCCGACCTGGGCGCGGGACGAACACGAAGGCCGCGGGATTCCCACCTCTCTCACGCCGGTCTCCGGCCGCCTCGCTTCTCCCCCCTTCGCGCTCGCCCTCGCGCTCGACCCATCTGGGCTGGGGCACGCGGCGACACTCACTCGTCGGCCCGAGGGACCCCCCGGTCTCGAAACGCCGACAACAGCCTACTCGGTTCGTAACCGAAGAGCGGACGAGGTACAATAAGGAGATTTTTTCTTTAATTTAAGCCAGAAAATTCATCCTGATGAAAATCAAACTTTGACTTTTATTCAAAAGCCTTAGCCAGTAGACTAGAGACCCTCTCGCATAGCCTGTGTATCTAGATGAGACGTCCTCAAAACCCAACTAAACAAACAAATCGCTAATCCCTACTAGTTTGGAAACTTAAACCCCTTCGGTATTGAAGGGGATTGGAGAGGAAATTAGTTCATTTCTATCTCAATCCCCTCAAATACCGAAGGGGATTTGAGGTTCCCAAAGTAGCCCTAAACGGCGTGCGGAGCGAGCAACACGTAGTAGTACTACGGCCAATGCGAAACGGATGTGCGGCATAGTTTGTAACCGTTAACAAATCGCTGGAGAAGTTGGTTAGGCAGCACTGGCAGCCAGGTGCTTGCAAGTTGCAGGCAGAGCCGCAGAGGGCGGCGCGCGCCTTTAATTTGTTGGTTGTAGACTGCTATTGCAAGGCATTGCGTCGCTCTGCTTGTGTGGTGCAGTGGACGGAGTGAAATGCAGCGGCCCACCTGCAACTGCAACTAATATTTGCTGGCAGGCATGCATTGCTGCTGTGCTGCTGCTGGCTCATGCTCATGCTTAGCTCGTAAGCTTGGTGCGGTAGATGCAGGGTCTGTTTGGTTCAGCTTTTTTCTGACCAGCTTTTCCGAGAATCTAGCTGTGGGGAGAATCTGGCTGTGTAGAGAATCTGAGTGTCATTAGGATTACGTGCGGAGGAAGATAAAGTTGTCCATGGGGCTCAGGATCTATAAAGTGACGGATTACTACTATTGCGACGACTCAACCAACCGATTATATGTTTATGTTGATTTTGAATGGTTTTTACCCAAACGAATATTATAGAAGCTGGCTGAAAAGCTGAGTGTTTGGCAGTCCGCAGTAGCTTTTGATGGCCAGAAGCTGTGAAAAGCCGAAACAAACAGGCACGCAGGCTCGTGTGCCTGGTTCTAGGAACAATTCACAGGGTTTAATGCTTTGGTCTCCAGTATTGGAGAAGGGTGACAGTCTGACTGACAGATACTTCTGTACTGTCAGGTTAGCAGGAACACTACAGAGCGGCAGGTGTGTGTGTGTAGGATACAGATACAGCGGGACACGGAGATGTGCACCGCGGTACTTCGGACTGCTGCGTCCAATGTCTTCGGCTGCCGTGCTGTGAACGGCAGATTGGAGGCTGGCAGGACGAGGGCGGCAGGCTACTGAATTGAATACCACAGCGACAGCGAGCGGCAAAGCTGGTGAGCGTTCCACTCTTAATTTATTATTGTTTAGATTAGTTACATATAAAACATAGTGACTTTAAAAAAAAAATTATACTCAAATATTTGAACCATCCAGCTTCCGCTCCTCAGGATCTCTCGGACCAAGCCGCTCTATGCTATGGCGCCATTCCATCCCAACAGCCTACGGAACGAAACACTGCCTAACTGCATCGCCAATGACATGCGAACCAGATCTCATCGCGTGAACATCTATTGTGATTAGTCTGAGAAACTAGTACTAATGCTCCAGACGTGATTTGGAGATACTAGGGTGTCGCTGTGTTCCTACTTTATAGGCTGCTTGATTTTCCCGGTGACACTAGCTAACAGGCTGGTTTAGCGTGGAAGCCCCATTTGTTTAGCCTCCCGCTCTGTTCACGGCACATGGGGGAATTTGTCGAGTCTCTGTCAGGCATCTCTCGTACTTGTTTAGTTTGTTTGGTGTGGCCATGGCCATGGATGGCGTGTTACATTATCTGCTTTATTTAATTATTATTATTCCGAAAAGAGAATTACAGTACAGTTTCGTTTCATCGTACGTAGCCCCATTTAATTATTTAATTATTATTTGTTTAGCCCTCCCGCTCTCTGTTCACGGCACGGCACATGGGGAATTTGTCGAGTCTCTGGCAGCCCCAGTAAAAATGCTATTGGGCCAGCAAAGAAGCCCAAAAGATGATGGGCTACGATGGAAGGGAAGCCGCTGAGAAAACAAAACGTCTCATTTGCACAAAGGCTACTTGAGTAGACTAGGCCTCTCAAACAGGAAACCTTTTGTTATTTTTTTTATTTGTAGTTGTTTGTCAAGATCTCAAAAAAAATTTGTCAAGAGAGATTCCTTCTCACTTAAATGTCGAAATTTCTAGACTTCTTCTAAAGAAAAGGAAGCAGTTTCTAGAATTCTAGCCAAACTCTATCTGACTTGTGAGAGATATAAACTAATTAACCACCTTTGTGCTTCTATTAAATGGCAAACATATTTCTTCAGATATAGGATCTGCACTTTCAGTGGACCGAAATGTTTATCACTCTGTCGACTTGCAATCTAAATAACAACCCGCAAAAACCGCTTCGGAATACCAACACAAACGTAGGGCACAAGAAGAGGAAAACCTAAGTCCTAACTCATGAGTAAAACGAATGTACCTCATGATTCTTTGGACTACCTGCTTGTGGGATGTGCGTGAGGAATCCTGAATCCACACATATACACAACAAAGTGTATTTCCGATCTCGTTGTCGTCAAGTATAAAAAGCGAGCCAATCATGCTCCTGTAGTTCTTCTAGTCCACGGGTTCACTGTCCTCATCGACATCCAATGTCGTCGTAGTGGACAAGTGCATCAAAAGAGGCTTGGCCTCACCCATGTCAAACTTCTTTAGGACATCCTTGGTATACTTGCCTTGGTTCACAAATGTCTCATCTTGGGTTTGCTTGATTTGCAACCAACAAAGATGTTGAGCTCTCCTATCATGCTCATTTGAAACTTTGTACTCATAGTATTTGAAAAAACTTAGAAACATGAGCATGAGAAGAAGAACCAAAGATAATATCATCCTATAGATGTAAACCAACAAAGTGTCATTGTCTTGCTTGTGGAAAAGAAGAGTTTATCAATTGATCCCATTTTAAAACCTTTAGTAAGCAAAAAGGTTTTCAAACACTCATATTAGGCTTTAGGGGCTTGTTTTAAACTATACAAAGTTTTTTTTTGAAGTTTAAACACATGGTTTGGACACAAGATTTTCAAAACTAGTGAATTGTCTAACATAGACCTCTTCTTCTATCTTCGTTTTTAGGAAAGCCCTCTTGACTTTCATTTGAAAAAGTTTAAAATCCTTTGAAGCAGCAAAAGCTATAAAAATTGTAATAGTTTCTAAATGGGCAACAATATCAAAGGATTCCTCAGTCTATCCCCCTCTTTTTAGAAAAAAAATGTCAGGCTACCAATCTAGCTTTGTTTCTAACTACCATGTCAACCTCACCCTATTTGTTTTTAGAAACTCATTTGGTACCTATGGGGTGGAAGTTTTGTGGAGGTGGTACCAAAAGGCAAACTTGGTTTCTTTCAAAATTTTCAAGCTCCTCGTGCATTAACCCAATTAGGATCAAATAAAGCTAGTCAAACATCCTAGGCTCAAAAGAAGCAACAAATGTTGAATGAGCAGGTGAGATATGTGTTGTGACATGGATCAAGTGACTTGCTCATGTAGCTCGTTGGTCACTCGTTGAGGTGGATGGTGGTGTTGAATGTGTCGTGGTGCCTCCCTTGAGGAAGTCAGCTCCCCTAATAGTAGCTTGATCGCCTCTAGGTTCAGCAAGCATGAGCTCGACATAGAACCAAGTGGTAGACGTGACATCGGGTATGTCAGTCGAAGTAGTAAAACGGGCTCAACCGAGGTTGTCGGTGGACATGACTTAGGATCACACCAATCAACATCACCTTGCTCATTCTCCACAAAGACGGTCTTGCCCATCTCTCTATGATATGCATGTTCAAATACAGGGGTTGTACATGACATAGTCTCATCAAATATGACCTCACATATCTCTACAATATTGTTAGTATTAAGTTTAAGTATACAATAAGATCGAGAATGTAATGCATAACCAAGAAAGTCCAATATAAAGACCACGACTCAAATTTGTCCAAGTTACCCTATTTGAGCACAAGGAATTTGCATTCAAAGACCCTAAAATGGCTTACCTTGGGTGGTCGTCCAAATCACAACTCATAAGAAGTTTTGTTCAAGAAAGCTCAAAGAAAAAATGTGATTGGACACATGGGAAAATGTGTTGATCGCTTTGGTCCAAAAATTCCTAGAAGACATGTGTCCATCGAGCATAGTCCTAGCCATCTCAACAAGGGTTCGATTCTTGCATGTGCCATTCTGCCAAGGTATATACAAAGAGGAAACTTATGCAAAAGACCCAAAGAAACATAAAATGTCTCAAAATGAATGGTTTTGATTATGTGCCATTGTCATTACGAATAGCACTATTGGGACTCTTTGGAAACTCATTTTTCCATCAAAGAATCAAATCTCAAGCATGAGAGAAAGCCACATCCTTCACCTTCATGAAAACCTATTGTGTCCATTTATAGAACCTCGTCAAGTTGCTTGGTCATTACCTTAGTGACTAGGGGTATGAGGCGGCAACCATCTTTCCATGATGACAATGGTGGCAAACAAGACATTTTCATATTTAAATTTAGGCAATTCTTGGATGAGATAAAGTGAGCTATATTGAGACAAAAGATCAAATCTCAAATAGCCTAGCCTTCTATGCCACTTCAAATTCTGAGAGGAAGATCCTGCTACAAGGCATCAAGAAGGGCTAAAAGAATGGGTAAATCAACTCAAAGCTCGTCCAAATGTAGAAATTTGACAAACAAAATATCACTTACCATCCAACATAGTAGAAATGCCCTTCTTAAAGTGCACCTCAAAGCCGTCATCAAGGAGTTGTGAAACAAAAAGTAAATTAAAATACAAAATTGAGACCAATGCAACATCCTTAAGAACAAAGAATTGTTCACCCGAAATGTGTCATGAGAAACAACCTTACATCTAAAATCATCCTTAAAAGTGATGTACTCCTTCCCAATCATGGGGTCAAAGTTGAAGAACAATCTAGTGTTTCTGGTCATATAGCGAGAATACCCGGAATCCATCAGTCATATGTTCTCCTAGACTCCATCCTACATCAATAAAGAACATAGGATGAGCAAATGGCACTATACTAGGGTTAGTATGTTGTGAAGAGTATAAGTGTTGTGGCATTTACCCCTGAAAATCGTTAGGATAATACCAAACATCACTGATCCCACAAGGGGTAGTGAGCTTCACTAGACAAAAATCCTGGTCTACTAGAACTGTGGGAACCAAAGCGTCTACCACAAGATCTTTGGTCATATGGCTCATGACCAATACCTCACCAGGCTCGATCACCACATGGTCTTGTTGCTCTGGGACTAAAAACCTAAGGCAATGCACCTAGGCCTAGCAGAATGCCTCTGAACAAGAGAACCATGTACATCATGAGAACTGTAGTACATGTTTCTACTGCTCTCCTCAAACCTATGTCACTCATCTATCTTCCTCCTAAAGTAAAACCCAACTAGGTGACTATCCCTCCTGTAGCACTCGCAAATGGTACATCACCTCTCTCATAGGTGGTGTCTATTTTTGGACATGGCTCACTTTGTGTGGTTATGGTGCTCTAGGAAGGTGATCACTAGAGTTGTTGGGCAAAGTATCAAGTGGGTTCTTAACACGGTTAGGTTATGGAATCTGCACTTTCTTTAGAGGTGGGACTCTTGGAGGCTCCTCAAACACTCTATCTCTCACAACTAGGGTGACATATTTGGGTGGAGTGAGTTTAATGGGCTAGGGAATGGTATAGGTTTTTCTAATGGTGACAAGCCACTACATTCACCAACCTTGTCGTCACAAGCATCACTCTCATCCATAGCAGCAAAGCCTAAGTCCAGTCTATGAATTGCCCTCCTGAACTAGTTGACCGTCAATCTCAAATAGCCTAGGCTTCTATGCTACTTCAAATTATGAGAGGAAGATCCTGCTACAAGGCATCAAGAAGGGCTAAAAGAATGGGGAAATCAACTCAAAGCTCGTCCAAATGTAGAAATTTGACAAACAAAATATCACTTACCATCCAAAATAGTAGAAATGCCCTTCTTAAAGTGCACCTAAGAATCGTCATTAAGGAGTTGTGAAACAAAAAGTAAAATAAAATACAAAATTGAGACCAATGCAACATCCTTAAGAATAAAGAATTGTTCACCCGAATGGTGTCATGAGAAATAACCTTACATCTAAAATCATCCTTAAAAGTGATGTACTCCTTCCCAATCATGGGGTCAAAGTTGGAGAACAATCTAGTGTTTCTGGTCATATAGCGAGAATACCCAGAATCCATCTGTCATATGTTCTCCTAGAGTCCATCCTACATCAATAAAGAACATAAGATGAGAAAATGGCACAATACTAGGGTTAGTATGTTGTGAAGAGTATAAGTGTTGTGGCATTTACCCCTAAAAAGCGTTAGGATAATACCAAACATCGCTGATCCCACAGGGGTTAGTGAGCTTCACTAGACAAAAATCCTGGTCTACTAGAATTGTGGGAACCAAAGCGCCTACCACAAGATCTTTGGTCATATGGCTCATGACCAATACCCCACCAGGCTCGACCACCACATGGTCTTGTTGCTCTAGGACTAAAAACCTAATGCAATGCACCTAGGCCTAGCTAAACACCTATGAACAAGAGAACCATGTACATCATGAGAATTGCAGTACATGTTTCTACTGCTCTCCTCAAACCCATGTCGCTCATCTATCTTCCTCCTAAAGCAAAACCCAACAAGGCGACCATCCCTACTGTAGCACTCACAAATGGTACCTCACCTCTATCATAGGTGGTGTTTGTTTTTTTGGCATGGCTCATGGTATAGGTTTTTCTAAAGGTGACAAGTCACTACACTCACCAACCTTGTCGTCACAAACATCACTCTCATCCATAACAGTAAAGTCTAAGTCTAGTCTATGAATTGCCCTCCTAAATTAGTTGACCATCATGCCCAAATAGGGCTCGCTACTAGAGGCCCAATTTAAGATTGACCAAAGGTATATGTTTTCTTCCTTAGTACAAGTATTGTTGTGTCTGCAAGAACTGAGCTCGAACTGCATACCCTCATAGAGTTCTCATTGAGTAGATATAGCACAATAATAATCCAGTTTATCCCCATTGGCCGGGTACCGATGGGAATTAGCTTGTTACCTATAGGAATTAGTAATTTCTTGTCGATGTCCTGCCGATGGGAATTCCTTGTTAGGGATTAAATAATTAATGTCGTACACTGAAGGGAAATTATTTAATCCTCATCGGCTTATTGTAGCTGACTAGAGTTAACCCTTATGTCGGGTCTAACGTGGGACATGAAAATCCATGTTGGCCTACCTGGCCGATAGGAGTTCATTAGATAATCCCTGTCGGTCTTTGGCTGACAGGAGTTACTCATACAATCCACGTTGGCCCATGTGTGGCTGACGGGAATTAGCCAATATAATCCATGTTGAAGTTTGCTAAAATTTAGCTATACATGAGGCACACCAGACCGGTCCGGTAGTGCACCGGACCGAGTGCAAAGAGGGGTTATAAGATGGTTTGGGCCAATGGGCACACCGGACTAGTCAAGTGGCTCATCAGAGTAGTTTACCAGAGATGTCATTTTGAAGCTGAAGAAGAGCTTACGCACTGGCCCGATCTGGTGGTGCACCGGACCTTGTGACTTCAATAATACAAGTCAGATTCCAACGGTCGTGCTGATGTGCCGATGGTCAGGTGCCACATGGACCTGGTCCAATGCCCCCGATAGGTCAGAATGGTAACCTGCTAGAGTGGTCTGCAGAGGTTCGGTGGCACATCAGATTGTCACTATAAGAGGTCTGGTGCCATTTAGAAAAGTGTAGTTTCCCCTCACTTCTTTCCAATGGCTATGTGGGGTGGTTGGGGCTACAAATACTTCCAACTAGAATTCAAGAACACAAGAACTACCACCAAACATCCATACATTTATTGCAAACATCTTCAAAGCATCCAAAGCCTCCAAAGTGCCAAATTCAATATAATTGAGCTAGAAAAAAGATAGCACCTTGCGAGTGTGATCCATTTCAGTTGTTGCTTTGCTCTTGTTCTCTTGAGTTTTATTTCTCACTTCTAATCCCATTCTCATTCTTGTCAAGACTAGCGAGAGACTCCGAGTTTGTGGAGATCCCCACGAAAACTCTGGTCTCTTGATTTGAGAAGGAACACTCAAGCAGTCTAGGTGATAGGGTTGAGAGAGGGAAATGGTTGAAAGAGACCAGTCCTTCGTGGACTCCTCAATAGAGTGGTAGGTTTCCTTTGGAAACAGAACTCCGGTAAATAAATCGCTTGTGTCCCTTGTTTGTGTTTTTGCTTGCAATTTGTTTCTCCCTTTCCTCTTCTAAGTTCTCTTGCTTGCACTTGATTCCAAAATCAATAGTGTTGCTCTCAAGTAATTTCGCAATTTATTGAGCAACACTTGCAAAAACTCCTCTCCCTCACTCGGATCGACTTGTTTATTGTTCTAACACCTAATCGGGGTTTGAGTTTTTGTATTAAGTGTTAAATTTCAAGTTTCGCCTATTCACTCCCCTCTAGGAGACTTTCAAGAGGCATTTGGCGGTGTCAACAAAGAAGCACAATCCATTAAGTTTGTCCTTGACTCACCTCTCGAGCTCATCACTGCTCGAGGAAGAAGTGTGGTCGAAGTCATTATTAATGTTGCCGAGGGAGCAAGGAAGGCATGCTCCTAGTCAAACCTCCCCTTGGAATTCTGCTTGTTGGAGGTGTACTTGCGCTTGGCCTTGCGTCGACCAAAGTGGTAGTGCACTTGCCAGCCTCCGGCTTGCCCTTCATCTTGGTGTAGTTGATGATGAAGTGGTTGGGGTCTCCATAGTTGAAGCAACCATCCTTGCCCCCATTATGCCATCAGTTCATGTGGTTGTTAGGGAACCACACAAACTGATTGGTCACAAGCACCAACTCCTCTGAAATAGAAAACAAAGAGAACAAAGCGAATAAAACAGGTGAAGGGCTAGCTGAGGAAGGAGCATAGTGGTGCAGTTGGGTTCTCAATATTGTCTTGAGTCTAGTGGTTGATTTCTGTGGACTTGATATTGCTGAAAATCTTATCCATAGTGAGGGTCTCATAGTTGGGTGACTCTCTGATCTAGACCATGTTGTAACTTGAGTGCTCTCTCATGATCATCATAGGGTAACTGCAACTTATTTGTGTGCATCTTATTCATAATAAACTAGAAGTGAGAAAACATAAAATCAATGGTCTCTTTAGTGAACTAACAAAGTTTTCATACTCTCAACGGCAGGTCTAAAAGAGCTTGATTTTCACATGATCATTACCCCATGTAATTTGTTGAGTGTAGTCTAGATCTCATGGGCCATACCAAGATGTCCCACTCTATTAAACTCAGAGAGTGAGAGACATGAGAACAAAGCATTACAAGTCCTATTGTTTGCATAAAGGCTCTTCACCTAAAAGGAAGTAGCTCAAACATGTAGGGCCATGTAAGTGTTGTTAAGGCAAATTTCCTAGACCCATGAGCCAATTCTCTAAAGATATGTTGGTATATAGATCTTTAGTATGAGTAATTTGACTCAACGAAGAATGGTGGTTTGCCAACACCATGTTTCATATTGTCTTCTTTGATCAAGAACCAACAAAGGTGGATTGATCAACAAATACCCAATCTATCAGCATGAACCCACATGATCTTCATCTTAATTGTCTACTACTGCCTTCAAACTTCGCACCTGCGCACCACAAGCCAAGAGACATGTTGCACAAACTCACTTACGCCCCTTGTTTAGTCCACATGAGGGAATAGCAATATAAAAGAAATATTAAAGGGCTAAAAATATTTGTCATGCAATAACCACCTTTGATATTGTATTAATTACTTTGCACATTAGCTCGAACTAGTTGTTGCTATTGCCAAGGAAATATTGATTTTTGATGAAATAGGAGGGGTGGAGATCCCCTACTGGAACATATTAAAATGAAAAGTACATATAGAGATCAGAATTAAAAAATAAAAAGGAAAAATCTAAATTTCTAAATTACATCATAATATATGACAATAGCCTTCTCCAAATTTGAATGGTAAAGTTTTTTTGTCCTATAGAGGAGCAAATCAATAGGCTCTTTAAAATAATTATAGTACCTATCAAACGAAGGTGCTAAGTCTTGGAAGAACATACTATTTCTCTACCACCAAATAGCCCATGAAATAAGCATGATGATGTATATTGCAAATGGGACATTTAGCTTGTCTTTGATTGTTGTTATGGCTTGAATATGGTTGACATGTGAAGAGTAGAATATACTAGTCTTACAAAGTTGCATCTAAAAAATAAATGATCCTCTGGTTCAACTTTGTGTAAAATGTAGAGTTCACAGTCATATGAACCTAAAGAGAAGCTTTTCCTTTGAAAAAGCTTTCTAGTGTTTAATCTATTATTAATAAGTAGCCAAAAGAAAAAAAAAATGTGTTTTAATTGTGCTGAGGAAGCCTAGATACATGTTGTCATAGGATGGGGTGAGTTGGTACCCATGAGGCAAATGTAAGCCCTCCTCGAGGGGTATATTGTTGAGTCCCAAATATATGACCACACATCCCTATCAAAACCTTGATGTGTTGAACTGTGACAAATCAGTTGTAGCTGATTGATTTGCAAGAAGGCTTGCTTAGATAGTGGCTAATGAAAAAGATCATGAGGTTCCTGCTACACTTTTAATTGCTTCAAAGTGATGTTTTGGTCCCTAGCAAAGGAAAATAACTCTGCAAATTGGTCACTCAAGATCTAAGTATTCCATAGGTCCTTCCATAGAAGAATTGTGCTTCTATCTCTAGGTCTCACATGAGCAAGCCCCTTAAATGATTGTGTCAGACCCTGAACTCTCCTTCAGCAAAAATGAACATTTCCTTAAATTCATTATGAGGTTACCATTGGGGTAATTTTCTCCCAAACTAAGTTGAACCATAGGGTTTATCCTTATTATAGAAGTTATGGAGATGCTTCATAAGGAGAACATCATTTCGGGTGCTCAAACTAATTATCCCTAATCAACCCAAATACTTTGGTTTTTGAATCATTCTCCATGATGTCAAAGGACGCTTGCTACCATTTGTGTCAGATTCCCTCCATAAACAACACTTATGAATTTGTCAATCTGTGTGATAACCCCAATAGGTGGTTTTAGAGTGCCCATGTAATAAGTAGGCAAAGAAGAGGGACCGAGTTAACTAATTAAGGCTTCCCTCCTTAGCTTAGGAACTTTGAAGTGTTGCTTAGCCTACTCTATATTCTATTAATAAGGGGCAAACAATGTTAAACCTTGAGTTGCAAAACAAAGGGTGTATTTATCTATCTTGTCGCACATTGTTGGGATTTCTTGCAAGCGTCATGATATGCTTTAAAATACTTGTCTTGAAAATATCAAGAAAGCACTTGAGTGTGCTGAGATTGAATCGGGTAGTGTATTAAATCAAGAAATGGCTTTGCCTAGGCCCATTTGAAAAGGAAATGGCCTTAACCATTTTATCTAATTGCTTTGGGTGCTTGATGAGCACCACAACTTTATGGACTAATTAGTTTGCCTAGTCCTTGATCCACATGTGCATAAGTCCACTCAACTCAGTTCTAGGTCATAAATAACTCGATAACCAACCACAAAGGAGTAAAACTTGGAAAATATGGAGAACACCTAGTTTCACACATTGGATAAGTTGCATACACCCCTATGAACCTGTTTGGTACATCTAAGGAGATTGGAAGGCTCAAATTTACAAAATCACTCCTTTTGGAGCAAGTTTGAGCTAAAACAAGTTTCTAAGTTCAAGAGAGCAAAAAGTTTTCAAAATCCATGACTTAGACTAGTTGGATTGTCACCACAGATGATTGTCTTAGTCATAGGAACACCCTTAAAGATAGCCAAAAGGATTTGAAGAAGATTTGAAGAAAAGATAAAAAATGAACAACTAGACAGAAGCTCTGGGGGCTCACCGGACCGTCCGGTGGCGCGCTGGAACGTCTAGTCAAAGGACAAAAATCTTAGCAGAATTTCAACTCAGCCCTGAGTGGTGCACTGAACATGTACTATTCA
The DNA here is from genome assembly GCF_902167145.1 of Zea mays. NCBI lineage: Eukaryota > Viridiplantae > Streptophyta > Magnoliopsida > Poales > Poaceae > Zea > Zea mays. Next base: position 155,050,705 of record NC_050099.1, on the reverse strand, counting down.
TGGTCTGGTGCATGGACCTAGTCCGATATGATTTATAACGAACCAGCCAGCCTCGGGAGTTCTTCGGCAAAGAGTAGTGGACCGTCCAGTGGCACATCGAACAGTCTGATAGGGCTCCAACTATCACCTGCAAATTCAGAACGAATACTATGAGGCCACAATTCACGGTCTGGTGCACTACTTGATTGTGCAGTTTTTGTAGCTTTTCTTCAACGTCCCTTTTGGTTCTTGGGGCTATAAATACTCCCAACCAACACATTGAAGATACAAGACCTCTCACGACCTTCCATACATTAAGTGCAACATCTTCACACATTCAAAGACATTTCTACGTCGCATTTGATCAATTTATGTTTGAGAGACACAGCGGCTAGCACAATTGAGTGTTGCAAGGTTGTATGATCATTTAAGCTTTCACATTCTCACTCACATTCTCATTCTCTTGATTGTAAAGTGAGGCAAGAGACTCCGAATACCTTGTGTGGAGATCCTTGCAGGACTTGGTGTCCCTATGACAGTGAAGCAAGCTCAACCGGTCTCAGTGACCATTGAGAGAGGCAAAGGGCTGAAAGAGACCCGTCCTTTATGTACTCCTCAACGGGGACATAAACTCTTTGGAGTTTAACCTCAGGAAACAAATCATTGTATCTTTGTGTTGATCACTCTTTGCGATTTGATTCTTCTTCTTCCCTCTTTCTCTAAGTTCTCTTGCTTGCGGTCATTTTGAGTTGGCTTTCAAAGTTATCCGCATTGATTGAGCAACACATAACAAGAACTTATCTTTTGCACTCTGATTTCATTAGTACTCGTTCTAACCCTAACCTTGAGAAAAGTTTGTGTCCAAAGTTTGTAATTTTTAGGTTGTCTATTCGCCCTCTCTAGGCGACTTTCACCATTGATGCTAGGTGGGACCCTCATTACAATACTATATTTAGCATTATCACTATGTATTCCTCAATCCATATTGTGCTAATTGGTCTTGGTGATGATATTTCACATAAGGATGATTCGACAAAGATACATTTTATGCTTGGAGAATTTAAACCTTTGAGTTTATTTTGCTTGTGCACTTAATGTATGCAATAACTGGATACATAAATGAGTTATCTAAGTGTTTGCAAAGAAGGGATCAATGTATTCATAATGCAATCTAACTTGTTAATGTGGCAACAAAAATAGAATGCAACAAAAGGTCTACGGGTTTGTATCATTTTATTGATGGCTCCGTATCTGGTGCAAACCAAGACCCAAGTGAAACCATGCAAACTCATCATCCTGGCCGTCTAGAACACATCTCGCGTATGAAATAGAGAGTCCTGTTATTTTGCATACCACCGCCTGCACGTCAAGTTCTTTTCACAAATGAGTCCTCCACCCAAATGATTCGTTCTTTCTTTTCATAGTCCCTCTGCTCCTCCACCGGTTCCAATCAACGATGACGCTCTGCCCGTGCTAGTGCTTCTCTGCTCACGCCGACAATTGGTGCGTGTTTCGTATGCGCCGCCCCTTTTTGCTGCTCTGCTTGTGCCGGACCCCGATGGTGGCTCAGCCAAGCGGTGGCAGCAGGTCACTCCTCCCAACGTTGGCTCTTGGTTGCCAGTCACGCTGACCCGTGGTAGGTGTGATTCCTAGTGTGTGTTGCCTACAAATACATGGTGGTTGTGATGCCTCTGGGTGCTCTAGTCATGGTGGCTTGGTTCGTGGTCACGTAGGAGGTGTTTGACAGAATGTGTGCATGGACAAAATGTTGTCTGGTGCTTGGTTGTCTATCAATTGTATATAGCTTATGTCTTGTAATGAGATTGATTGAGTGGAGAAATAAAATTATTGATTGAATTTTGCATATTGTTCAAGATTTGATTGAATGGTGAAATACATTCACAATTGAAATATGATTTGTGTTGTGTTACACTCAGAAAACATTCAAGAACTGACATCATGTACCAACTGAACTAGACGAGTTTGGCCTATGCAAAAGTTGTAGGAAATTTCCAGATTGTTCGAGCATAAGTTTCATTTCTTTGAGCAATTGTGTGCATCATGTTTCCCAGTTTGCTTACATTTTCCACACATACGTGCAATTCTTCCCTTGCTTGCAGTTTTATTCTCCTTGCTCTTCTTAATTCTTTTGCACCTCCCCTTTGACTTGACATCATTTGGTAGATGTATCTCAACTTCATCTGGAATTCGAGTACCAATAAAAGATTCATATTCATCTCTTGTAGAAATGCTTGCAGCAGGTACGATTTTTTGAAGAGGCTCCTCTAAGCTTGACAAGTTAGAAAATATAAAGTCCATGCCTTCTTCAGATTTTTCGCCATTTGGATAAGTTCTTCAAATCTGTTGCGTGAATCTGAGATCATTTTCCTCATTGCCACCTCCTTAGGATAGTTACGTTTTTCATCCAAAAGGTTGCCTTCTTCGTCAAATAAGAGTTCCCTGCAAAAGCAGTATCGAGTTTCTGTCAAGATCATATTTTCAAACCACCATGAATAATTGAAACCGCTTAAAGAAATACATACCTTTTACATCTTTTTCCCCATCTCTTCATAACATAATTCAATGGTATCTCATTTTTGCTTCTCGGCTCTAAACACTTGTACGATATGGCGGCATGGGATGCCATACGACTCATAAAATTTACATGAACACCTAGCAAACATGTCTGACTTATTCAAATTAATGATTCGCTTTTTTCCAGATAGGCTGCTAACTATCACAATTTTTTTGCAGTCATACTCTGTAATGCCCTGAATAAAACAATAGTCCCTTGAAGCTACCACTTGTTTTTGAAAAATTTTAAATACTTCATGTGTATACGGCATACAACACTGCTTCTCTATGGCCCATGGTGTTACCAATTTAGGACAAGTATGGATGCTCATATTGTCAGCTTTTAGCTCTTCTTGACGCTGGCACCCCAAAGAAGTATCAAACCTTAGCCAAAACTCAACAAATGATAGCTTTCGATGGATGAAACGGTTAAAAAAGGAATTTGCACTCTTCGAACGCGATGTAGTTCTAAGAACGCCAGCTAGTGGTATGTCCATAAAGTATGCCGGAATCCATGATTCACGGATCAGGAACCTGTTGATGAACCATTCATTTCTAGTCAGCTGAAAATCAACAATGAGGTAATTCCATTCAGTCTCAAATTCCTCTGCAGTTTCAGTACCCCAAACACATAAGTTTAGTCTATTCCAAAATTGTTGGTCCTCCCTTATAAATGGACCGATCTTCTCAGGTACCTTGTCCATGATATGCCACATGCAATGTCTATGCTTAGTTTCTGGTACAACCAGTCTAATAGCAGCCTTCATACTCTGATCTTCATCAGTTATGATAAGATGAGGTGCAACTGGACCCATGGACTTAAGGAAGACCTTGAACAACCAAATATATGATTCAATCTTTTCATTAGCCAGGAACGCTGCTCCAAGGAAAATACTTTGCAAGCGATGGTTCACTCCCGTAAATGGTACAAATATCATGTTATACTGATCAGTAGTATAAGCTGAATCAAGAGAAACCACATCACCAAAATGATTATAATTCTTCCTACTGGACGCATCAGCCCAAAACACACACATTAATAATCCTTGTTCATCCACTTCAAAGTCATAAAAGAAAGCAGAATTGATTCCTTTCTTTCACTTAAGCTGAGACACGAACATTTGAGCATCAACATCCTTTATTCTTGTCCTCTGGTCACGGTAATAGTTCTGCAAATCTTTCAATGTACACCCAACATGCTCAAAGCCCCCATCGCCTAAGTGAAGAAGTCTATATGCATGTGATGTCTCGATGCTAGCTTTATGACAATTGTACAAGGTGATCTTAACCCTTTCACTGACATTACGGTTAGACCTAAGCAAATGTCTCTTATCTGGAGACACAAAACCATGGTTATGTTGCTCGACCATTGAAGATATTTTGTACTTCTTGTCAATGTCAAGCTTCACAACAATATGAGCCTCACAACCACACATAGTTTCCATCACATTGTGTGTACTCTTTTTTCCAGGCTTATCAACCGTCTTTGTGACCTTCTTTCTATAACCTTCCCTTAAACAATAGAATCTCTTCACTACTATCTCCTCGTTGCTCTTCTTATGTTGACCGATACGAACTGAGAACCCAACATCATGTGCATAATCTTTGTAAAAATTCTCCACATCCACTAGACTGTCGAATGTCATCCCTAACAAGGGCTTCAAATTTCCTTCAACACGAGGAACAAATGATGAGCCCTGAAAATGTGCAATGAAACCATGACAAAAATCAATTTATTATGATAAATAAACAACACAATACCACACATCTTGATGAATACTGATAAAACACCAGTAGATGTTGTATTTTTAGGGCTTCCCAGCTCTGCACTTGTCTTGACAGTGGACAAAATGTTGTTGCCATGTGCATTGTCGACGACAACGATAGGAGAGATGACATCAACAGGAGTAGCAAAATCTATGGCAACATTGTGTGCGTCCGTGTGAGCATTGGCCATGGCTGCAAGGTGGATCCGTTCCTTGATCTCCACTGCAACGTTAATGCATCAATCATCATGCATGGCAGCATGCATACCATCCATGGAGGCGACAGCGATTCTACGAGAAGAACAAATAGTCAAGAACATACTGGGCCAAATTAACGAACAGGGGGTGGGGAGGCGACTAGGAGAGGGCTCCTCACCTAAGCGCGATGGCGGCAGCGGCGTGACGCTACAGGCCGATGGAACCAATCCCTATGGTGCTCGGCAACAAACCGCCAGACTTAGGAAAGAACGAATCGTTTGGGCGGAGGACTGATTTGAGAAAAGAACTTGACGTGCGGGCGGTGGTGTTGGAGGACTTACTCTTTCGAAGGTTTTCAAAAACATGACTAACCATTTGTCTTTAGCATAATATTGATTATTACAGGGAGCTTCGATTCATGATGACAGTCTTCTCCTCTCTCGAAGGTCTTCAAGACGAAGGTTTAGCCCGAGAATGATAGCAATGAACGCAAAAGTTATAGCCGAAGAGTAACAGCTTCGGCTTGAAGTAATATCGAAGATCAAGCATGTTGCTGAGCAGAAGAGGAAAAGACTAGCTAGTCCATAATAATTTATGTTACAATTATGAACAAATGTTAAGGTGATAAATGTATTTTTACTCGGATTGTGTCTCATGCCTATAAATAGACCGTATTGTTCACGCTGGATTGTAATTGCTCTCGCGTCAACACCTTCAAACAAGCCAAAGGTATCAATGTAATATAAATTTTATTAATGTTCATGTGTATATTATGAAATACATATGTGTATGAATGAATGGACTACATATATCATCTCTATGGATTCTTATTTTCATGAATCATGAAGACATGTCATTCATGACCTTCGCCTGAAGATCATTATATCCAAAAGGCGATAATGCTTTGAAGAACGAAGGTTCTTAATCTTTAACGATTGTGTTGTCTTGTTCTTGATTCACAACATTTGAGGACAAGTGAACAACATTGGCGTCTGAAGATCATTTTTTACAAGGTTTGCGCTTTCGCCAATGGTATTCATATGCAACATCCATGACGAGATATTCAAAGTTGCTTCGGCAAAGAAGGGGATTTCTTTCTTTCTTTATGAAGCGTGAAAAAAGGGAAGATGTTTTTTCGCCTACGGCTCAAAAATGGTACGTACGAAAGTTTCACGCCTCACAAAGAAATATATTACATTATTAAATATACAAATAGGTGATAATTGTTTCTTAAAAAACGAAACTACATGCAAAGATTCTAAATTCTCAATAGACAAGACCTAGTCATCTTTTAAAACTTTGCCAGTAGCTTTGTCTAGTAGTCTGTTGACAGCTTCTCGTCAACGGCTTCGTTAGCTATTCTAATTATGTCAAGCGCCCCCTTCACATATGGATCAGCTTCAGGATCGTATGGCTTAGGAGGGGGAGAGAGCTCAGCTGCACCAAATACAAGTGTATGTTAGTACCGAAGCTAAAATAATTTACGAAGCTAGGTCATGACAGATATACCTATAAGTCTGGCGCGTTCAACAACTTCTTCAGTTCTTCTGGCCTCTTCTAAGGCGTCATCATATTCTTTCTCTTTCTTTTAGATAGCTTCATCGGCTATCTCGCGACCACCCCTTAGCCATATTTCGGAATAAAACTTTCCACCTAGTGCAGTGGCTTCGGCAGAAGGGTCTCTAATATCGTTGGCTGAGAGCGAGAATCCTGGCTGAACCACAGCCTTGGCATGTTTGCAGCCAACTTTTTCAAGGACCGACGCGGCCCCACGGGTGCCAGCAAAAGCGCAGAAGTCCCCCCTATCACTGAGAATCTCCTCAAAAGCTCCGGCTTTGCCGTTAATCCACGAGATAACCCCGTCAGGATCACCGCGGATAAAGTTATGCTTTGAGGAGAATGTGCCAACCTTAGTAAAATTATTTTTCAAATTATTGGCACATTCCTTAGCAACATTGTAGCATTCCTCTTTAGCTTGACGAACTCCTCAATATTTTTATGCACCCTTAACCGTTCCTTGTCAGATATCTCACGCTTTGTTTGTTCCACATTGAAATTTCCAGTTACTTCATCAAGTTTCTTTTCTAGTTCTTGCACTTCGGTTCTCTACAATTCCACTTGAGTGGACATTGCATACTCCAAGTCAGCAATGCGCTTTGCATCTTTCAATTGCCTCTCTTCAGCCTTCTTCATCCTCTACTCTGCTTCAGAAAGGCTAGAAAGCCTGGCTTCACTAGATTTTAATCTCTCCACCAAAGAGTGCAGAATCTTATCCTTTTCAAGAGCTTCGTTTCTTAATGTTATGACCTCCGAACGAAGGTTTCCAATTGCTATTTGGCCACTTTCATCTTCTGCATCTTTTTGAGCTTTAAAGCTTTACTTAGAATTAAACCCTGGCAAAGAAAGAGTGAACAAATAATAACGATAAGAATTACCACAAAAATAGTTCACCATAACAAAAAAAAATACAAAATGAGAAGCCAATACAAACCTTCAAGTTGTTGTAGGCGAGGCTATCAGCAAGTTGATCCTTCGTCATTGCAGACAAACCAAGCTCAAGCTTTGGATACCCCATGTTGTCCATCATTTCACAGCAAACATTGATCTCCTTATTGTCTGGTAGACAGTAAAGGAAGTCATCTCTATTGTCTCCTCCGTATACCAAGGACCCTTGGGGGTATTTTAGCTCCTTAGCATAGTGTTGCACTTTGGCAATTTGATCTGCTGATAGCTGCTTTCCCGAAGCATGTCGAGCAATATAGTTCAAATCACACTGAGGAGGTGCTTCGAGAACAGGTGACGTGGGCTTTTCTGGAAGACTCTCTCCCACAAGCTTTACTGGCGCAGCTCCTGAAGGTCCTGCTTCAATATGAATTTTCTCTCTAGAAGCTTCGGCAGAAGCAAGAGTTGGCGTTTTCACGGATTCCAAAATAGCATCCAAAACACTAGCTATTCTCCACTTCCTTGGGTCGTTGTTGTAGTAGTTGATAGCTTCGGCAACCCTGCCACAGTTGGGGGACTCAACAGTTTTGGTTGTTCTTCTGTTGTTTTCTTTAATCCCGGATCTTTTACCGGATCGGCACTAACTTTAGATGGCATAGCAGGAATTGTTTCCATAACTAAGGGGATAACTTTGGCCTCGTTTGTTTCGGCTTTTCGCAGCTTCTGGTCACCAAAAGTTGTCGCGGACTGCCAAACACTCAGCTTTTTAGCCAGCTTCTATAAAATTCGTTTGGGTAAAAACCATTCAAAATCAACATAAACATATAATCGGTTGAGTCGTCGCAATAGTAGTAATCCATCACTTTATAGATCCTGAGTCTCATGGACAACTTTATCTTCCTCCGCACGTAATCGTAATGATACTCAGATTCTTTACACAGCCAGATTCTCCCCACAGCTATATTCTCGAAAAAGCTGGTCAGAGAAAAGCTGAACCAAACATGACCTTTAGCACTTTCAACAAGCTTCACATTCTCTGTCGTAGGCGCTACAGCCGTCTTTTCTAAAGAATGTAGCTTCGACCTACGGGTCAGGACTTTAGCTCTCTTCGGCTTTGGTGCACCGGAAGAGGTCGAAGTGGCATTTTTTCTGTTCCCTCCTTGTTTTTGAACTGGAAAACAATAGTCGGGATAAACAAACCCGATCACATCAAAAACTCTGTTCAGTCTCTTTTTCCACGAGCGCCGAAGGCAATGATCATGGCTTCGGCCTCTGCCTTCATGTAGGCCCCCAGCAGCTCATCACTGGTTGCCTCAACATCCTCTATCCAATCGTCATTCGGCTCGTCAAATTGGCTTCTGTACCGGAAGGTGTATCTTAGATAAAACAAACCACTTTGATTAGAGCCAGCAGCAGTTTCTTTCGGCATCTCTCAGTCATTCACAAGAGGCCAAACCTTGTAAGCAATGTGTTCCTGTACCAAATCCCTGGTACCGATGTAAGTGCACACGGTGTTGAAAGCCATTAAGCATGCTTGCACTTCATTCCCAATTGCAATTGATGGCCTTCTAATGCCGAAGCGCGACCATATAGGACGCTGAATAATGCCTCTCGTGTCTTCCCTCTCACTCAGATCAATTTTCACATAGAACCATTGTTTCATCCAAGAGCCCAACCATTTCTTTTGAAATGTTGGCACGAGATACCTTGCATCAGAACGGGGCACAAAGTTGTAGCATCCAAAGTTGTTATGGTACTGCTCCTTCCCAGTTGCCTTCGTCTGGTAACATAATTCATGAATATTATAGAAACATCTAGCATCTGGCTTTAGCCCTTGGCTCCTCAAAACCCAAATAAAAACCCCCACTTTAATCAAAGCTTCGGGAGTAAGTTGATGAAGGTATATTTCAAACATCTTCAGTACTTCAACTAGCATCTTGTGCAATGGGAAACGAAGCCTAGCTTTCATGAAGCTTTTAAAAAACACTACTTCATCTGCTTTGGGAAGAGGAATGGTACTCTCTTCCCCAGCCCTCACAATAGATATATTGTGAAAATACTTTCCCTTCATCCCTTCAATCTGTCCTTGTTTAACACTAGACTTTCCAAAAACAACGTGACTTGGTCTCCATGGACGATCTTTGGCATCTTCATTTCCACTTTCCACATTAAAGCTATCACTGTCGCCGGAATCCCTAGATAGCCCAGCCAGCATCTCATTATTGATTTTTTCAACATTGGTCCTCTCCATTGCTTCGTATAAACCAGGAGGTGTGGGGTCTACAGCCTTCTTTTCTTCAGCCATTTCGATAATGATCACAGCAAATGCCGAAGCTCAAAAAAACAATTGCGCTCACAGAAGAAGAAGGCTAAAATGGCAATCACATCACAAAAAGTTAGATGGCACGAAAAATATTCACAACGCAGGCCTCTCTATATATACTCAGAGCTTGTCGGGGACCATAATTAGGGGTACCCTCAAGACGCCTAATTCTCAGCTGGTAACCCCCATCAGCATAAAGCTGCAGAGGCCTGATGGGTGCGATTAAGTCAGGGATCAGTCCATACGAGCGACTCGATCACGCCTCGCCCGAGCCTAGCCTCGGGCAAGGGCAGCCGACCCCGAGGGGTTTCCGTCTCGCCCGAGGCCCCCATTTTAACGGTGGACACATCTCCGGCTCGCCCGAGGCCTTGCCTTCGCTAAGAAGCAACCCTGACTAAATCGCCGTGCCGACCGACCGAGTCGCAGGAGCATTTAACGCAAAGGTAGCCTGACACCTTTATCCTGACGCGCACCCCCCGGCAGAGCCGAAGTGACCGCCGTCACTTCGCCGCTCCACTGACCGGTCTGACAGAAGGACAGCGCCGCCTGCGCCACTCCGACTGCAGTGCCACTTGACAGAGTGAGACTGACAGGCAGTCAGGCCTTGCCAAAGGCGCCATAGGAAACTCCGCTCCGCCCGACCCAGGGCTCGGACTCGGGCTAAGCCCCGGAAGACGGCGAACTCCGCTCCGCCCGACCCAGGGCTCGGACTCGGGCTAAGCCCCGGAAGACGGCGAACTCCGCTCCGCCCGACCCAGGGCTCGGACTCGGGCTCAGCCCCAGAAGACGACGAACTCCGCTTCGCCCGACCTAGGGCTCGGACTCGGGCTAAGCCCCGGAAGACGGCGAACTCCGCTCCGCCCGACCCAGGGCTCGGACTCGGGCTAGGCCCCAGAAGACGACGAACTCCGCTCCGCCCGACCCAGGGCTCGGACTCGGGCTCAGCCCCAGAAGACGACGAACTCCGCTCCGCCCGACCCAGGGCTCGGACTCGGGCTCAGCCCCAGAAGACGACGAACTCCGCTCCGCCCGACCCCAGGGCTCGGACTCCGCCCCGGCCTCTGCCGAACGACCTCCGCCTCGCCCGACCCAGGGGCTCGGGCTCGGCCTCGGCCACGGAAGACAGACTCAACCCCGGCTTCGGAGGAGCCCCCACGTCGCCCGACCTCGGGCGTGGGCCCGCCATGTCAACAGGAAGCGCCATCATCACCCTACCCCGAGCCGACTCGGGCCGCAGAGAACAAGACCGGTGTCCCATCTGGCTAGCTCCGCCAGATAGGCAATGATGGCGCCCCACGTGCCCTGTGACGACGGCGGCTCTCAGCTCTCTTACGGAAGCAGGAGGACGTCAGCAAGGACTCGATCGCTCCGACAGCTGTCCCTCCGCCAGGCTCCGTTGCTCCTCCGACGGCCACGACATCACACCGACTCGGTGCCAAGATCTCTCCGGCTGCCACATCGGCATGTACTTAGGGCACTAGCTCTCCCCCGCTAGACACGTAGCACTCTGCTACACCCCCATTGTACACCTGGATCCTCTCCTTACGCCTATAAAAGGAAGGACCAGGGCCTTCTTAGAGAAGGTTGGCCGAGCGGGGACGAGGACGGGACAGGCGCTCTCTTGGGGCCGCTCGCTTCCCTCACCCGTGTGGACGCTTGTAACCCCCTACTGCAAGCGCACCCGACCTGGGCGCGGGACGAACACGAAGGCCGCGGGATTTCCACCTCTCTCACGCCCGTCTCCGGCCACCTCGCTTCCCCCCTTCGCGCTCGCCCACGCGCTCGACCCATCTGGGCTGGGGCACGCGGCACACTCACTCGTCGGCTTAGGGACCCCCCGGTCTCGAGACGCCGACAGTTGGCGCGCCAGGTAGGGGCCTGCTGCGTGCTGACGAACAGCTTCCCGTCAAGCTCCAGATGGGCAGTCTCCAGCAACCTCTCCGGCCTGGGACGGTGCTCCGTTTCGGGAGTCTTGAGTTCATGTCCTTCGACGGCAGCTACGACATGATACTCCTTCCACCGCCGCGTGACAACGACAATGGCGGCCGACAACCCGCCCGCCGGCGGCGGAATCGACGACATCTTCCCCGCGTGGTGGAAGAACAACATTCGAGCTCGCCCCGTCCTCTCCCCCGCCAACGGAGGAGGAGGCGGGGCAACCAAGGCCAAGCGGGAGGCCGCACTTTGTCGGCTGTCGAGCGAATCGACGTCCCCAGCGCCCCAACGGGGGGCGCGTCGGGCGTCGACCTCGCGTTTGAGACGAAGGCGAGCGCCGCCCCCCCGCGACACACCAAGCCCGAGCAAGTGGACGACGCCAGCGCGCTCGCGGAGGGCTTGCAGGGTGTCGCCCTCGTACCTGAGACGACGGTGCAATCAGTCCCCGACGTGACTATGTCGCTCCTCGTCGACCAAAAGGTACTGACTGATTCCCATCCTACGTTATTTCGACTCGGCCTCAACCCGCCTAGCGACCTCACTTTGGCGGGCGCTCTCGTTGAGGCGAGTGCAACCCCTCTGGGGTTTCGTACGCGGTCGCCTTGGGACCGATTGACGGACGTCTCGACCTACGGGCCCTCTGGGTCCGAGGAAGATGACGATCCCAGCATCTGTTGGGATTTCTCTGGATTTGGCAACCCCAGTGCCATGCGGGACTTTATGACCGCATGTGACTACTGCCTCTCCGACTGTTCCGACGGTAGCCGCAGCCTTGACGACGAGGACTGCGGCCCAAGCCGTGAATGTTTCCACGTCGAGCTAGGGGATCCCTCCGAAGGCAACCATTTCGGCATGCCGGAGGACGGTGATCTCCCTAGGCCGGTGCCTCCCGCTGACATCCCGCGGGAGCTAGCTGTGGTCCCCGTTCCGGCGGGGGGTCACGACCCACAGCTCGAGCAAGTCCGCGGGGCGCAGGCCAGGCTCGACAAGGGAGCAGGAGCGCTTGAGTCGATCCGCCGGGACGTCGGGCAGGTATGGGCGGGCCAACCCCCGGCCGGAGAAATACGTCACCTGCCCCAGGGTTTCCAGCACCGCGTCGCCAACGACGTCAGGGTCAGGCCGCCACCCGCATCCAGCGGGGTCGGTCAGAACCTGGCAGCCGCAGCGATGCTCCTCCGCGCGATGCCGGAGCCATCAACCACCGAGGGTCGGCGAATCCAGGGAGAGCTCAAGAATCTCCTGGAAGGCGCTGCGGCCCGACGGGCCGAGAGCTCTGCCTCCCGAAGGCAGGGATACCCCTCGGAACCTCATGCCGCGACTTCCCGATTCATGCGGGAAGCCTCGGTCTACACCGGGCGCACGCGCAACACCGCACCTGCGGCCCCGGGCCACCTCGGCAACGAGCACCATCGTCGCGACCGTCGGGCCCACCTCGAGGAAAGGGTGCGCCGAGGCTACCACCCCAGGCGTGGGGGACGCTACGACAGCGGGGAGGATCGGAGTCCCTCGCCCGAACCACCCGGTCCGCAGGCCTTCAGTCGGGCCATCCGACGGGCGCCGTTCCCGGCCCGGTTCCGACCCCCGACTACTATCACAAAGTACTCGGGGGAAACAAGACCGGAACTGTGGCTCGCAGACTACCGCCTGGCCTGCCAACTAGGTGGAACGGACGACGACAACCTCATCATCCGCAACCTCCCCCTGTTCCTCTCCGACACTGCTCGCGCCTGGTTGGAGCACCTGCCTCCGGGGCAGATCTCCAGCTGGGATGATTTGGTCCAAGCCTTCGCCGGCAATTTCCAGGGCACGTACGTGCGCCCCGGGAATTCCTGGGACCTCCGAAGCTGCCGGCAACAGCCGGGAGAGTCTCTTCGGGACTACATCCGGCGATTCTCGAAGCAGCGCACCGAGCTGCCCAACATCACCGACTCGGATGTCATCGGCGCGTTCCTTGCCGGCACCACCTGCCTCGACCTGGTGAGTAAGTTGGGTCGCAAGACCCCCACCAAGGCGAGCGAGCTGATGGACATCGCCACCAAGTTCGCCTCTAGCCAGGAGGCGGTCGAGGCTATCTTCCGAAAGGACAAGCAGCCCCAAGGCCGCCCATCGGAAGAGGCTCTCGAGGCGTCTACTCCGCGCGGCGCCAAGAGGAAAGGCAAGAAGAAGTCGCAAGCGAAACGCGACGCCGTCGACGCGGACATTGTCGCCGCCGTCGAGTACAAGAACCCTCGGAAGCCCCCCGGAGGTGCTAACCTCTTCGACAAGATGCTCAAGGAGCCGTGCCCCTACCATCAGGGGCCCGTCAAGCACACCCTTGAGGAGTGCGTCATGCTTCGGCGCCACTTCCATAGGGCCGGGCCACCCGCAGAGGGTGGCAGGGCCCGCGACGACGACAAAAAGGAAGATCACCAAGCAGGAGAGTTCCCCGAGGTCCACGACTGCTTCATGATCTACGGTGGGCATGCGGCGAATGCCTCGGCTCGGCATCGCAAGCAAGAGCGCCGGGAGGTCTGCTCGGTGAAGGTGGTGGCGCCAGTCTACCTAGACTGGTCCGACAAGCCCATCACCTTCGACCAAGCTGACCACCCCGACCACGTGCCGAGCCCGGGGAAATACCCGCTCGTCGTCGACCCCATCGTCGGCGACGTCAGGCTCACCAAGGTCCTGATGGACGGGGGCAGCTGCCTCAACATCATCTACGCCGAGACCCTCAGGCTCCTGCGCGTCGATCTGTCCTCCGTCCGAGCAGGCGTTGCGCCCTTCCACGGGATCATTCCTGGGAAGCGCGTCCAGCCCCTCGGACGACTCGACCTTCCCGTCTGCTTCGGAACGCCCTCCAACTTCCGAAGGGAGATTTTGACGTTCGAGGTGGTCGGGTTCCGAGGAACCTACCACGTGGTACTGGGGAGGCCATGCTACGCGAAGTTCATGGCCGTCCCCAACTACACCTACCTGAAGCTCAAGATGCCGGGCCCCAACGGGGTCATCACCGTCGGCCCCACGTACAAACACGCGTTCGAATGCGACGTGGGGTGCGTGGAGTACGCCGAGGCCCTCGCTGAGTCCGAGGCCCTCATCGCCGACCTAGAGAACCTCTCCAAAGAGGTGCCAGACGTGAAGCGACATGCCGGCAACTTCGAGCCAGCGGAGACGGTTAAGGCCGTCCCTCTCGACCCCAGTGGCGACACCTCCGAGCAGATCCGGATCGGTTCCGGGCTCGACCCCAAATAGGAAGCAGTGCTCGTCGACTTTCTTCGCGCAAACGCCGACGTCTTTGCGTGGAGTCCCTCGGACATGCCCGACATACCGAGGGATGTCGCCGAGCACTCGCTGGATATTCGGGCTGGAGCCCGACCCGTCAGGCAGCCTCTGCGCCGATTCGACGAGGAGAAGCGCAGAGTGATAGGCGAGGAGATCCACAAGCTAATGGCAGCAGGGTTCATCAAAGAGGTATTCCATCCCGAATGGCTTGCCAACCCTGTGCTTGTGAGGAAGAAAGGGGGGAAATGGCGGATGTGTGTAGACTACACTGGTCTCAACAAAGCATGTCCGAAGGTTCCCTACCCTCTACCTCGCATCGATCAAATCGTGGATTCCACTGCTGGGTGCGAAACCCTGTCCTTCCTCGATGCCTACTCAGGGTATCACCAAATCCGGATGAAAGAGTCCGACCAGCTCGCGACTTCTTTCATCACGCCCTTCGGCATGTACTGCTATGTCACCATGCCGTTCGGTTTGAGGAATGCGGGCGCGACGTACCAGCGGTGCACGAACCATGTGTTCGGCGAACACATCGGTCGCACAGTCGAGGCC
Organism: Zea mays; assembly: GCF_902167145.1. Lineage (NCBI taxonomy): Eukaryota > Viridiplantae > Streptophyta > Magnoliopsida > Poales > Poaceae > Zea > Zea mays. The sequence continues at coordinate 155,035,675 of NC_050099.1, read as the reverse complement.
TACGTCGATGACATCGTAGTCAAGACAAGGAAGGCTTCTGACCTCCTCTCCGACCTTGGAGTGACATTCCGATGTCTCAAAGCGAAAGGCGTCAAGCTCAATCCCGAGAAGTGTGTCTTCGGGGTGCCCCGGGGCATGCTCTTGGGGTTCATCGTCTCCGAGCGAGGCATCGAAGCCAACCCGGAGAAGATCGCAGCTATCACCAGCATGGGGCCCATCAAGGACTTAAAAGGCGTACAGAGGGTCATGGGATGTCTCGCGGCCCTGAGCCGCTTCATCTCACGCCTCGGCGAAAGAGGTCTGCCTCTATACCGCCTGTTAAGGAAGGCCGAGTGTTTCGCTTGGACCCCTGAGGCCGAGGAAGCTCTCGGGAACCTGAAGGCGCTCCTTACAAAGGCGGCTATCTTGGTACCCCCAGCTGATGGAGAAGCCCTCTTGGTCTACGTCGCCGCGACCACTCAGGTGGTTAGCGCCGCGATTGTGGTCGAGAGGCAAGAAGAGGGGCATGCATTGCCCGTTCAGAGGCCAGTTTACTTCATCAGCGAGGTACTGTCCGAAACCAAGATCCGCTACCCACAAGTTCAGAAGCTGTTGTATGCAGTGATCCTGACGAGGCGAAAGTTGCGACATTACTTCGAGTCTCATCCGGTAACTGTGGTGTCATCCTTCCCCCTGGGGGAGATCATCCAGTGCCGAGAGGCCTCGGGCAGGATCGCAAAGTGGGCGGTGGAAATCATGGGCGAGACAATCTCGTTCGCCCCTCGGAAGGCCATCAAGTCCCAGGTGTTGGCAGACTTCGTAGCCGAATGGGTCGACACCCAGCTGCCGACGGCTCCGATCCAACCGGAGCTCTGGACCATGTTTTTCGACGGGTCGCTGATGAAGACGGGAGCCGGCGCGGGCCTGCTCTTCATCTCGCCCCTCGGGAAACACCTACGCTACGTGCTACGCCTCCATTTCCCGGCGTCCAACAATGTGGCTGAGTACGAGGCTCTGGTCAACGGGTTGCGGATCGCCCTCGAGCTAGGGGTCAGACGCCTCGACGCCCGTGATGACTCGCAGCTCGTCATCGACCAAGTCATGAAGAACTCCCACTGCCGCGACCCGAAGATGGAGGCCTACTGCGATGGGGATCGGCGCCTGGAAGACAAGTTCTACGGGCTCGAGCTTAACCACATCGCTCGACGCTACAACGAGACTGCGGACGAGCTGGCAAAAATAGCCTCGGGGCGAACGACGGTTCCCCCGGACGTCTTCTCCCAGGATCTGCATCAACCCTCCGTCAAGATCAACGACACGCCCGAGCCCGAGGTACCCTCGGCCCAGCCTGAGGTACCCTCGGCCCAGCCCGAGGCGTCCTCGGTTCAGACCGAGGTACCCTCGGCCCCCGAGGGCGAGGCACTGCACGTCGAGGAGGAGCGAAGCGGGGCCACGCCTGATCGAGATTGGCAGACCCCATACCTGCAATATCTCCGCCAAGGAGAGCTACCCCTCGACCAAGTCGAGGCTCGGCGGGTAGCGCGACGCGCCAAGTCGTTCGTCTTGCTGGGCGATGAGAAGGAGCTCTACCACCGCAGCCCCTCGGGCATCCTCCAGCGATGCATCTCCATCACCGAAGGTCAGGAACTCCTGCAAGAAATACACTCGGGGGCTTGCGGCCATCATGCAGCGCCTCGAGCCCTCGTCGGGAATGCTTTTCGGCAAGGCTTCTACTGGCCAACGGCGGTGGCTGACGCCACTAGAATTGTCCGCACCTGCGAAGGGTGCCAATTCTATGCGAAGCAGACCCACCTGCCCGCTCAAGCTCTGCAGACGATACCCATCACCTGGCCCTTTGCTGTGTGGGGTCTGGACCTCGTCGGTCCCTTGCAGAAGGCGCCCGGGGGCTACACGCACCTGCTGGTCGCCATCGACAAATTCTCCAAGTGGATCGAGATCCGACCCCTGAACAGCATCAGGTCCAAGCAGGCGGTGGCGTTCTTCACCAACATCATCCATCGCTTTGGAGTCCCAAACTCCATCATCACCGACAACGGCACCCAGTTCACCGGCAGAAAATTCTTGGATTTTTGCGAGGATCACCACATCCGGGTGGACTGGGCCGCCGTGGCTCATCCCATGTCGAATGAGCAAGTAGAGCATGCCAACGGCATGATTCTACAAGGGCTCAAGCCTCGGATTTACAACGACCTCAACAAGTTCGGCAAGCGATGGATGAAGGAACTCCCCTCGGTGGTCTGGAGCCTGAGGACGACGCCAAGCCGGGCCACGGGTTTCACGCCGTTCTTCCTGATCTACGGGGCCGAGGCCGTCTTGCCCACTGACCTGGAATACGGCTCCCCGAGGACGAGGGCCTACGACGATCAAAGCAACCAAGCTAGCCGAGAAGACTCGCTGGACCAGCTGGAAGAGGCTCGGGACAAGGCCTTACTACACTCGGCGCGGTATCAGCAGTCCCTGCGGCGCTACCACGCCCGAGGGGTCCGACCCCGGGACCTCCAGGTGGGCGACCTGGTGCTTCGGCTGCGGCAAGACGCCCGAGGGAGGCACAAGCTCACGCCCCCCTGGGAGGGGCCGTTCGTCATCGCCAAAGTTCTGAAGCCCGGAACGTACAAGCTAGCCAACAGTCCAGGCGAGGTCTACGGCAACGCTTGGAACATCAAACAGCTACGTCGCTTCTACCCTTAAGATGTTTTCAAGTTGTTCATATACCTCGCGCCCACGCAGAGTTTAGTCATCAAGGAAGGGTCGGCCTCGCCTCGGCAAAGCCCGACCCTCCCTCGGGGGCTAAAAGGGGTGGAACCCCCTCTGCGTCGAAATTTTCCTCGAAAAAAGATCTCTTCTGCCAGAATATCTTTCGTGCTTTTTGACTACTTCGAAAAGTGGGTCCTGGAAACGACGGAGTACACGTAAGCAGCCAAGGCTGACCGAGCCGAGGGACTCCTACGCCTCCGGGATACGGATACCTCACTCATCACCTTCTGCGATAAGTAACTCGCGTTCGGATAAAGTGATTCCGCGGACCGAACAAGTCTTTACGTTCGGAAGCCCTTCTGCCGAAGCGATCCTTCGAGCCTTCTCGACTGAGTCGGTGACAGGGCCCCATGGACGGGTGAAAGTACGCGTAAGCGGCAAGGCCGACCGAGCCGAGGGACTCCCACGCCTCCGGGATACGGATACCTCACTCATCACCTTCCGCGAGAAGCAACTCTCGCCCGCACAAACATCCCTGTTACCAACAAAAAGTCCAGATACTCGAAACAAGAGGAAAAGAGACGCAGCTTTACAACGCAGCGAGGGTGTGTTTTCTGGCCTCAGCGGCCGCAGAAGGCACACGCTACAAGACAATCTGATCCTGCAGGCTCGGGTCTTCACGCTGGAAGGGGGCTGTAGCACCCTCGGCATCGACGACGCCTTCAGCGAGGTCCGACCCAGCCTCGGACGGCGACGCGGTCCAGGGACTTCTCCGGGAATCCGGCCCGAGCAGGCGGCTCGGCCGGTTACCCCAGGGGCCTCGGCCAACCATCTTCCAAGGGCGCCAGCCCGGTCCGAGGCCTCGGCTGATCAACTCCGGCATCGGTCCCGCTGACGGACAACCCGGCTAGGCTCCGACCAACCAGGTTTTCATTTTTCAAGCCAACTCTGCCTCTGTTCGTGCTGATATCGCTACCCCTGGCCTCGGCTCGTCGAAGAGCAGCCAAGGGGTCTCTTTAACTAAGCTAGAGGAGCCTCAGACAACAAGGCCGATCGAGCCGAGGGACTCCTACGCCTCCGGGATACGGATACCTCACTCGTCACCTTGACACGGGGCGACTCATGCTTGGTGAAGCGGTTCAGATAATCAACAGGCGAGTCTTAGTGCTCGAAAATGAGGAAAAAACACGGCTCCGTGCCAAAATTACACACATGTTCAGGCCTCGACAGCCACAATGAACAAAAAACACCGGCATTCGAAGTGCCATTACAAACGGAACTCTGGTTCCGTCCCCGCGGGTATGAGCAACCTCGAGCCTGCGGGGCGACGAGCATCGGGAGACCTGCCAGCGACCTCTGCAGCAGCAGCCATGGTCCCGGGTAGACGCGGCCACCGGAGGGCTCTCGTTCGTGTTCCCGCTCAAGGGATGCGAACCAGCTATTAAAGCCAAAGAGCGGGCCGCTCCCAAGCGCACCGGCAGGTCCTCGCTGCCGTCCTCGCCGCGAATGCGAGGGAGGGGGCGGAATGTTGCATCCTAGCTGGGCAGCAACAGTTTGCCTTCCCCGGCATGGCTGGAGGACGTCTCCACCGCGGGGCTGGAGGGCGATTGCCACCACCAGAGGCTAGAAGAAGAGGTGGCCCGCCGACCAGCGCAGGAGGTAGAGCCCCGGCTCGCCTCGCTCCCCGCCCCAGCGAGGATGACGAACACCCTCGACGCTGAGGGCGGGATCGGGATCACAGCCCGGCTTGCCTCTCCCCATCCAGGAGCTGAAGGTCACCGTCTCGGGTGACCACCAGCGGAGGGGAGCAACCGGGCTGTGTGATGAAAATCATTGAAGCCGAACGATGGCTGAAAGGTACCAACTCCCACGGAGTTGCATTCCTCCAACGATGAGGCGAAAAGACGGCGGGTACCCCCCATCCGGGGGCTTGGAAGGTGGAAAGACGCGGCGCATAAGGGAGCGAGAAGACATGGTCGCCTTACGAAAGGGGTCGCCCTCCTTTTAAAGGCAACTCTCCCTACGTGCGCCCCCAAACGTCACGGGCTGAGTCTTCTCCAACACGCTCCAAGGCCCCTCCCTGCGGCGCGGGGGCTGGGTCCCGCGTGTCATGCAAACTGGCTCAGAGCAGAAGAAGCCAAACCGCCGCGCGTGGTGCACACAACCGCCCAGCGGTTACAAGCGACCCCCCACTTCTGCCCAGACCAACGAGCGGAAGGGGCGGGCAGTCATGCAGGCGGCATGCAACCGCGCCAGGTGGACACGCTTCTCCGACTCCCAACGCGCCAGCATGGAGGCCCAGGCCCACGCGTCACGCAACCGGCGTGCCAGATGCTGCATGCAAGCAACTGCACCGCCACTTGCGCCACCACCGCGCCTCTTCGGTTGCGGAACCAATACCGCGACTCGAGGCGGCCCAGCGCGCGACCCAGCAGCGCCAGCCTGGCGCGACGGTCAATACGGCCGAAAGTGGGCCGGCAGTAATGACGGTGGCAGGCGGGCGGGAGCAGCGGTCACGTCGTCGGCCAGACTCACGTCCCGTCCGGGGGCAGCAAGAGAACCCCCTCTCACGGCGTGAAGACAGGGCGCCCGTGATCCGTTCCTCGAACGGCTCGCGCACGCGCAACGGCCGCCCTGCCAACAACTCACCCCATCGCATTAACTCCAAGGCGGGACAGGCGGCACTTCTGGCAGGAGAAGCGGGCGACGCTTCGCCTTCGCCGTAATAACCGCGCCAAAAAAGGTACGCCACGTCGTTCGATTTCGTATCCTTTTCCTTTTTTCCTCTTTCTCTATCTCTTGCAACAGGGACCGGGAAAGGGGGATACCCCGAAAAGGATCCTTCCCTGTGAAGGAACCGGGCTCCGAGCCCCCCCTACTGATCAGAGGTTCGAAGGCTGGCCCTCCGAGGGGTTCAACAGTCGCCTCAGATCGCGTGGGCCCTACACCCACTACTGGTCAGAGGTTCGAAGGCCGGCCCCCCGAAGGGCTCCACGGCCGCCTCAGGCTGCTCGGGCTCCGCGCCCATTGCTGATCAGGGGTTCGAAGGCTGGCCCCCGAAGGGTTCACAGTCGCCTCAGACGCCGAGCGAGGGATGACCAGGGGTACGTTCGATACATAACCAAGGCTCGGGCTGCGCTCCCGAGGTACCCTAGGACATTTCCGAGACCAGCGGGAGCGATCTTGTAACGGAATCCCATCGGAGGGAGGCATCGAGCCCTCGGACCTCATCGCCAGGGGACCGGGTCCGGCAGATCACCCGCAGGTACTTTTGGGCGTGCCTATGGGCCCCTAGCCGACCCCCAACGAACGGGGCACGGACGTCCACTCGGATTACCCGCTTGCAGCTCACCGGAGACACCATGTTCGGTGCTCATCGAGGGTAACATGGCGCTCTCCCCCCTTCCTCCTTGCGGAAAGGCGACGTAGGGGCGTATCTAAAAAAGCCAAGTCTGTCCCTGATCGCCCTCTCGCCCTGTGCGGAGGCTCGGGGGCTGCTCTCGCAAACCCGGCTCCGGCCGAACCGTTGACAGCGTCAACATACCAGCCCGAGAACTTGGGCCCCGACCATGCACCCGGGCTACGGCTAGTTCGCATGAGGGAACAACCAGACCAACCGAAGCATTGCGCAAGGCATTAAGACCTCGGGGGAGTGAAACCACTCCTCCGAGGCCTCGGGGGCTACACCCGGCGGGTGCGCTCGCGCGCACCCACCGGAACAAAATGCAATCGAGAAAGGCTGGTCCCCTTGCAAAAAAGTGCGACGAAAGCCTCCAAGCGAGTGCTAACACTCCCTTCGAGGCTCGGGGGCTACTGTCGGGGACCATAATTAGGGGTACCCTCAAGACGCCTAATTCTCAGCTGGTAACCCCCATCAGCATAAAGCTGCAGAGGCCTGATGGGTGCGATTAAGTCAGGGATCAGTCCATACGAGCGACTCGATCACGCCTCGCCCGAGCCTAGCCTCGGGCAAGGGCAGCCGACCCCGAGGGGTTTCCGTCTCGCCCGAGGCCCCCCTTTTAACGGCGGACACATCTCCGGCTCGCCCGAGGCCTTGCCTTCGCTAAGAAGCAACCCTGACTAAATCGCCGCGCCGACCGACCGAGTCGCAGGAGCATTTAACGCAAAGGTAGCCTGACACCTTTATCCTGACGCGCGCCCCCCGGCAGAGCCGAAGTGACCGCCATCACTTCGCCGCTCCACTGACCGGTCTGACAGAAGGACAGCGCCGCCTGCGCCACTCCGACTGCAGTGCCACTTGACAGAGTGAGACTGACAGGCAGTCAGGCCTTGCCAAAGGCGCCATAGGAAACTCCGCTCCGCCCGACCCAGGGCTCGGACTCGGGCTAAGCCCCGGAAGACGGCGAACTCCGCTCCGCCCGACCCAGGGCTCGGACTCGGGCTAAGCCCCGGAAGACGGCGAACTCCGCTCCGCCCGACCCAGGGCTCGGACTCGGGCTAAGCCCCGGAAGACGGCGAACTCCGCTCCGCCCGACCCAGGGCTCGGACTCGGGCTCAGCCCCAGAAGACGACGAACTCCGCTCCGCCCGACCCAGGGCTCGGACTCGGGCTAAGCCCCGGAAGACGGCGAACTCCGCTCCGCCCAACCCAGGGCTCGGACTCGGGCTAGGCCCCAGAAGACGACGAACTCCGCTCCGCCCGACCCAGGGCTCGGACTCGGGCTCAGCCCCAGAAGACGACGAACTCCGCTCCGCCCGACCCAGGGCTCGGACTCGGGCTCAGCCCCAGAAGACGACGAACTCCGCTCCGCCCGACCCCAGGGCTCGGACTCCGCCCTGGCCTCTGCCGAACGACCTCCGCCTCGCCCGACCCAGGGGCTCGGGCTCGGCCTCGGCCACGGAAGACAGACTCAACCCCGGCTTCGGAGGAGCCCCCACGTCGCCCGACCTCGGGCGCGGGCCCGCCACGTCAACAGGAAGCGCCATCATCACCCTACCCCGAGCCGACTCGGACCGCAGAGAACAAGACTGGTGTCCCATCTGGCTAGCTCCGCCAGATAGGCAATGATGGCGCCCCACGTGCCCTGTGACGACGGCGGCTCTCAGCTCTCTTACGGAAGCAGGAGGACGTCAGCAAGGACTCGACCGCTCCGACAGCTGTCCCTCCGCCAGGCTCCGTTGCTCCTCCGACGGCCACGACATCACACCGACTGGGTGCCAAGATCTCTCCGGCTGCCACATCGGCATGTACTTAGGGCACTAGCTCTCCCCCGCTAGACACGTAGCACTCTGCTACACCCCCATTGTACACCTGGATCCTCTCCTTACTCCTATAAAAGGAAGGACCAGGGCCTTCTTAGAGAAGGTTGGCCGCGCGGGGACGAGGACGGGATAGGCGCTCTCTTGGGGCCGCTCGCTTCCCTCACCCGCGTGGACGCTTGTAACCCCCTACTGCAAGCGCACCCGACCTGGGCGCGGGACGAACACGAAGGCCGCGGGATTTCCACCTCTCTCACGCCCGTCTCCGGCCACCTCACTTCCCCCCTTCGCGCTCGCCCACGCGCTCGACCCATCTGGGCTGGGGCACGCGGCACACTCACTCGTCGGCTTAGGGACCCCCCGGTCTCGAGACGCCGACAGAGCTCCACTAGTCGGTGGGTCCCACGATTCAGAACGATTCGCTATTCTAGCGAAGGGAAGGTGTTTTTCGGACCTTCGGCTAAAGACCTTCGTTTGTATCGCAGTCTGAATTTGTTACAAAAAAACAAATTAATACTGCGAGGGGCTACTGTTGGGGGGCCTTCCTCTTCTGAAGGTCTTCAAAAACATGACTAACCATTTGCCTCTAGCATAATATTGATTATTACAGGGAGCTTCAATTCATGATGGAAGTCTTCTCCTCTATCGAAGGTCTTCAAGACGAAGGTTTAGCCCGAGAATGATAGCAATGAACGCCGAAGCTATAGCCGAAGGGTAACAACTTCGGCTTAAAGTAATGTCGAAGATCAAGCATGTTGCTGAGCTAAAGAGGAAAAGACTAGCTAGTCCCTAATGATTTATGTTACAATTATGAACAAACGTTAAGGTCATAAATATAGTTTTACCCGGGCTGCGTCCCGTGCCTATAAATAGATGAACAGTACCACCGTACTGTTCAGGCTGGATTGTAATTGCTCTCGCGTCAACACCTTCGAACGAGCTGAAGGTATCAATGTAATATAAATTCTATTAATGTTCATATGTATATTATGAAATATGTATGTGTGTGAATGTATGGACTACATATATCATCTACATGGATTCTTATCCTCATAATCATGAAGGCGTGTCTTTCATGACCTTCGTCTAAAGATCATTATATCCAAAAGAAGATAATGCTTCGGAGGACGAAAGTCATTAATCTTTAACAATTGTGTTGCCTTGTTCTTGATTCACAGTATTTGAGAACAAGTGAACAACATTGGTGTTCTCAAATGCTGTGAATCAAGAATAAGACAACACAATTGTTAACGATTAAGGACCATGGTGAAAATTCTGCTGCTAGAGGAGAAACATCATCAAAAGCAAAGTTATCATGATGAAAATCATCATACTATTCGTCATCATTGCTTGGACTTTCTTGACGAAGCTCTATCTGTTGTGGCCTTCGTCCCTCGTCGTCTTGTGTGATATGACGCATTTTTTCGACAGCTTCGTCAATTCTTCTAAAACTCAGCTAGCCGAAGCATTTTCTCTCTCTTTCTCTGCACTTGCTGGTGTATGGCCTCCAAGTCTCTGATCTCTTGGTCTAGCTCGTCCTCCTGCGGTGTTGGGCTAGTAGCCTTCCTTTTCTGGTTTCGGGCTTCTCTTAGAGGGAGCCCCTCTTGGTTGATGTCCAGCGGCTGAAGGGCAGCCCCTGGCGCTATTGCCTTCTTCGGCGGCATGATGAAGGTGGTTTTTCGAGCTGACCTTCGCCTGAAGATCATTATATCCAAAAGAAGATAATGCTTCGAAAGACGAAGGTCATTAATCTTTAACAATTATGTTGTCTTGTTCTTGATTCACAACATTTGAGAACAAGTGAACAACATGTGGTATATAAAATAACAGGACTCTCTATTTCAGACGCGAGATGTGCTATAGACGGCCAGGATGACGAGTTTGCATGGTTTCACTTGGGTCTCGGTTTGCACCAGATACGGAGCCTTTATTGATAGGGTCACTTTTTTGCATTAAACATGATTTTGATGTTGGCTTATGAAAAATCAGCAAGGTATGCCTATGGTAGAAACCAAACACATCACGACCATTTCAGAAGATAAATGTATATTGGTGTCATTGATCAAATTAATTAAGAGCTTGATAATCAATTTGATGGGATTCATATGGAGGTACCCTCGTGTATAGCAGCCTTAAGTCTTTCCGTCTCATTTGCTTCTTTTTATGCATGCAAGCCTAGATAAGCTGAATTTTATTCTAAGGAGTTCTCCAACAATGATTTTGTTAAAACTTGAACTACCAATTGATAATTATATGATAATGTGGGATGATAGTATTAAATGTCTAGACAATATTGTTGATCTCTCTATTAAGCCTGTTGAAACACATAGGCACAAAGTATATAATATGATTTACTTGCTTTTCAAATTGATATTACTTTTGTTGATGGCAATAAAAGAGTGTTGAAACCTTTTTTTTGCATTGGTTATAGTGGAAACAAAGTAAAGGAATAAGATATATGATAGAGCATTGGATGACTGTCTAGTCACATTCATCAAGCGAAGTATTTTGCTTTCGAGTAAATGAAGATAATGTAATTGAGACATTCATATCATTTGAAAAACATGGGGAAAAACAAGTTAAACAAGTAATATTGTAAGTGTACTATATTTTAAACTATGGTTTTACAGAATGCATGCTGTATTGCTCTACACCCGTACAAGAATGCAGTTGAACACATTCAATTGATAGGCAGCTTCTACTTTGCTGTTTTGGTACACCCGTACAAGAATGCATACTACGTAGTTTTATTTTTGTCAAAGATTTTAGTACTAGCTCAGAATGTACAATCAGGGCATCCGCAGCAGAATGTCCTGACGACGGATCGAAGTATCGCACTTGGGACACGTGGCGTGGTCCTTCTGCGGGGCCCCTTGGCAGAAGAAGAACTTGTGTGGACACCTCGGCAGGCAGTTGTCCGCCAAGCTCACCACTGCGCTGCCCTCCTGGATCTGCCTCAACTGCCTCGGCAGGGCTCCGCACAGATAGTTGCCTTGCAGCATCAGCCTGACGAACGGCACCCACTGTTCCGTGGATTCCTCGGCCGCGGCACGGACGGCGTACCGTTCGGGAATGCCGCCGGTGAACCGGTTCCTGTCGAGCGCGACCGCCGCGAGCCGCGGCATTGCGCCAAGGCAGGCTGGCAGCCGCCCAGCGAGCCTGTTGCCGCTCAGATCCAGCTCCACGAGCTGGCTCGAGGATCCACCGTCGGGAGCCTCCTGGACCGCGTCGAGCTGGTTGGAACCCAGGCGCAGCTGCTGCAGCGCCGGGTGCGCGAACGCGGCGCCCGGGACCGCGCCGGACACCGCGTTGCCAGTGAGGTCCAGCACCCGCAGTGCGGGGAGCGCAGCCAGCGCCGCGGCGCTGAGCGGCCCTGAGAAGGAGTTGTTCCGGGCCGCGACGGACCAGAGCGACGGCGGCAGCGTCCCTGGCACGCGGAGCGGCGACCCCGACAGCACGTTGCCGCTCACGTCGAGGTGGACCAGCGAGCGCATCGCGCCCAGGCTCGGCAGGGTCCCCGTGAGCGCGTTGTGCTGCAAGTCGAGCCGCGTCAGGGCGCCCAGGAGCGCCAGCTGCGGCGGTATCCCTCCGGAGAGGGCGTTGCGGGAGAGGTAGAGCTCCTGCAGCGCGGAGGAGGCGGTGAACAGAGACGCCGGTATGGCGCCGGAGAAGGCGTTGCCGGAGAGGTCGAGGATGCGGAGGGTCGGCGGCAGCGGGACCCCCGCCGGGAGCGCGCCGTGGAACCGGTTGTCGGCGAGGGACAAGGACGCGAGGAAGGGGAGCGAGGACAGAAGCGCCGCTGGGAGCGCGCCGGAGTAGCCCGCGGGGTCGAGCGCGACGGCGGTGACGCGGAGGTAGGAGGAGTTGGCGGCGGGAGGAGCGTAGCAGCTGACGCCGCACGGGAACGCCGCGCAGGGGTCGCGGGAGAAGTCCCACGACGAGAGGCAGGAGTGGGGCGGGACCGAGGACGCGGCCACGGCGGACCTCAGCGCCGCGAGCGCCGCCTTGTCGCCCGGGAATGTGGCCCCGGGAGCGGACAGCGCCGCGTGCCGGAGCGCGAGCAGGAGAAGGGACAGCAGCGCTAGCAGGACGCGACGACTAACCGAAGCCATTGTTGCATCGATCGAGGACTGCTTTGGCGCGGCCTTGATATCGGCGCTAAAGTCGTGGAGGGGCAGTTTTGCTTTGAGCGAGCGAGTGGAGTGTGAGCTGTCAGCTGTGCTGTGCCGCTGCCGGCCAGGGCGATGCGTTTTGCTGGCATCTGCACACCTGTGGCGTGTCACTGTTAGCCGGGAAACCCGGGAGCAAGGAGACAAACGAAACGAGGCCGTTTCTTTTGTGCCTTTGTTTAGACGACGACGGTGGTATTCCAGTATTCGGTGCGCATGGCGATGTCAGCTTTTTTGGGTGCAATTTCATGAGTGGGTCGTTTTCCATGATTAAGGAGGAGGCGGTGGAGTCTCGTTTACTTCATCCGTCTCGTACTATTTATTTTATTCGATTTTTTAATAATAAAATGATCAAATTATCGTTAGAGTAACGATAAAATAAATTTTAATAAAATAAATAATATGCACACATTAAATTTTGATCAGAAGAATAGTAAGATACGATACGATGTCTAAAAGTTAAAAACAGCATATATTTAAGAAAGAAAGGGCTACTTTAGAATCATCTCAGAGGAGACGGCGGAGACTGTTATGCTGTGCTTGGATTCAGCGACTCGGTGTTTTTATTACTATTTCGGTCTAAGAATTAATACAATGCTAGTTTTTTAATCATATTAGGTTTGATTAAAAAATTTATAGAAAAATATTAACACTTAGAGCATCTCCAAGTGACTCTTCATTTTTAGCTCTATATTTGGCTATCTATTTAATTTTTCATAAATATTACACTCTTTATGTAGCATATCACTCCAACAAACTATCTATCTAATTTGGCTAGTCAGGTGGCTAGCCAAATTTGACTAGTGAGAGAGTCAGTTTGAAGAGTCTGTGTTGACACCTTTTTGGAGGCGTCAATTACTCAAGAGAACCAGCGGCGGTGCTCTCTGGTCAGGCGCGGACGGTCCGCGGCACAGGGCCGGACAGTCCGCGACCTGGTGCAGGAGCTCGGGTTCCCTGCCTGACGGCCGGACGGTCCGCGCGTGCGCAGGGGCGGCGGAAGATCACCGGCGGCGCCTGGATCTCGCTCCCGGGAGGGACCCCGTCGGGGAGGAGAGATCCTAGGAGTTGTCTAGGCTCGGGTAGACCGACCTAGACTCCTCTAATCGACGTAGAGTCGAGGAGAGGCGGAGAATTTGGGGATCGAGAGGCTAAACTAGAACTAGACTAGAACTACTCCTAATTGTACTGGAAATAAATGCGAATAGAAGTTGTATTGATTCGATTGATGATTACAAATCGGCCGTAGACCTCTCTATTTATAGAGGAGGGGGGCTGGACCCTTTACCGTCAAAACTCCGAGCAAATCCCGGGATTTTCGCCAACAAACGCAGCGAAAAACTCGGAACCCTAATCTGTTCTGCGCGTGCGCGGACCGTCCGACCCACAGGCGCGGACCGTCCGGCCTCAGGGCCAGACTGTCCGCACCTCAATTTGGTGCTCAACATATGCCCCCCTGCCTTTTGGTGGAGCTGAGCAAACCAAAAGCAAATAACTCGATGAGATTACATCGGTTCTCTTAGGCATCTTGCCACATACTAGGATGGTACTGTTTAAGGAAACGCCCATTCAAAGCCTTAGGCAAATCCTTGCCTTGTAATGTTTGTAACAAATAGGTGTTGCCAGACATCACCTGTTTTACTTTATAAGGACCCTCCCAGCTTAGCGACCATTTCCCGAACTTCCGATCTTTATTCCTTAGAGGCAGAATGGTTTTTCCACACCAGGTCCCCTACTTGAAATGATTTTTCTTTGACCTTCTTGTTATAGGCCTTGGCTACCATGATCTTGTCCTTTTCTATTGCTCTCAAAGCTATCATCCTCTTGTCGGTCACCTCATCAATATTATTCATCATTGAATTATAATAATCAGTAACAGTTAGATCATTTTGTCTGGCGAACCTGACAGCATTCAGACTTATTTCCACAGGCAACACTGCTTCCTGCCCATAGACAAGCTCAAAAGGAGATACTTTAGTAGCACGATGTTTAGATATTCTATGAGCCCATAAAGCTTCGGACAAAATCTTATGTCAATGCTTAGGATTATCAGATATCTTCTTTTTTATCAAGTTGATCAATGTCCTATTACTAGACTCGGCCTGCCCATTGGCCTGAGCATAGTATGGAGATGAATTAAGCAACTTAATTCTATATAATTCAGCAAATTCACGTACCTCCTTTGACATAAAAGAAGTCCCTTGATCTGTAGTCAAGGTCTGGAGAATGCCGAATCTATGAATAATATGCTCAGTTATAAACTCAATTACCTCCTTGTGTGTCATGTTCTTCAGAGCAACGGCTTCAGTCCATTTGGTAAAGTAGTCAGTGGCAACTAACACGAACCGATGCCCCTTTGATGATGAAGGATGAATTTCTCCAATAAAGTCTAATCCCCATCCTCTGAACGGCCAAGGCTTGATGATAGGATGTAATTCGGCTGCAGGGACCAACTGTAGGTCGCCGAATTTTTGACATACTTGGCAACCCTTGTAGTACTTGAAACAATCAGCTATCATATTAGGCTAATAAAAACCAGACCTTCGCAACAACCACTTCATCTTTGGAGCTGATTGATGGGTACCACAAATTCCTTCATGTACTTCGGCCATGGCTAATATAGCATCATCTGGGCCCAAGCATTTAAGCAGGACGTCATTGACTGTTCGGCGGTAAAGTTCATCACTCATCAAAACATACTTGAAAGCTGTTCGCCGAATGTTCTTATCTGTCTTGATATTGGGATTTCGTAAATAATTAAGTATAGGTGTCCTCCAATCACTTGCATCGGCTTCATTGTCAGCCGAATCGATTAAGAGAACATTTCTAGTGACCCCGGACGGTCCGGCGTCATCACGCGGACGGTCCGCGACCTGGTAATTTGGCTCTGCACTGGTTATCAGATTTTCAGTTTTGTGAAATTTCCCTCTCTTTATCCGATAACCTAATGCATCTTGTGCCAAATCGTTAGCTCTATGATTCTCAACTCTAGAGATATGCCGAATACTGAATTCATCAAAAGAATGGATTATGCTCCAACATTTCTCAAGGTAACTATTTAGAGCACCATCAAAACATTGATATTCTTCTAACACTTGTTGGAAACCAGCTGAGAATCACCAAATACCTTCACATGTTTTACTCCCATACCATTTAAAAGTTCTAAACCGAACAAAAGTGCTTCATATTCGGCTTGGTTGTTAGTGCAATAAGTTTTCAACCGGCTAGAGAAGTCAAAGGAGACATTACTTGGTGAAACAAGCACAATGCCAATTCCTTGCCCTTCATTGCAAACCGATCCATCAAAATATAAAGTCCAAGGAGTAATAGTGAGGTATGACATGTCTAGTTCATGAATATCATTAACCCGATGTTCTACAATGAAATCCGCTATGACTTGGCCTTTCATAGATTTCAATGGTTCATAGGCCAAGTCATATTCTATGAGTGCATAAGCCCACTTACCAATTCTACCACTCATAATTGGGTTATGCAACATGTATTTGATCACATCGGCTTGACCAGAAACAGTGCAATGACTAGACAGTAAATAACATCTACATTTGGTGCATGCAAAAAACAAGCACAAGCATAACTTTTCAATAAAAGTGTACCTTGTTTCAGCATCCACCAACCTTCGGCTGAGATATGTCACCACATGCTCCTTCCCCTCAGTTTCTTGTGTCAGAACAGCCCCAATGACCTTATCCTCAACTGCAATGTATAATCAGAATGGTACTCCTGCTCGTGGTGCTTTTAATACGGGGGCCGAAGATAAGTATTTTTTGATAAGATCAAATGCTTCTTGCTGTTCTGCCCCCCAAGCGAATTCGGCATCATTCTTAAGCCGAAGAATAGGGGTGAACGCATCAATCTTCCCGGCTAGGTTAGAGATAAACCTTCGTAAATAATTCACCTTGCCGAGAAACCTCTGTACCTCGACCTTACAGGTCGGAGGTCCCACATTCCGAATAGACTTGATTCGGTCAGGGTCTATCTCTATACCATGTTCATGTATGACAAACCCTAAAAACTTACCAGCCGACACTCCAAAAGCACATTTACGTGGGTTCATTTTCAAACCATACTGACGCATTTTATCAAAGGCTTTGCGCAAATCAGCTATATGAGAACTAAACTCAGCCGATTTGACTACAATATCATCAATGTAAACTTCCATAGTGTTTCCTAACAATTCATGGAAGATCAAATTCATAGCCCTCTGATAAGTAGCACCAGCATTTTTCAAACCAAATGTCATGACAACCCACTCAAATAAACCAATGAAGCCTGGACATATAAAGGCCGTTTTAAACGCATCTTCTTCGGCCATGAAAATCTGATTATATCCAGCATTACCATCAAGGAAGCTAATAATTCTATTTCCTGATGCATTATTGATTAATGTGTCGGCTATGGGCATGGGATATTCGTCTTTAGGAGTTGCTCTATTTAAATTGCGAAAATCAATGCATACTCTAAGTTTACCTGACTCCTTCTTCTCCACCGGCACAATATTGGAGACCCACTCTGCGTATCTGCAAGGTCTGATAAAATCAGCTTCTAGCAGCCGGTGGATTTCGTCCTTGATGCGTGGGAGAAGATCTGGACGAAATGTTCTAGCTCTTTGCTTAAAAGGTCTGAAACCAGATTTAATAGGCAGCCGATGCTCTACGATCTCTCGGCTTAATCCAGGCATCTCAGTATAATTCCAAGCAAAGCAATCTGAATATTCCTTCAATAGACCGATCATCTTATCTCTAGGATCGGTCTCCAGGATCTTGTTTACAAAAGTCGGCCTTGGAGTTTTACCATCTCCTATGTCAATCTCCTCCAAAGGATCGGCCGATGTAAACCCCTGTCCTAGTTTATCAAGATCTCTGAATTCCTCTATCATGCTCCCCACAGAGGAATTAGAAGATCTTTGTGTGACGGCAGATTCTTCGGTCTCGGGGACCGGATCATCCGTAATACTGTCCTTTTGCTGTGATATATGTTCGGTCTTAAAGTCCGAACCCTTTTGCGAAAGACCAGACCATCCGGCCTTGGCGGCCGAACTGTCCGTGACCAAAGACTCATGAACTTTGTGTGTATTCATCATTTAGCTTTATTTAGCATTTAGCCGATTCTCCATCGGCTCTAGCATTACAGGAATGAAACCTTTCTTATCTATACTTATGAATTGATAATCAGAAAAGTCTACTCCTGTGAGACATGTAGCAGTCTCATAAGTCCAGAGTACAGGGGCATCGGCCACAGCGATGCAGGCCGATACATCAGCATGTACTTGTTCTATGTCATCGCCTACCCATTGTATCAGCATTTGATGTAATGTAGAAGGTATACATTGATTGGCGTGAATCCAATCTCTGCCTAGGATTAAACTGTAATTTCCTTCCACATCAGCGACGAAGAATGCAGCAGCAAGGGTCTTAGTCCCGATGGTTAATTCAACGGACGTGACTCCCCTGGCTTTGATCGAACTATCAGTTCCAACACCGCTGAGGGTCATGTTGGTCTTGACAAGTTCGTCATCTTGTTTACCTAATTTTCTGTATAATGAATAAGGCATTAGATTTACAGCCGCCCCTCCATCTACCAACATCTTAGCAATCGGTATCCCATCAATGTGGCCGCGCACGAAGAGCGGCTTTAAATGATTTATCGATTCTTTTGGTTTAGTAAAGGCGGCTTCTTCAGGACCAAAATCAAACTGGGCAACAACAGGTTCATCGTCGCCGATAATAGTACAATCGGCAGAAAATGTAATAATATTTACATCCATACCTGGGCGTTCTGGAGAAGCCTCGTAGTCGACCAGGTCTTCTCCCAACAGGTCATCCTCCTCCATTGATGTTGTCGTGTCGTTGGAGGCCTCCTGGTGGACGCCGGACGGTCCGTGCGCAGGGGCCGGACGGTCCGCGTCTGGTGCAGATTGTCCAGACGCTTCCTGGTGAGGGACGGACGGTCCGCGCACAGAGGCCAGACGGTCCGCGCCTGGTGCAGGTTGACTTTCTATTTCCGTGGCCGTTTGTTTTTTCTCGACGGCCTTTGGTCTCCATTTCTTTTGCGGTGGCGGGTATAGTGGATGCGTGTCATTGAATATCTTTTCTGCCTCTTTCTCCTGGCTCTCCTTCACTCTTAGGCGCTGTAATTTTCTCTTTTGGGATCGTGTCAATCCCGTCGGGCATCATCGAGGCATAGAGTATTTTGGATCGGCTGTTTTGACGATAGCCGTATCCTTTTTGGTTGTGTTATCTTTTTTGGTTGTGTTGGCCGATTCACCAAAAATCATCGGCCCTTTATTGTCCCCCTGTATGACAACATCTGCAGTGCCTATTTTGATGATGTCTTTTTTCGTTGTTCTTTGAGTTGCTACAGGCATATGCCCCCCTGCCGGATTGGTCGGCCTAGGAGGCCGAGTAATCCGGCAATCTTGTTGGGCCTGTGCCTGATGACCAGATTCAGCAACGCTCAATCGGTCTTGCACTGGCGGCGCCAACCTATCAAAAACGGATGTTTGGGGTGCCCCCCAGGCGGGGTACTGTGGCATCCCAAGTGGATATGGTGGCATGCCCCACATTTGATTTGGGACATATGGTGGAGGTAAGTATGTGTACGGATATGGCATAGATGGATAAGGGGGTGGAGGGGTCCATGTCGGTATGTTAGGTCTCAATTGTACAATGGGACCTTTCATTTCTTCCGATTGGTGAGGTGGTCCAATCGGCTTGACCTGACGTTGCTCATGAATGGGTGAGCGGGGTCGCTTTGGTGGTCGGTTACTGGGACCGGCCTTCTTTTTCACGTATTTAGACAACAATTGACCGAAAGTCGGGCCAGGCTTGATCAGCCGACCAGCTGCTTTAAATGTATTTGTTTTCCACGTACCTATCTCGGGTCGTCGTGGTTTGAAGGTACGTGGTTGCTGCGGGTCCTGAGCACGGCCGGACCGTCCGCTGGAGTTCGTCGGACCGTCCGGAGAAGCGTTGGACCGTCCGCGTCTGGATGGCGGACCGTCCGCAATGCGCAAATTGGGTTCTTGCGCCTGTCTCCCTGTCTGTGTTTGCCCCCTAGTGCCAGAGGCTGTGATGGTCACCTTCAAGGTCTCCCCTCCATCAGGAGTCTTCTCGGCCACCACTTTTCTGCAAGAAGTTTTATGATTCCCACCGGCCTCTCTTGCATCGCCGATGACTATTTCTTTACCTTTGCCTTCATCGGCTGTGATTGGCCGAGTCAGGACTTTCTTGCCCTCAAAGTCGATCATGTTCATTGGAAAGGGCTCCGTGTCCACCTGCATTTCCTGAAATTTCAATCGTCCTTCGTTAATGGCCGATTGAATCTGTCGACGGAATACATTACAATCATTAGTGGCATGAGAAAATTAGTTATGCCACTTGCAATATGCACGACGTTTTAGCTCATCGGCGGATGGAACAGTGTGATTTATTTTAATGTTGCCATTTTTGAGTAATTCATCAAATATTCTATCACACTTACCAACATTAAATGTAAACTTAACCTCCTCTTGCCGTTTCTTTTGAACCGGCTGTAAGGAGGCACAAGCCGAAGATTTGGCCTGCTTTGGCCAAACCATTTCAGCAGCATACACCTCTGCTGATTCGTCTTCTGAGCTACTTTGGTCGCATTCCACTACATGTATGTTGTGACGAATTGTTTTAGTAGTTTCTTTGCTTCGGCTTTCACAAGCCAATGCTCTCTGGTGTAATTGTGCTAGTGTAAAGAATTGGATGCCTTCTAATCTTTCTTTTAAATAATATCGCAGACCATTAAAAGCTAATCCTACTAGCTGTTTCTCTGCTAAATGAATTTGAAAGCATCGGTTTCTTGTATCTCGGAATCTCCGGATGTAATCATTAACCGATTCATCTTTTGTCTGTCGCAACGACGCTAAATCTACCAAATCCAACTCATAGTCACCGGAGAAAAAATGATCATGAAATTTTTGTTCTAAATCCCCCCATGATGAAATGGAATTAGGAGGTAAAGTGGCGTACCATGCAAACGCAGTTCCTGTTAAAGATAATGAAAATAAACGTACGCGAAATGCCTCTGTGTCGGCCAACTCTCCTAATTGTGCTAAAAATTGGCCTATGTGTTCACGTGTGTTCTTTCCTTGATCACCCGAAAATTTTGTGAATTCGGGTATCCTGGTTCCCTGTGGGTATGGGTGGTGATCAAATCGGCTGTCATAAGGTTTCCGATATGATTGCCCCCCAGGGACCATGCTTACTCCGAGCTTATCTCGGAACGCCCCGGCTATTTCTTCCCTTACTATATCAATGGCAGCCGGTGCGAGACCACCGGCTCTCTGGTCAAACATAGGTGGGGTTGGCTGGATATTAGCATGTTGTCTTTCCCCCCATTGGTTTGAGTTACGTGGTGCATTTCCATTTGCTCTATATGGCTCATATGTTTGATCGTTTCTTTCCGGCCTTCTAGGTGGGGTCGGAAAGCTTTCCTGGGCTTTGGATCCTGAATTAATGGGCTGGTGCATTGCATAGTGTGATGGGAAGTGTTGCTGGAACGGGCGAGGATTCATGTAATAATCCTCCTCAAAAGACTCATGCGCGGACTGTCCGGATACGTACCCGGACCGTCCGTGGTTATATGCGGACCGTCCGTCGTTGTATGCGGACCGTCCGACTGGGTAGTTTGGGTTCTGTGCCGTGTGTGGTGGCTCAGACGCATATCTAGGTAACTCATTAAAAATAGGCCCGACTGTTGCTGGCCCGGACGGTCCGCGCTCACGTGCGGACGGTCCGGGCATGTGCAGATCGGCTGATTTACTGCCGATTTGCGGTTGCTCAGGGTATGTGTCTATCGGCATCCCATACAGGGGTTGTGACTGGTCGTGACAACCTGTAGCCGATGTATTACGCGTGTTACCCCCTAACTCAACCTCGTGCGAAGGAAAATTTGCGATATTAGATTTATCAAATGCACGTACTAGTCTTTTAAAATCGCTTTGCATACCCCCTATGATGTTCTGCATTTGCTCACGTTGCTCTTCTACATAATTTCTAAGAGATTGTAGCTCGTTGGTATTACTTACATTGGGGATATTTGGTGTGGGTTGGAGCGAAGCCGGATCCGTCGCCCGATGTCGGACGACCTTGTTGTTCCTGTCCACTTTGAAGTCGGCCAAGAATTTTGCTTTTGCCTCCTGGATCATACGCTCCTTGTGCTCCTCGAATTGGAGCTGTCGTCAGCCGGCAAGGTCTCCCAAGTCGGCTCTATGATGTTGCTTAGGGAAATATCAGAGCTATCCCTTGAACCGGCCATTGCAGGCCGATTTGATGCGTCTATATTTGTCGTCCCCAGCGGAGTCGCCAAAAAGTATGTTGACACCTTTTTGGAGGCGTCAATTACTCAAGAGAACCAGCGGCGGTGCTCTCTGGTCAGGCGCGGATGGTCCGCGACCTGGTGCAGGAGCTCGGGTTCCCTGCCTGACGGTCGGACGGTCCGCGCCCTAGGGCCGGACGGTCCGCGCGTGCGCAGGGGCGGCGGAAGATCACCGGCGGCGCCTGGATCTCGCTCCCGGGAGGGACCCCGTCGGGGAGGAGAGATCCTAGGAGTTGTCTAGGCTCGGGTAGACCGACCTAGACTCCTCTAATCGACGTAGAGTCGAGGAGAGGCGGAGAATTTGGGGATCGAGAGGCTAAACTAGAACTAGACTAGAACTACTCCTAATTGTACTAGAAATAAATGTGAATAGAAGTTGTATTGATTCGATTGATGATTACAAATCGGCCGTAGACCTCTCTATTTATAGAGGAGGGGGGCTGGACCCTTTACCGTCAAAACTCCGAGCAAATCCCGGGATTTTCGCCAACAAACGCAGCGAAAAACTCGGAACCCTAATCTGTTCTGCGCGTGCGCGGACCGTCCGGACCGCGGACTGTCCGGCCTCAGGGCCAGACTGTCCGCACCTCAATTTGGTGCTCAACAGTCTGATAGCTTGGCGAGTCAGATAGCTAATCTGTTGAAGAGTTATTTTGCTATTGAGTAGTCAAAATTTGACTTGACGAGTTATTTAACTAATCTCTTAGAGATGATCTTATAACACTAGTTAATAACTAACATAAAGTAGGGGCTACGACTGAACAACAAGACTCTTTAAGTTGCAAATTTGAGAGATAAAAGAACATGATAGTGAGAGATAAAGGATATGATAGTGTCGGTAGAACATACTTTAAGACTTTTCTATTATTAAATTTAGTAACATATGCTTAGAGCAACTCCAATAGTTATGTAAATTTTAGCTCTCTAAATCATATATTTAAGAAGTTGCTAAATGACTTTTGGAGTAAAAAAATGTGAGTTCTCCAATAGTTCTCTAAATATAGGTTGTAATTTTGTTTTGTATTTATCTATATAAAAAATAAGTCACAAAAACTATATAATGCAGTCAACATTTTTGTTTAGGGAGTTGTTAAATGGTTGCCAAATGTAGAGAGAAAATGAGGTTACATGACAAGTTGTTAAATTTAGAAAGTTTATTTAGAGAACCGTTGGAGAATAGTTTTCATATTAACTACCTAAATTATTGATTTAGGAAGTCTTTAAGAGAACCACTGGAGTTGCTCTTATAATCTTTAAAAAATATACCTCAAGCTTCCTGTACCTATATGAGTTAGAGAAGCCCTAAGGCCGTCTCCGTTGGTTCTCCTATCTTAACATATATTTCAAACTTCACTCTGCAAACAGTACCAAACAGTATTATCTACAGTGTCGCGTTCCCATATTTTACACGATACACCGAAGACAAAGATGCTAAATTGTGCATAACTTGTTTTCAAACAC
This sequence comes from Zea mays, assembly GCF_902167145.1. NCBI lineage: Eukaryota > Viridiplantae > Streptophyta > Magnoliopsida > Poales > Poaceae > Zea > Zea mays. The sequence continues at coordinate 155,012,769 of NC_050099.1, read as the reverse complement.
ACATCCACACCTACCTAACCCAAAATTCACATGTTTTTATATTTTATACTTTATACTCAAGTATAACATAGATATTTTTTGTGAAAAATTATGGATAACATAAAACTAGGTCGTGCCGAGCCAGACACGGGCCCAGTGGACAATGGGTCGAGCCATGCTCCTCTAAGGCTGTCTGTAGCATACCTTGTGAAATAAGGGCTTTGCACTATACACTACCGGAATTGAACGCTTTGCCGAGTGCCTAAAGCCTGAAAAACACTCGGCAAAGTCTTTGCCGAGTGTGACACTCGGTAAAGAGATCTCGGCGAATAGTACATCGGCATCGACTTCTTTGTCGAGTACTTTTTATAGGGCAGTCTTTGCCGAGTGCCACTCGGTACTCGGCAAAGAAAAACGACCGTCACGACACCTGTTAACGAAGATGATGCCTTTGTCGAGTGCTCTAGGTGACACTCGGCAAAGAGATTACCTCTTGCCGAGTATCACCTAATACACTCGGCAAAGAGATTACCTCTTTGCCAAGTGTCTACCAGCCTGCACTCGGCAAAGGGTCTACCGGTGGGGCCCTTTGTCAGCTTCTTTGTCGAGTGCTTCAGGAGGCACTCAACAAAGCTTGCTTCTTTGTCGAGCGCCAGGGCCACATCACTTGGCAAACAAGCTTTACCGATGCCCAGGTGTTGCTTCTCTGCCGAGTGCTATGACCCTGACACTCGGCAAAGCACCTCTTTGCCGAGTGTTACACTCGGTAAAGTGTCCATGTCGGTACCCTAAAACAGGGGTACCCCTTACTATAGTGTGAAGGCGCGGTGACCATGCGGCTACCTCTAGTCGCGTGGTAAACAGCGCCTGACCCCACCATGTGGTCGACTCTCGGGTTGCCACGCGGCCAGAAAAGACGATGTACTCCAGGGTATCAACAGTGGGTCCGGACCCCCATGAGGAAGTGCCGGACCCCTGTACGTATAGACCGGTCCTCCGAGTAAGGTCCAGAATCTCCACGGGCGTGCTCGAACCCCTGGGACGGGCCCCGGACTGCCCTGTGCAGGGTCCGGGCCACACACGATAAGGTCCCAGGACAGAACATGCACGGGCCTTGGACAGGACCCAGGCGGGGGTCCGGTGACGACACGTATCCAGACCCAGTCTGGTGCGGACCTGTCCGCTTGCGCCACTGCTCCCCGCTCGGGCGGAGACCCGATGCTGCCACGTGGCCTACTGCGCGTGACGTAAGCCGGCGGGCAGAGCCTGACGTAAGGCCTCCGAGCTACGCGGCCCCTGCATTTATTGCGGATAAGGCGTGCCGCCTGTCCGTCCCGCTAACAGGCGATGTGCCGCCTCAGCATTTAATGAGCCCTGTCTATTCTGTTGGCAGGGATGTGCCGCCTTGGCATTTAATGTGCCCTGTCCACTCCACAGGTAGGCGGCGACCAGGCCGTCCCACAGGCGGCATGCCTGTCCATTCCGTTGGCAGGCAGTACGCCGTGCTGCGGAGTGCACTGTGCTCATCATCACTCGTACGTTGCCAAGGAAGCTTCCGCTGCACGCCAATGCTACGCAGACCGCCGATATCAGGGCACAAGGAGATTGCACTGGCGACCAGCATTAGTTGCTCCAAGTATTACAGCCGTTATGTCCCTGGGCCCTCATGTCGGGGCTCAGCACCCTTGTACGTGCCCCCTTTAGCTATAAAAGGGGAGGCACACAATGTTACAATACTCAGACACACTTAGATCCAGCTCAGGCTCACAAGTTCATACAAGCTCTCAAGCTCAATACATCACACAGTGGAGTAGGGTATTACGCTCCGGCGGCCCGAACCACTCTAAACCCTTGTGTGTTCTTGTGTTCGTTCATCGCTTAGTAGACAGGCAAAACGCTTAGGCCCCTCCTCATCTTAGGATTTAGGGCGGGTGCGTTCCGCCACCCGGCCGGAGAATTTCCTCTCCGACAGTCCAGTATACACCTTTTTAATTTGTTTTTGCTATGCCATCCAAACAAACAAAAGATATCACATATACATCACAGATATAACATATACATCACATATCTCACAAACACCATAAATCAAACAAGTTTTCACAACATTACCAACATGTTCGGACACAAACATAAGTATCCAACACTCAAGAACACAAGTCTCAAGTATCTCACAAAGCAATACCAACATCTAAGAACATAAGTCTCAAGAACAACAACACTAAGAAAGATAATATCTCATCGAGGTGGGCGGCTGGACTAGTGCGGTGATGGGCTGGGCGATCCATGAGGGTTGTTGGATACTGCCCCAGATTGTCCCTGCATAGAGAAGCGATTGCATATGTTACACCAGATGCATTACCAACATCTAACTACAATTTTGATACTCACAGGAGTATGGAACAGAGCAGGGTCAATTGTAGGGAACAATGGAGGTGGTGGAGCGAAACCCTATGCGGTGCCAATGCTCTCCATGTACTCGAACATCTCCACCATCCTCGCCTCCATCTCCTGACGTTCCCTCTTATCTATTTCTAGCTGGGTCTATAGTATTCCAAGCCAATGTTATAGTAACTCAAAGAGAAGGTATATAACTCAAAGAATGACAAAGTACAGAAGCACTAACCTCGAGTTGTTGTATGCGATGATGTGAGGTGGAATCTTGTCAAATTTCGACTATCCCAAGATTAGAATGTGTCCGCCTCGTCACTTGTGGGTCAAACCAATGACATTTGAATATCACTAGAGTAAGAGGTTTGGAACCATAAAAATTGAGTTCATCTATTTCTTTGATTCGTCCAAAATAATCGACATCGTCAAGACCGGGCGTAAAGACTCCAGAACACGTTGTTTTTCGATTGGGTCGACTTTGGTTGTAGTTTGTTGTGCGAAAATGGTATCCATTGACGCCATACCCAGAATATTTCTTGACCCTATAAGCAAAGTCGTTGGCTACTTGTCTCAACTCGGCACTCAGACGGATCTCTTTGGCCCTGCAAGTATTCGCAAGTTAAAAGACGCTAAATTGAGTTCGTAGAACGCCTTTGTAGTCAGCTCTAGCTCGTCGTCCGTACATCCTCCGGCGTACTGTGCCTCGTGATAGTTGTTCAACATATCCGCTACCCCCGCATCGGCATCATAATGCTCGACGCGTTGTCTCAGCACCTCCTCTCTCATATGATGCGCTTCACCATGAAAGATCCACCGAGTATAGCCCGACGTAAATCCATTCTTCCAAATATTTTCTACCATGGACTTCTTTGATTTTCTTTTCTGGTTGGCACATTTGCTGCACGGGCATGAGACTAGACTCGCTCATTTAGCAGCTTCGCCATATGCCCGTTCCACGAAAGCATCGGTCTTTCTAATCCATTCAGAGGTGACATTGTTCCTTCCTACACGGCCCGTGTACATCCACTCACGGTCCTCCATCCTCTAACATATATAAAGAAGCCTGTCAACAAAAATTTTTGGCAGCACCTCCCCTGCACGGGGAGGTTTCCAAAGCCTGCAAATATAAGTAACAGTACGATGGCTGACACACACAGATCATCAACGACATGATGGTCGCCAATCACGAATATATATTCAATCCATGAGAGATAGCACAACAAGACTACATAACTACATGCAAACTACATTTTTATTATATATACTACATGGAAACTACAAAATAATTTATAGTATATATACTACATTTATAGTATATATACTACATGGAAACTACAAAATGTATACCTTAGTGGTTGGCAGAGTAGTGTGGGGTTAGCCGGGGAGGATCACCGGAGACGACCGAGCAGCGGTGGAGAGGATGGTCGTCGGTGGCCGAGGCGTCAGGGTTGGCCGGGGAGGCGGGCGCCAAGGCGGCGGGGTCCGAGGCGGTGGGGTTGGCCGAGACGGCGGTGGCGGCAGGCGTGGGGAGGCGAGCGCGGTGGCGGCGACGCGTCGAGCAAACGGCGGCGCACAGGTAAGAATACAAAAGGCCTGAGTGCGGACCTGGTGATAAGTATAACGTCTTTGCCGAATGCCCGCGATCTGGCACTCGGCAAAGATTTTTTTAAATTTAAAAATATACTTTGCCGAGTGCCCATTAACAAGCACTCGACAAAGAATGTCTTTAGTGTTTTTAAAAAACCTTTGCCGAGTGCCCCCCATTTGACACTCGGCAGAGCAAGCTTTGCCAAGTGTTTTCCTTGGACACTCGGCAAAGTATATTTTTATTTTTTTTATTTTTCTTGCCAAACTTTTTGTGGTATGTTGCTACACTATGTAGACCTACATGTACCATTTTGGCACAATTATAAAAGTGTTTTCTATAACTATTAGATTTAGTTCGTTTATTTGAATTTCTTCAAAAAATTAACATTTGAACTGCAAGTCACTCGAAACATGGAAAACCGTGCATGCAAAAATGATATAGATGTTATTTAGCACAAGTTACGACCGATTTCAGGACCAGACCGGAATCTTGGAGCACCATGCTTACTAAACATGACCGTGAACTTGTCATCAAGTAGTTTTAAAATCATATAAAATACAAAAAGTCAGAAATTTATGAAACTTGTTCACATGTCATGATATCATATGTAGAGCCTGTGATAAAAAATTGAGAATGTTCGATAAAGTTGTGAGGCAGTATATGTACAAACCTAAGTGAACTACATTGAAACTCAATGTTTCATGTGTAGGACACTTAGGTTTCTACACATAGTGCGTTATAACTTTTCCAAAACATTCTCAAATTTTTATCACAGCCTCTACATATGATATCATGACATATGGACAAGTTTCATGAATTTTTGGCTTTGTTTGTGTTTTATACAATTTTAAAACAACTTGATGACAAGTTCACGATCATGTTTAGTGAGCATGGTGCTCCAAGATTCCGGTCTGCTCCTGAAATCGGTCGTAACTTGTGCTAAATAACATGCATATCTTTTTTGCATGCACGATTTTCCATGTTTCGAGTGACTTGCAGTTCAAATGTGAATTTTCCGAAGAATTCAAATAAAAAAACTAAATCTAATAGTTATAGAAAACACTTTTATAATTGTGACAAAATGGTACATGTAGGTCGACATAGTGTAGCAACATACCATAAAAAGTTTGGTTGGCAAAATAAAAAAATAAAAATATACTTTGCCGAGTGTCCAAGGAAAACACTCGACATAGCTTGCTCTGCCGAGTGTCAAACGGGGGCACTCGGCTCTCGGCAAAGATAACAGCTGTCAGCTTTAGACGACGGCTGACGACCCTTTGCCAAGTGTTGCCATTCGCCGAGTGTTTTTCTGTGCCGAGAGTCCTATTCTCGGTAAACATGGTTGTTACCGAGAGCAGGACTTTGCCGAGTGCCCGACGAAAAATACTCGGCAAAGCGCCGAGCACTCGGCAAAGAGCTGGATTTCGGTAGTGATAGATTACACTGTTTACAGAGTGAAGTTTGAAAGATGGTGAGATAAAGAATGAGATAGGATAGCTGCTGAAGACAGCCAAAATCATGCTGGGCCACGGGTCATCGAGCAGAACTAACCCATTTAGACATGTAATACCTCGTACACTAGTGATGCGTCCGTGCAGGCATGCTGTTGGGGGCCTTATTCTTACGAAGGTCCTCGAAACACCAAGGTAATAGTTGCTTTCCCGTATATTTCTATGTATTACAGGTACCTTCGCCCGGAGTATCTTCGGATGGATAACTGAGAGGGAAAGAAGTATGCTTTGGAATATTGCTGTGAAGAAACAATGGACAAAATACGAAGTATGACGAAGCTGAAGTTCTCACAAAAGTAATAAAAGGAAAAGACAACTTCAACCATGTTGTGTAGTATAGCTCAAATGTATATGCTTGATGGTGTGAATTGTAATTTCATCAAAGTTGTACACCATGAATATAAATATATGAACAGTGTCCCACATAAATTCACCATTTAAAGGGCCTTAGTATTCACTTTGCTTAACCTCTAAAGTACCTTCGAACTATCTTATACAAAGAAGCGGAAGGTATATTTCTGAACTTATGTAACACGAAGAAAGATGAAATAAGTAATGCTAAGGCTCACGAGATGAGTTTCATACTTCATTGTTCGTTATTATCTTGTTTAATACCACTCTGTGCATATTTCCTTCTAAAGACCTTCGTTCTTAAGCTAACACTTCAGAGAAGTAATAATTTAAGGATGAAGATCCACATGTCTTAATTTGTGTTGGCTTGTTTTTTAGTTTTTTATGATATATATCAATTGAAAACAAGATCACAACACTTGCAACCAGCACCGGTGAACTCATTACCCGACGACAACGAGCTTTGTCATGGCACCAAAGAAGTCAGCAAGACTGACTCTGTCCTCGAATCCTTGGACATGAACAGGGAGAAGGGCAGCTGCGCGCATTCTGAACGAGAAGCATTTCCAGAGGCCGAGTGGCTTCCTGGCGGAACGCCGAACACAGGGTGGCGTCCACGGCAGACACCTGAACCCCGAGACGCTGCAATGCAAGCTAGCACCGAAGCACTCATCGCCATGTTCCCCAAGGATCCCCGTTGTGCAGGAGCATCGAACCCACACTTCTGCTGAATCCTCCGCTGCTCTCGACCATCACGGTGCGCGTGAACGTCAGCTCACGCGCATTCCTGGTTGAATCTAATTAGATACTACTACCTCTGCGGCAGATGAGGAGCCAATGCATCATCTGTGTTTCCAGGTGAAGAAGATCCAAGACCGCAGCATCAAAGCCGGCCGCTGGCGATCTACGCCTTCGCCAGGAACGAGAGCAGCTGAAGCAGACGTCGTGGGGCATCGAGCGTCACGTTTAGCGACGCCATCGTGCAGGCGCGCAACACTAATCACTCACTCCAGCCCGTGACTGTCTGACTGACTGACACTAACCTGCACCCTCTGCAGCTGCTGAAATAACTGCACGCCGTTTCTCAGCTTTCTCCTGCAAGTACTCTCATTTGAGATGCGGCTCAGGAACAACACACAAGAAGGCGGTGCTCAAGATCATCGGGTTCATGTTCCGGTACCCGCCGTGGGGCGTACGAGAGCAACATCGGAATGCTCAGGCGCATCTACCCTCTCGCTCTTCCTCGCGCTCATCGGCCGTAGGAGATAATCGAGCAACATCAGAAAGCTGCCTGGCTAGGCAGCAATCCCATGTGTCCAATTTTCAGTTACCAGTGGCAAGATGTTGCTGTCAACAACCAAACAACCTATACATGACCGTCTTATTCCTTTCAATTCCTTAATTATTGTCCTTTAGACAAGGGTGGGATAAAACTTTTAAGCTTTGACTATCAATAGCTAGCAGATGACACCAATATGGATCCAAGGATATGATGTTAGACATGTATTAAAAAACATAAAAGGGGTAAGACAATGGGTTCTGATGGTATCTTAATTAAGACTAGAGATGTCTCGAGGACATAGCTATAGTATGGCTAACCAAATTTCTTAATCACATCTTCCGGGCGAGTAAGATATCTCATGAGTGGAACAAAAGTATTTAGTACGATCAACAAGAATAAGAAAGATATTTAAAGTTGTACTAAATCTGAGGGAATTAATTTGATAAGCCATATGCAAAGTTACACGAAGGGATCATAACGCGTAAGATGGAGGTGAGCTAGACGAAGGGATCATAACGCGTAAGATGGAGGTGAGCTAGACGGCTTAAAAATACTTCTAACTACAACCTCTAATTTTTATCCAGTCAAAACATATGCAAGAAGATAATCTATCTAGATGTGCAACTGCGATTTTGGTATATGTTATCTCTACATCAAAATAGTTGTAACCTATTTGTCGGCGTTTCGGACCCGCAAGGACCCTCAACCAACTAGTGAATTTGTCGCTGCGTGTCCCTGCCCAGATAGGTTGATGCAAGATAGAACACAAGAGGGAGGATGAGGCTTATATTATCTTGCACCGGGGTGCTCGTAGTAGGGGTTACAAGCGTCGCGCGAGAGAGAGAGGGAGAGGGTTCGCCCTTGAGGTGAGTTGTCTGAGTTAGCCTTCTCTGCGTTTTCTCTCCTTCTCCGCCTGCCTCCCTTAGGAAGGCCCTGGACATCCTCTTTTATAGATACAAGGAGATGGTCCAGCTGTACAATGGGGGTGTAGCTATGTGCTAACGTGGCCAGCGGAGAAGTACTTGAGCCCTGTAGAAGCGCAGTTGGCGTTGCGGCCCGGGGTCCTGCTGACGTTTCTTTGCCTTCGTAGGGAGTTGAGAACAATCGACGTCATGGACGCATGCAGGGAACCATCATTACCTGTGGCCGGAGTAATCTAGATGGGACACCAATCTTGTTCCTTCGTAGCCTGAGGCAGCTAGCTAGGGGTAGGGTAATGATGTATCCCCTGTGGCGCAGTCGGTCCGAGGGCAAGGTCGGGCGAGGCGGAGATTTCTCTTGAGGCCGAGGATGAGGCCGAGGCCCGAGGTCGAGCGAGGCGGAGACCTTCTCCCGAGGCCGAGGCCTAAGGTCGGGCGAGGCGGAGACCTTCTCCCGAGGCCGAGGCTGAGGCCGAGGCCTGAGGTCAGGCGAGACGGAGCTTCCTGTTGCGCCCGAGGCTGAATTCGGGGGAGGTCGTGACTTACTGTCGTTAGTTTTACCCTGGTGGTTGGCACAGTAGTCGGAACGGGGTGAATAGTGCTGTTTTCCTATCAGAACGATCAGTAAAGGGGCGAAGTGACTGCGGTCATTTTGACCTTGCCGACTGAGGCGCGCGTGTCAGGATAAGGTGTCATGCGATCCCCGTATTAAATGCGCATGCGATACGGTCGGTTGGTAAGGCGATTTGGCCGAGGTCGCTGTACGACAAAGTTTGCCCGAGCTTAGCCTTGGGCGAGCCGGGGGTGCGCCTGTTGCCTGAGGAGGTCCTCGGGCGAGGCGTGAATCCGTCCGGGACTACTGTTCTTGCCCGAGGCCAGGCTCGGGCGAGACGAGATCGCGTCCCTGAGGCTTCAACTTTGAACCGCGCTTACCGGTCTTTATGGTCTATTTTGAGGATGTTTTCCAGCCATATTAAGGAGTATTAGGGGTACCCCTAATTACGGTACCCGACAGTAGCCCCCGAGCCTCGAAGGGAGTGTAGGTACTCGCTTGGAGGTTCTGTCGGATTTTTTGCAAGGGGACCAGCCTTTCTCGGTCATATTTTGTTCCGATGGGTGCGCGCGAGCGCACCCGTCGGGTGTAGCCCCCAAGGCCTCGGAGGAGTGGTTTGACTCCTCTGAGGTCTTAATTCTTTTTGTGATTCCTCGGTCAGCCTTGTTGTTCCCTCACGCGACCTGACCGCAGCCCGGGTGCATGGTCAGGCTCCGAGTTTTTAAGCTGGTATGTTGACGTGGTCAACAATTTGGCCGTAGCCTGGTGCGAGAGCAGCCTCCGAGCCTCTGCACGGAGCGAGAGGACGATCGAGGATCGTCTCGGCTTTTTATTGTACGCCCCTTCGTCGCTTTTCCGCAAGGAGGAGGGGGAGGAAGGCGCCATGTTACCCTCGGTGGGCGCTGAACATGGTGTTTCCAGTGAGTTGCTAGCGGGTAATCCGAGTGGACGCCCGAGCCCCGTTCGATAAGGGTCGGCTAGTGGCCCAGAGGCACGCTCCAAAAGTACCTGCAGGTGATTCGCTGGACCCGGACCCATTTGATAGGGTCCGAGGGCTCGGTGCCTCCCTCCGGTGGGATTCCATTACAAATCGTTCCCGCTGGTCTCGGAAATGTCCTAGGGTACCTCGGGAGCGTAGCCCGAGCCTCGGCCATGTAACGGACGTACTCAGGGTCATCCCTGACTCTGCATGCTCTGGGGCGGCTGTCGAACCCTTCCGAGGGGCCAGCCTTTGATCCCCTGATCAGTAGAGGGCTCGGAGCCCGAGTGCTCTGGGGCGGTTGCCGAACCCCGCATGGCGCAACCTTCAAACCCCTGATCAGTAGGAGGGCTTGGGGCCCGTTTCATTCGCTGAGAAGGATCCTTTCGAAATATCCCCTTTCCCGATCCCTGTGGCAAGAGAGAGAGAGAGAGAGAGAGGAGGGAAAAGGAAAACAGGATATAAATTTAAACAATGTGGCACACCTTTTTTGAGGCAGTCATCATGACGGAGGCGAAACGGCGCCCGCTTCGCCTGCAAGAGGTGTCGCGTGCCCTGCCAGGGAGTTAATGCGACGGGACGAGCGATTCGCGGGGCATCTGTTGCGCGTGCGCGAGTCGTTCGAGGAACGGAACACGAGTGCGTCGTCTTTATGCTGTGGGAGAGGGCTCTGAGGCTCTCCTGCCGCTTCAGGGGAGGATGCAAGCCTGGAGGTGGGACCAGGGCCTGGTTGGTGGTTGGACCGCTGCCTCCGTCCGTCCGTTGCTGCAATTACTGCCGGTTCGCCTATGGTCATACCAACTGTCACGTCTATCCCTGCGGCAGATCGACCTGTGACCGTCGCACTTAATTGGCACTGTTGGGTCATGCGCGGGGCTGCCTCGAGTCGTTGCACTGGTTCTGTAGTCCCGAGAAGACACAGCATTGGCGCAAGTGGTGGTGTGGTTTCTTTGCACGTAGTAACCGGTGCGCCGGTTACATGACATGTGGGCCCGAGCCTCCATGCTGGACCGCCGGATGTGACGAAGCTGAAAGGGTGCACAACCATGGTGCGGTTGTATGCTTCTTGCGTGGCGGTCCACCCTTTCGACTGCTGGTTTCGGTGAGGGTGAGAGAGTGCTTACCCGTGGGGTAGTTGCATGCTTTGTGTGCGGCGGTTCGCCCTCCTCGCGTTTCGGGTCGGTTTGTATGGCATGTGGGACCTAGCCCCTGTGTCGTAGGGTGGAAACCCTGGAGCGCGTCGGGGGGGGGGGGGGACTTTGCCCGTGATGCTTTGGGGCGCGAGTGGGGAGATCCGCCTTTAAAAAGGGATCGATCCCCCGGGCAGTAGCCATGCCTTCGCACCCCTCGCATTCATCGCATCTTTCCACCTTCCGAGCCCCCAGATGGGGCGTACCTGTGTTGCCTTCTTCTTGCTGCTGTTGGAGGAGTGCGACCTCGTGGGGGTTGGCGCTCTTCAGTCATCGCTCGGCTTCAAGGATTTTCATCATGCAGCCCGGCTGCAGTCCCCCACCGGCGGTCACCCAGGATGATGACCGCCAGCGTTGTGGTGGGGAAGAGCGAGCCGGGCTGTGTCCTCTCCCTTGCCCTCAGCTTCAAGGATGTTCATCATCCGTGCTGGGGAGGAGGGCGAGCCGAGTTGGGGCCCTGCCTTCCGCATGGGCTGGTGACCCGCTTCTTCCTCCAGCATTCGGGGGAGAAGGGTGTTCACCAGCCTTATGAAGGAGGCGAACTGCCACCTGCTGCCTGGTCGGGATGTGGCTATCCGTCCACCGCACGGGCGACGGTCGCGCCGTACGCAGGTCGGCCACGTCCATGGCCCTTCCCGCGCCGCTGGCCGCACCGGGGGGTCGCACAACACGTCGTACGCCGCGAGGGCAGTGTTCTTGTTCTTGGATAGTCTTGTCCTCGCTCCTGTGGCAAGGACGGGAGTGAGGACCTGCCGGTGCGCACTGGGGCAGCCGCCATTCGCCGGTGTGGCATTGACGCGCAGGTGACCGCTGTCGTCGGTGCTGAGGTGGTGGCCGCTAGAGGAGGTTGTCTCCGCCGACGAGACCGTCAGTGCCACCTACGACCGGACCTTCGGCTCTTTGGCTTTAATGGCTCGTCCTCGCCCCTCGTGTGGGGGACAGGGGCGAGGGCCTTTTCACAGTAGCGTTTGCCCTGAGGCAATCGCTATTGTTGTCTAGCCGCCCGAGGCGGAGGTCGTTGTCGCTGCTGGTGCAGTGGTCGTTGGCGAGCCGCTTAGAGTTTGTTATCTCGCAGCCCCTCTGGTGTGGAGGTAGTTCATTCCTGCGGGAATGGAGCTGGAGTCCCGTTTGTAAGGGAATGTAACGGTATTTGCATGAGAGCAAAATGTAACTGCTTCAAGTACTAAGACATCTGCCGCAGGTTGGGAAAACCGCCGAGGGTGCTGCCGACGTCTAATTCTAGGTACCATAGTTACCCTAAGTATGAGTGTTTGTTCTCTGTGGCTGTTGAGGCCTGAACATTTGGGTATTTTGAGTATAAAGCCGTGCTTCATTCCTCTTATTTCGAGCATTAGGACATATTCGTCGGTAGCAGAATCACTTATCCGAGCGCGAGTTACTTTTCGCGGAAGGTGATGAGTGAGGTATCCGTATCCCGGAGGCATAGGAGTCCCTCGGCTCGGTCGGCCTTGCCGTTCAAGGTCCCTCTCGCTCGTCTTTAGGATTCCGTTACCGATATAGTCGAAAGGCACGAAAGTCGTTTTGGTAGAAAAACTTTTCCGAGGAAAGTTTTGACGCAGAGGGAGTTCCCTCCCCTTCTAGACCCGAGGCGACAGCTTGGGCCGGGACCCTTGCGGAGGGCCTGACCGTGGCCGCCGGGTCTGCCCGGTCCGCCCAAGCCATGGCCTCACAACAGCGTGCCCAGGCCGAAGGTATGTTTTGTCTACTTCGTGATTTCATTTTTGCTTCATTCTTCTCCTCGCGTCTGAAGGATATTGTTTGGCTATCTTCAGGGTTCGAGACGGCTCTTAACGAGTCTGTCAAGAACTGCGAGGCGCTTGCCCAGGCAGCTGAGCAGAAGGAGGCCGACCGCGTGGCCATGTCCGAGGCCATCTCGGCCTTCTGCCAGACCTTTGGCCTCGGCGACGTCCCCTCGGGCAGCTCCCCCCAGAGTCGCCTGTGGGCCTTGGGCGACCACGTGCGCAGCAGACTCCGCGGGGCGCTGCACCTCGGCGTTAGGCGGGCCTTCGCCGTCCTTGCTTCCCACTACGACGTGGATTTAGAGTGGGTCAGCGAGGGGTATTGCTTACCCGACGAAGAGGAGGCCGCCCTATCCGAGGTCCAAAGGCTTGACGCGGCTGCCGAGGGCCTAGGCGCGGCGTTGGCTTCCTTCTTCGAGGTGGAGATCCTCCTGCCGGCGTCGCCATTCGAGGCCGGGCCAGATTCTGCCGCGGGCGGGAACGATGCCGAGGGTGCTGCTCCTCCCCCTGCCGACACCTGATCATGAGAGGAAAAGTTTGTTTTTAAGTATGCGTACGTTTCTTGCGGCCGCTGAGGCCTAAACTTTTTAATGTCAAAGTATAAAGCTGCGTTTTCTTTCCTCTTGTTTTGAGCGTTAGGACTTGTTCGGTAGCAGAATCACTTATCCGAGCGTGAGTTATTTTTCGCGGAAGGTGATGAGTGAGGTATCCGTATCCCGGAGGCGTAGGAGTCCCTCGGCTCGGTCGGCCTTGCTGTTCAAGGTTTCTCTAGCTCATTTTTAGGATTCCGTTATCGATATAGTCGAAGGCACGAAAGTCGTTTTGGTGGAAAACTTTTCCGAGGAAAATTTTGACACAGAGGGGGTTCCCCCTTCTAGCCCCCGAGGGAGGTTCGGTTTTTGCTGAGGCAATGCCGATCCTCCCTTGACAGTTAGACTTTTTATTTATGCATGTAAAGGGATCGAGGTACATGAACGACTTGAAACACTTTAAGGGTAAAAGCGATGTAGCTGTTCGATGTTCCAAGCGTTGCTGTAGACCTCGCCTTGATCGTTGGCCAGCTTGTATGTCCCGGGCTTCAGAACTTTGGCGATGATGAACGACCCTTGCTAGGGAGGAGTAAGCTTGTGGCACCCTCGGGCGTCTTGTCGCAGCCGAAGTACCAAGTCTCCCACTTGGAAGCTTCGGGGCCGAACCCTTCGGGCGTGTTAGCGTTGCAGAGACTGCTGGTACTGCGCCGAGTGTAGTAAGGCTACGTCCCGAGCCTCTTCCAGCTGGTCCAGTGAATCTTCTCGGCTGGCCTAGTTGCTTCGGTCGTCATAAGCCTTTGTCCTCGGGGAACCGTATTCCAAGTCCGTGGGTAAGATGGCCTCGGCCCCATAGACTAGGAAAAATGGCGAGAAGCCCATGGCCCGGCTCGGCGTCGTCCTCAAACTCCAAACCACCAAGGGCAGTTCTTTTATCCACCGCTTGCCAAACTTGTTGAGGTCGTTGTAGATCCTCGGCTTTAGTCCCTGCAAAATCATGCCATTGGCGCGCTCCACCTGCCCGTTTGTCATGGGGTGAGCCACGGCGGCCTAGTCCACTCGGATGTTGTGGCCTTCACAGAAGTCTAGGAACTTTTTCCCAGTGAACTGCGTGCCGTTGTCGGTGATGATGGAGTTTGGGACCCCAAAGCGGTGGATGATATTTGTGAAAAACGTCACCGCCTGCTCGGACCCGATGCTGGTTAAGGGTCGGACCTCGATCCACTTGGAGAATTTGTCGATGGCGACCAGCAGGTGCGTGAAGCCCCCGGGTGCCTTCTGCAAGGGACCGACGAGGTCCAGACCCCACACGGCGAACGGCCAACTGATAGGTATCGTATGGAGGGCCTGAGCGGGTAGGTGCGTCTGTCTTGCGTAGAATTGACACCCTCGGCAGGAGCGTACAATCCTAGTGGCGTCGGCCACTGCGGTCGGCCAGTAGAAACCTTGCCGGAAAGCGTTACCCACGAGGGCTCGAGGTGCTGCATGGTGACCGCAAGCCCCCGAGTGTATTTCCTGTAACAGCTCTTGTCCTTGGGCGACGGATATGCATCATTGGAGAATGCCTGAGGGGCTGCGGTGGTACATCTCTTTTTCATCACCCAGTAAAACGAACGATTTGGCGTGCCGAGCCAGTCGCCGAGCTTCAGCCTTGTCGAGGGGCAGCTCTCCTCGGAGGAGATATTCCAGGTACGAGGTCTGCTAGTTTAGGTTTGGCGTAACCCCATTCTGGTCTCCCTCGACGAGCAGGGCCTCACCCTCGGCGGCCGAGGATACCTCGGGCTGGACCGAGGTCTCCTCGGGCTCGGGTGCATCGTTGAGTTTGACGGATGGTTGATATATGTCCTTGGAGAAGACATTCGGGGGAACCGTCGTTCGCCCCGAGGCTATTTTCGCCAGCTCATCCGCGGTCTCGTTGTACCGTCGAGCAACATGGTTGAGCTCCAGCCCATTGAACTTATCTTCCAAGCGCTGAACTTCGTCGCAGTAGGCCTCCATTTTTCGATCGCGGCAGTGAGAGTTCTTCATGACTTGGTCAATAACGAGTTGCGAGTCGCCACGAGCGTCGAGGCGCCGAACCCCTAGCTCGACGGCGATGTGCAATCCATTAACCAAAGCCTCGTACTCGGCCACGTTGTTTGATGCCGGAAAATGGAGGCGTAGTACGTAGCGCACATGTTTCCTGAGGGGTGAGATGAAGAGCAAGCTAGCACCTGCTCCGGTTTTCATAAGCGACCCATCGAAGTACATGGTCCAAAGTTCGGGCTGGATTGGAGCTGTTGGCAATTGGGTGTCGACCCATTCAGCCAGGAAATCTGCCAAGACTTGGGATTTTATGGCCTTCCGAGGAGCGAATGAGAGTGTTTCTCCCATGAGTTCCACTGCCCATTTTGCTATCCTACCCGAGGCCTCTCGGCACTGGATGATCTCCCCCAGGGGGAAGGATGACACCACAGTCACCGGATGAGACTCGAAGTAGTGTCGCAGCTTTCGCCGTGTTAGAATCACTGCGTACAGTAGCTTCTAGATTTGTGGGTAGCGGATTTTGGTCTCGGATAGCACCTTGCTGATGAAGTAGACTGGCCTCTAGATGAGCAGTGCATGCCCCTCTTCTCGTCTCTCGACTACGACCGTGACGCTGACCACCTGAGTGGTTGCAGCTACGTAAATCAAGAGGGCTTCTTCCGCAGCGGGGGGCACCAAGATGGGCGCATTAGTAAGGAGTGCCTTTAAGTTTCCGAGGGCTTCTTCGGCCTCGGGGGTCCAAGTGAAGCGCTCGGCCTTCCTTAAGAGGCGGTACATGGGCAATCCTTTCTCGCCGAGGCGCGAGATGAAGCGGCTTAGAGCCGCAAGGCATCCCATGACCCTTTGTACTCCTTTTAAATCTTTGATGGGTCCCATGTTGGTGATGGTCGCGATTTTCTCCGGGTTGGCCTTGATGCCTCGTTCGGAGACGATGAACCCCAGGAGCATGCCTCGGGGGACTCCGAAGACACACTTCTCGAGATTGAGTTTCACGCTCTTCGCTTTTAGGCACCTGAATGTCACTTCAAGGTCGGAGATGAGGTCGGAGGCTTTCCTTGTTTTGACAACGATGTCATCGACGTAAGCCTCGACCGTTCTGTGGTATGTTGCACATGGTTCATGCACCTTTGGTATGTTGCACCTACATTCCTCAAGCCAAATGGCATAGTAGTATAACAATACATGCCAAAAGGTGTGATAAAAGAAGTCGCGAGCTGGTCGGATTCTTTCATTTTGATTTGGTGATAGCCTGAATAGGCATCGAGGAATGACAGGGTTTCGCACCCAGCGGTGGAGTCCACAATTTGATCGATGCAGGGCAGAGGGTAGGGAACCTTTGGACATGCTTTGTTTAACCCATTGTAGTCTACACACATCCTCCATTTCCCACCTTTTTTCGTTATAAGTACAGGGTTAGCTAACCATTCTGGATGGAATACCTCTTTGATGAACCCTGCAGCCATTAGCTTGTGAACCTCCTCGCCTATGGCCCTGCGCTTTTCTTCATCAAAACGGTGCATGTGCTGTTGTTGGGGACTTGTTCTCAAATACTATGAATCAAGAACAAGGCAACATACGATGTTAAATATTAAAGCCCTTCGTCCTTCGAAACATTATTTCCCTTTGGGTATAATGAATTTCGGACGAAGGTTATGAAGGTCATACCTTCATAATCATCATAAAAGATAAGAACAGATTTATGTATAAAATACGGAAAATAACATAATTACTTTAAACATTATTACTAATTTATTTCTATTCGTTTTTCTTATATAAATGATGATAGATTACAAATGTACCTTCGGCTTGAAGGAAAGTAAGGGTACAAGCGAGATGCCAATGCCAGATCAGCGTGAACAGTACATGAGTACAGTTCATCTATTTATAGGCACGGGACGTAGCCCGTATAAAATTACATTAATGCCCTTTATTTTTATCAATAACTCTATAGTAATTCTTCGAGGGCTGACTTGGCTTTTCATCTTTAAGTCGGTTTCCCCTTTCTGCTGTCATGCCGAAGCTCCTCTGCATATAGCTTCGTGATCGTTTCATCCTTCGTCATGATCGTTTTCCATTTCAGTCAAACTTCGTCTTGACCATGCTTCTGTATACCTGCAACCTGATTCCGAAGATACCTGCTCGCATACTTAGAAAACATTGTCAAATCACGTTTTTGAGGACCTTCGAAAGCCGAAGACCCCCAACAGTAGCCCCTCGCGATATTAATTTGCTGTAATGACAAATTCATATTGCGATATGGACGAAGGCCTTAAGCCGAAGGTCCGAAAAAACACCTTCTCTTTGCTAGAATAGCAACAATCTTTGACAAGCGGGACCCTCCAGTTTTCAACGCTCTGGGCATATAAATAAGAGCTCATCCCGAGTTTATTTGGCACGCTCTCTTGCCAACTGCTTTTAGTCACCCAACTTTTAGCCTGCGCGCAACAACACTTGCTTGGCCTTTTAGATTTTAAAGCTTCGGTTTCGAGAGCACTTTCTCAACGTTTGCAAGGATGTCTGAAGATAAAAAAGTTGTTGGTGATTCGAAGCTAAGTCTTTCTGAGGAGATGCATCTGGGTTTTCTTCAATCAATGTCGAAGACTAATACAGAGAAGATTACTAAAGAAATTTTGGAGGGTTTATCTGAAGATACTGGTGACAGTGACAGCTATGATGTGGATAGTGGTGGTGAAGACTCCGAAGATCGACCTTGGCGACCAAGCCATGCGGTTTTTGGCAAATCAAGTATTAAAGAAAATCATCTTGTCAACATGAGGGGCAGATATTTCCAGGACTTATCCGTTGTGAGGGCTGATGAAGGAGAGAAGACTTGTCCAACTCCTGAGGAAAATGAAGTTGTGGTATTCCGAAGCTTCTTGAAAGCTGGACTACGATTTCCTTTAAGCAGCTTTGTTGTAGAGGTGCTGAAGATATTTGAAATCTACCTTCACCAACTTACCCCCGAAGCAATCATAAGAATGAATATCTTCGTGTGGGCCGTGAGAAGCCAAGGCTTGGAACCTGATGCGAAAAGCTTCTACAACATACATGAATTGTTGTATGAAACAAAACCCTGGGGTAAGGAACAATATCACAACAATTTTGGCTGCTACAGCTTCGGCTCCCGGTCTGGGTCAAGCTGCCCCGTGCCGACCTTTCGAAAGAGGTGGCCTGGCGACTGGATGACGGAATGGTTTTACGTGAAGAATGACTTAAAATCACGAGAAGATATAAAGAAGATCATTATGCGTCCCATCTGGCAACGCTTCGGCCTGCGGAGGCCGAAGGTGGAAATGAATGAAGCAGCCGAAGAATGCCAGAGAGCCTTCGGTGTTGTTTGCTCTTTTATTGGGACGAGAGATTTGGTCCAAGAGCACATTGCCTTCAGAGTATGGCCACTTGTGGAAAAATGGGAAATGCCACAGGAGACCATTAAAGAGACTGACGAAGGTGGACTAGTCAGGTTGAAATACACATTCAAGTACGGAGATAAATTTGTTGAGCCAGATGATGACTGGCTAAAAAGCATTGAAACTGTAAGTGATGAACTGCTTGGGGCATATTCAAAGGCCGAAGATACTGCATTGTCAGCAGCCTTCGGAGGCCGAAAGAAGAAGAGGCTGAACCGAGTATTTGATGCGATTGGGTTCGTCTACCCCGACTACCATTATCCAGTGCGGGGTCAAAAAAGAAAGAATACTTCCTCTGCGAAGGAGACTACTTCAGCCGCTCCTAGTGAGCCGGCGCCGAAGAGGAAAAGGGTAAAGGTTCTCACACACCGACCACGTTATATTGAACTGGCCACAGTGCCTGAGTTCGCCGGTGAGACCTCTTCGGCCACCGAAGCTAAAGAATCAACTCTGCTGCCAGAAATCGAAGAGTTGGCCGAAGTGCCAGCAACAGAAAAGATGGAAGAACCAAGGATTGAAGAAGCAAAAACATCAGAAGTTTTAAGTCCTTCAGCAAAGATTGAGACAGGAAAAAGCCAGAAGGGTCCAACAGTGACCCCAAAAAGAAGAAGGATGGTTAATGTGTTAGATGTTTTGGAGACAATTAAATCTTCAAGCACAACTCCAAAGAAAACTGTTGAAACTTCTGAAGTGTCTTCTGAAGCCTTTGTTGCTGAAGCTTCGAAGCAACAATTTGAAACTGAAGCTGGGCCTTCGGAGTCCACCAAGGTAAAACCTTTGGAAACCGAAGAAACGAAAATTGCAAAGGCAGCCGAAAAAATAAAAATGTCAGAGCCAATTTTGGTTGAAGAAATTGACACTGCTGCCCCCGAAGCACCTTCCAAAATATACGATTATATTGTGCGACACGCTTCGGGGAAGAAATTATCCGAAGAAGAGATTTTTGAAGCTAATCACTATGCCAGAGAATTGAAATATCTGAAGGGGGCACTAGTGTTCAATGGGACAGACGAAGATGACTTCCTATACTGCCTCCCAGACAATAAAGAATTATCCGTCTGCCGGGAGATGGCTAGAAGCATGGGGTTTCCGAAGCTTGAAGCTGGACTCTGCGCTATGACGAAGGACGATCTTGCGGATAGCCTTGCATATAATAGTCTGAAGGTGTGAGAATTGTATATTTGGAAATTTACAATTTTTGAATCATTCTTTTATTCTTATAGTAATTCTTTTTTCATATAGGGTTTAATACTAAGCAACGCTTTGAGAGCGCAAAAGAATGCTGAAGACGAAAGTTATAATATTGCTTTCAACAACCTACGAGCAGAGGTTATCAAGCTGAGGAACGAAGCTTTGGAAAAAGATAAAATTCTGCTTAAATTAGTAGATAAAATAAAGGAAGACGAAGCTACCTCTAAGGCTCAAGCTGAAACCCAAAAGCGCGAAATTCAGGATCTTCAGAAACAACTGGCCAGGGCTAAAGAAGAACGCATACTAGAAGAAACAAAACGAGAACTAAGTGATCAATGGGCAAATCATTTGGAAATAAGTGTTGAAGAGCTTCATGCTTCCAAGAAAAGATACTATGATAAATCCATAGAGTGTGTTAAGAAGATAAAATCCAGCTTCGCCAGCGTTGGCGCATTCTCTAGCGAAGAGAATTTCACAAGGGGGAATCCAGAAGGCCCGATTGAATGGATCAGTCACGAAGCTGAGGCCTTCGAAGAAATCTTGAATAGCCGCGGAGACATATGTGCTTTTTCAGGCGCTAGGGGGATTGCTACTATGTTGGAAAGAAAAGGCTGTAATCATGTGAAATCTTTAGCACAAACCGAAACCGCCCTGTCCCCCGAAGATATAAAGGACCCCTCGGCCGAATCAAGCCTGGTTGGTGGAAAGTTTTTCACCGACATCTGGGACAATGGCGGCCGAGAAATGGCTCAAGAGATCATTCAAAGAAGCGAAAAAGGCATCCATGATGCTAGGAAGATAGCAGAGGCTGCTGAGAAAGGCGCAGAACCCGAAGGGCAAATAGGTATTAACTAGTGGTTTTTATTTTGTTGTAATTTTTGATTCCAGACTTTGTTCGCGGTTTGTAATAGTAATATAGCTGTATCTTCTCCTCCCTCAGAACCTGCTGAGGCATCTCCGGGCCCCCACCCGAAGGGGGACGATGAAATTAGAAAAATGGCCGAAGCCATCATGGACAAGGTTGTCGATCAGCTACTGAACGAAGCTGCAGAAATAGTTCTTAAGGAGGATTAGATGCTATTGTAAAAATATTTGGAATGTAACATATGTAATACATTGTAACTTTGAATGTAATATATAATCTGTTTATAGTTCAATTCTTTACGATGCATGAAATTTTGCATACATACCATTTTTTGAGCCTTCGGCGAAAAAACACCTTCCCTTCTTTTCATGCTTCGTGAAGAAAATCTTTTATATATCACAAGAATTTCCATACTTCTTTGATGAAGAATATCCAAGCTTCGTAAAGTATTCTCCGAAGCTATAAAAAAGTTTTATGTTGCCTCTCTAATGAAGCTACACTTCTTTTCACTTTATCTTGTGCCTTAGCACGATTTTCTCTTTTTCAAAAGATTCTCCGAAGATCAATACTGTATCCCCTTCTTGTTCCACATGCAATATGCTGTATGATGCTTATGTTATGCAAAATGATGTGATGATGTTATGTTATGCAAAATGATATTTGTGCCGGAAATACACACATCCCTGCAATAAAGTACACAATCTTTTTATATCAGCGCTGACTTTTCGCTGTAAGCCTCCCTTAGGAGCTTCTTCGCCTTTTACTTTCAGCGGAATCAACGTTTATTTTACGCTGTAAGCCTCCCTTAGGAGCTTCTTCGCCTTTTACTTTCAGCGGAATCAGCGTTTATTTTTCGCTGTAAGTCTCCCTTAGGAGCTTCTTCGCCTTTTACTTTCGGCGGAATCAGCGCTGACTTTTCGCTGTAAGCTCAGAAAACTTACACTGCGCTCCCTTAGGAACGACTTTTTACTGCTTCGAATAAATTGCACTGTGTCCCTTAGAACAAATTTTTGATAATACAAAGGTCCTTCATGCCACCATAAATTCGTATGCTTCGGCAACTCAAGCCTATGGAAAAGACATATTTTTATTATGGTAAAAGACGAAACTGTTACAAGAAATTGAAGAACGATAAAAGACACTTAGACTTCCCATAATTGTTCCTTATTAACAAAAAAGTAATACTAAATGTAAAAATGCGAAAAAACTGCTGTCGAGGTAGGATATTTGTCAGTTAATGTGCTTCGACTCTGGCACAGTGCTATTACTGTGCGAGCTTCGGACTCCTCTCTGAAGCCCCTCTGAAGGTGAGTGTGCTGACTCCCTTCTGACTGCTGTCCTCGCTGCGTTGGTGGTGGCGGTGGAGGCTGTTGCCAAGATGCTTGGGGTTGACTTGCCGAAGCAACAGAAGCTGCAGAGTGATTGCCTACATATTCTGGGATAGAGATGGCAATGGGTACCCGAAACCCGAAACCCGATGGGTTTTTACCCCATTAGGGTACGGGTTTGGGTCAATTTCCATACCCATGGGTTTGTTAATGGGCATAAATGTATACCCGACGGGTTCATGGGTACGGGTTTGTTCCTATAGTACCCAAACCCGTGAACCCGTGGGTTTTTTAAACCCGACCAAACTTAGTGCATATTGTCATTTTATTTATAAACAAACAACAAACTTGTTATCTACCTATTTACTTCCTAATTTTTATCAAATAATGAATGTATAAGTAGTTGGTGATAGTGTTGCTTGCTTGCTATTATAGTTATTACTAGCGTTATATATGTGGTGGATGTATAACTTAGTGCAAGGTAACTTGATTATACAACTTATTATTTATATTTAATTCTCTCTACTAATATTATTTATACCAAATCATGAACTCGTTGTTCATTACATAAATTTTGGACCATGATCTCATTAATCATTACGATACTTATTGATTATAAAAAGAATAAGCATATTGGAGATAAAAACCCGTGGGTACCCGCAAACCCGATGGGTATGGGTTTGGGCAAAATTTCAAACCCGTCATGGGTACGGGTTTTTAATGGGTGTAAATATTTTTCACGGGTACGGGTTTGGGATAGCAAAACCCGACGGGTTTGGACCCGTTGCCATCTCTATTCTGGGATGTAAGGCGAATGGTACGAAGCAGTGTGCATGACCTGCTTCGGCTGACTCTTTTGTACTGCAGCTTCTGCTATCTCCTTTTGCTTCTGGATGGTGACGTGGCACATCCTGGTGGTATGGCCCTTGTCTTCACCACAGAATAGATAGTAAATTCTTCTTGGCTGATCCCCAAATCTTCCCCCGAAGCCCCTGGCGCCTCTGCCCCTTGGCGCTGGCGGCCGAACAGAGCTTTGTTGTTGTCCCGAAGCTTGTGAAGAGTATTGTGGCCTTTGCTGTTGGCTCCCTCTATCATCACTTTGAGTGGAGTTATGAATTGACCTGACATGCCTCGTATGAAATCTTCCTCCGAAGCCCCTGGTCATTTCAGAGAACCTAAATGCCTCCTCCCTTCTTTGGCAGAAGTCATTGTCGGCCCGGATGTACTCGTCCATCTTCTGGAGCAGCTTCTCCAAAGTTTGTGGTGGCTTCCTGGCAAAGTATTGTGCTGAAGGTCCCGGCCGAAGCCCCTTAATCATGGCCTCAATGACAATTTCATTGGGCACTGTTGGCGCTTGTGCCCTTAGACGCAGAAACCTTCGGACATACGCCTGGAGGTATTCTTCGTGGTCCTCGGTACACTGGAATAAAGCTTGAGCAGTAACTGGCTTCGTCTGAAACCCTTGGAAGCTGGTTATCAACACATCCTTCAGCTTCTGCCAAGAGGTGATTGTCCCTGGTCGGAGAGAGGAGTACCAGGTCTGAGCGACACTCTTGACGGCCATGACAAAAGACTTTGCCATGACTGCAGTATTGCCACCATACGAAGATATGGTTGCTTCATAGCTCATCAAGAATTGCTTCGGGTCTGTATGACCGTCGTACATGGGGAGCTGGGGTGGCTTGTAAAACTGGGGCCATGGTGTAGCCTGCAATTCTGTTGATAGAGGAGAAGCATCATTGAAAGCAAAATTTCCATGATGGAAATCTTCATACCAGTCGCCCTCATTGTAGAAGCCTTCCTAATGGAGCTCTCTGCACGGAGGCCTTCGGTTCTGGTCATCTTGAACAAGATGACGAACCTCTTCGGAAGCTTCATCTATCTGTCTCTGAAGGTCAGCTAAACGAGCCATCTTCTCCTTCTTTCATTGCACCTGTTGCTGAAGGATCTCCAGGTTTTGGATCTCCTGATCCAAGTCATCTTCCGGAGGCGTTGGACTAGCAGCCTTCCTCTTCTTGCTTCGGGCCTCCCTAAGAGAAAGGACGTCCTGATTGGGATCCAACGGCTGCAGAGTAGCAGCCCCTGTCGCTGAAGCTTTTTTCGGCGGCATGACGAAGGTGATGCTTGCCGAAGGTGTTTAGAGCTCAAGAAATGGAAGTGAGTTCACCGGAGGTGGGCGCCAATGTTGGGGACTTGTTCTCAAATACTATGAATCAAGAACAAGGCAACATAAGATGTTAAATATTAAAGCCCTTCGTCCTTCGAAACATTATTTCCCTTTGGGTATAATGAATTTCGGACGAAGGTTATGAAGGTCATACCTTCATAATCATCATAAAAGATAAGAAAAGATTTATGTATAAAATACGGAAAATAACATAATTACTTTAAACATTATTACTAATTTATTTCTATTCATTTTTCTTATATAAATGATGATATATTACAAATGTACCTTCGGCTTGAAGGAAAGTAAGGGTACAAGCGAGATGCCAATGCCAGATCAGCGTGAACAGTACAGGAGTACTGTTCATCTATTTATAGGCACGGGACGTAGCCCGTATGAAATTACATTAATGCCCTTTATTTTTATCAATAACTCTATAGTAATTCTTCGAGGGCTAACTTGGCTTTTCATCTTTAAGTCGGTTTCCCCTTTCTGCTGTCATGCCGAAGCTCCTCTGCATATAGCTTCGTGATCATTTCATCCTTCGTCATGATCGTTTTCCATTTCAGTCAAACTTCGTCTTGACCATTGTGAATCATCTAGGCCCCTTTGGTAATGTTTTGGTAATTAATGACAACTACTTGTGGACTAATGATTCTTGGAGAAATAAGAATGCAGGGTTGGACCACATAGAACAGGAAATGTTGAAGAGTCATACGCATTGGTTGTGGATCAGATGAAGGCAAAGGTATAATATAGGTTTTACTTTTGCCGGTCTTGAGGTGTTTAGAGAAGATACCTGACCGGATTAGTAGGCTAGATAGCCGTACTATTAAGAGGGGTCAATGACTTAGATCTGTGTAAAACTTAGTGCCTCATAGAGCATCAAGTAGTTGCATTTGCATAAGGGCTAACAGCGCTTCTCATTTCGTGAGTTAAAAGTTCATTCAAAAGCATGTTTGAAATTTGAGAAGTCTTGGTCGCGCGGACTGTCCGGCCCTCGGGGGCGGACCGTCCGCGATCCTCCAGCAGGTCCGGGGTTTGACCATTTGTGATGACTCTGTGTTCTTTTGCACTGCGGACCGTCCGGGCCTTAGGGCCGGACCGTCCGCAGTCCTGACCAGAGGAAGGTGGCTTCGGGTCAGTCCCTGAATTATAGGCGGACGGTCCGCCTGTGAGGCGCGGACGGTCCGCATGTGTATAACTCGTTTTTGGACAGGGACTGTGTGTTTTTATTGGTTTGTACTACGGACGGTCCGGAGGACCAGTCCGGACAGTACTGTCTCAGGTCGCGGACGGTCCGGGATTTATAGCCGGACGGTCCGCGTGTGTCAACTCCGTTTGATCTGAGGCTCGGGTGTTTGAAATTGCCAGGTCGCGGACGGTCCGGCCTTGAAGGGCGGACTGTCCGGACCCACCTTTTGAGTCTGCTCTGACATGTTTCAACGGTCATTATAGCCGTTATGGTGTACGGCGGACCGTCCGGCCCTAGGGCGCGGACGGTCCGCGTGTGCGCAGAACTGCCCCCTTTTGCACATAACGGTTGGTTTTAGATGGGGGACTATAAATAGAAGGGTAGCTCGTGTGTGAGACCTCTCTTGGCCATTCCTTGCACACATTGAGCTCATTTGTGATCCTCCAACTCACTCTCTCACACTCTTTGCTTGAGATTGCATTCTAGTGAGAGATTGAGGGTTCCTAGTGCATTTGCATCATTTGGTGATTCTTGAGGCACTAGGTGGTACACCGAGCAAGTGTCGTTGGCTTGTTACTCTTGGAGGTTGCCGCCTCCTAGACGGCTCGGGTGATTGTCTCCGTCGAGCTCTCCAAGGAGATTGTGGAGAAGCCGCGGTGTTGATTGTGAGGGGTTCGTGCCTACCTCGCCGGAGCGGCAAAGGTGACATTAGTGGAATCGAGGTATTGAGTGATTTCTTGTCCACTTGGCTCAAAGATCAAGTCGTGTCTTGATAGAGGAGCAAGTGAGAGCTTGAAGTCCACCTCAACGTGGATTAGGGGTGATCGGCAAATCACCGATACCACGGGATAAATTTCGGTGTCTATTCCTTCTAGCATTACTTATTGCCTTGCAATTGATTAGTGTTTTGCTTATTGTTCTTCAAGTATTCAATCTCCGTAGTTGTCTTTCATACATTGTTTACTTATTGACACTAGTAAATTTATTCCTCTTGTTGTATTGATTAAATTTACTTAGTATTGTTGTTTTTAGTCAAAACCGTCTATTCACCCCCCCTCTAGCCGGTGTCCTAGATCCTACAAGTGGTATCAGAGCCAAGGACTCCATTGTTTGTGGATCTAATCATCCCGGAGTGGGACAAAATGGCTAGTAACAACAATGTGCACATTGGGAAGCCACCGCACTTTGATGGAAACAATTATGATTATTGGAAAATAAGAATGTCAATGCATCTTAGAGCAATGGGTGGAAAAATTTGGCCAATTGTTAGAGATGGATTTGTTGTATTGAAGGAAGATGAACCATCCGTTAGTGATAATGAGAATATCCTCACAAATGATCAAGCCATGAATGTCTTTTATGATGCTCTTGATATAAATGAGTTCAATCGTATCAAGAATCTCACAACCGCTCATGAGATTTGGGTAAAACTAATGGAAATTCATGAAGGAACTACAATTGTGAAGAGTGCCAAACTATATGTGTGCAAAGGGAAGTTTGAGCAATTTATTATGAAAGAAGATGAGAGTGTATCCGATATGTTCAATCGATTGAATGAGATTGTAAATGAACTCAAAGGACTTGGTTTTAATGTACCGGATGTGGATTTCACACACAAGTTCCTTAGATCACTTCCGGAGAAATATGAGACTATTGTGACAATGCTAGTAAGGAGTGATCTATCTACAACCTCTCCAACCGAAGTATTGGGAGAAATTCTCACTCAAGATATATTTAAGAAGTCACAAGCCGATGCTTTAAGTTTGGCAAAGAAGGTGAAAAATGA
This sequence comes from Zea mays, assembly GCF_902167145.1. Taxonomy (NCBI): domain Eukaryota; kingdom Viridiplantae; phylum Streptophyta; class Magnoliopsida; order Poales; family Poaceae; genus Zea; species Zea mays. Next base: position 154,985,774 of record NC_050099.1, on the reverse strand, counting down.
ATCTATTGCTCTCAAAGCCAAGGCCTCAAAGGCAATTGAAAAGGAAGATAGCAATGATGAAGAAAATGAAAGTGAGAGTGATGGTGACATGGCTTTATTTGTAAGGAAATTCAATAAATTCATGAAGATGAAAAGAGGTCAACCTAGAAGAGGTCAAACATCTAGAAGAAATGCTTTCAATGATAGAAAATGTTTTGAGTGTGGGGAACCCGGTCACATTGCCATGAATTGTCCAAGCAAGAAGAAGAAGGGCAAAGATGAAAGTGACAAGAAGAAAAAGAAATACTATAACAAGAAGAAAGATGGCAAAGCCTACTTAGTTGAATGGGACTCGGATGATAGCTCGGATGATGATGATGATGACACCTCATCCAAGCTTAATGCCGGAATTGCCATCAAGGAAGCTCCCTCACTCTTCTCATCCCCCCATTGCCTCATGGCAAAGGGAGATGCTAAGGTAAAAATCATCACCGATTTAAATGATATAAATGATGATGATGATATCGATGATGTTGATGATGATGGCTATTCATATGATGATCTTGTTAGAATGTTAGGTGAGGCCGATGACTACATGCACAAAGAAAAAGAAAAATTTAAGGCCTTGAAGGAATTGTATAAAAACCTCCAAGTGTCTTTTGAGGAGCTCAAGACCTCTCACAATGACCTCAAAGAAAATTGTGAGAAGCTTGCGGATGCTCAAAAATCATCTATTGTGCATGAAGTTGAGGTGGTCACTAAGGATGTTGGAGTCACTTGTGACTTACTTGATAGTCTTACAAGTGAACCACTACCTACTAACTCTATTTGTGATAAATGCAAAATTTCTCTCAATGATAATATTGCTCTTGATGAATCAAAAATTATTGTTGAGAATGAAGTGTTAGTGGATAAAATAAGTACTCTAACTCATGACCTAGAAAAGGCATATGGTGGTAAGAAGAATTTGGATTTCATATTGGGAAGTCAACGATGCTCTCTTAACCGTGAAGGTCTTGGATATGTTCCCAAGAAAGGAAAGAATGCTTTTGTAAAGCAAAAGACATTGTTTGTGAAAGAATGTGACAAAGTGTGTCACAAGTGTCACAAAAAGGGACATGTTAAGAAAAATTGTCCCAAGTTCAAACATGTATCCTCCACTTGTTTTGAGCATTGTTATGTTCTTTCTCATAATGCAAAAGGTGTTCATGCTAAATTTGTTGGTACTTCAATTGTTGGAAACAAAAAGAAAGCTATTTGGGTGCCAAAGACCTTGGTCACTAACATCCAAGGACCCAAGCAAGTTTGGGTACCTAAAAGAGATTGATTTCCTTTTGTAGGTAAACTACAAGGCGGGAGGGAATCATTGGGTGTTGGATAGTGGATGTACTCAACACATGACCGGGGATATGAAGATGTTTACCCAAATGAGTGAGGAAGATTGCTCAAATTATGATAGTATCACATTTGGAGATAATCGTAAAGGAAAGGTTAAAGGTTTGGGTAAAATTGCTATCTCAAATGATCATTCTATATCAAATGTGCTATTGGTTGAGTCTTTGAATTTTAATTTACTTTCTGTAGCTCAATTATGTGATTTAGGATTTTGTTGCAATTTCACAGTTGAAGATGTTATTATCTCTAGTGTTGATGGTAGCAATCTTAAATTTAAAGGTTTTAGACATGAAAATCTTTATCTTGTTGATTTCTCATCTAATGAGGCAAAGCTCACAACTTGCTTATTTTCAAAAGCTTCACTAGGTTGGTTATGGCATAGAAGACTTGGTCATGTTGGGATGAAGCAACTCAATCGGCTAACCAAGCATGACTTAGTTCGAGGATTAAAAGATGTGAAGTTTGAAAAGAACAAATTGTGTAGCTCTTGTCAAGCCGGTAAGCAAGTGGCAAACACTCATCCAAATAAAAGTCAAATGTCCACTCATCAACCCTTGGAATTACTTCACATGGATTTATTTGGGCCCACATCTTTTGTAAGTATTGGTGGTAATTCTTATTGTCTTGTGATTGTGGATGACTATTCAAGATTTACTTGGGTTTATTTTCTACGAGACAAATCCAATGTGTTTGAAACATTCAAGTCATTTGCTATATTGGCTCAAAATCAATTTGACTTTGACATCAAAAAGGTTAGAAGTGATAATGGGTCGGAATTCAAAAATGCAAGAATTGATCAATATTGTGATGACAAGGGTATCAAACATGAATTTTCTTCCAAATATACCCCGGAACAAAACGGTATTGTTGAAAGAAAGAATAGAACTCTTATTGATATGGCAAGGTCTATGTTAGCGGAATATAATATATCGGATTCTTATTGGGCCGAGGCAATAAATACCGCTTGTCATTCATCAAATAGACTATATTGTCACAAGCTCTTGAAGAAAACTCCATATGAATTGCTCATTGGTAGAAAGCCAAATATCTCATATTTTAGGGTATTCGGTTGCAAATGTTATATTTTGAGAAAGGGAAACCGGCTTTCTAAATTTGAGAAGAAATGTGATGAGGGTTTTCTTCTTGGATATTCATCAAATAGTAAGGCTTATAGAGTCTTCAACAAAACTCATGGTATTATTGAGGAAGCATATGATGTTGAATTCGATGAAACAAATGGGTCTCAAGATGAGAGTGATAATCTCGATGATGTTGGGGGAACTCAATTGATAAATGCAATAAAAACAATGGCCATTGGTGAAATAAAACCAAAGGAAGATGATGATGAAGATAGTGTGGTTGTCATTCCTTCATCCTCAACTATAAATGAGGAAGATCACCAAAGCCAACAACTCGATGAAACCATGGATACTCATGATCAAGGTACTTCAAGACCTACGGTTCCTCCTAATGCTTCAACAAGCAACTATCAAACGGTATCAAGAATTCATCATTCCATTGTGAAGGATCACCCGGTTGATCAAATTGTGGGTGATATTAGTAAGGGTGTTCAAACTCGCTCTCGCATAGCTTCATTTTGTGAACATTTCTCTTTTGTATCTTGTATGGAACCTAACCGTGTAGATGAAGCTCTACTTGATGTTGATTGGGTGAATGCAATGCATGAAGAATTAAATAACTTCGCTCGAAATAAAGTTTGGGAGCTTGTTGAGAGACCAAAGAACCACAATGTTATTGGTACAAAATGGGTGTTTCGCAACAAGCACAATGAAGATGGTGTGGTAGTAAGAAACAAGGCAAGATTAGTTGCACAAGGATATACTCAAATTGAAGGATTGGATTTTGGGGAGACATTTGCTCCCGTAGCAAGATTAGAAGCAATCCGGATTCTACTTGCTTATGCTTGTGCACACAATATCAAGCTCTACCAAATGGATGTAAAGAGTGCCTTTCTAAATGGTAAGATTAGTGAACTAGTGTATGTTGAACAACCTCCCGGTTTTGAGGACCCCAAAAGACCTAACCATGTGTTCAAGCTTTCTAAAGCTCTCTATGGGCTTAAGCAAGCTCCACGCGCTTGGTATGAAAGGCTTAGGGATTTCTTGCTTTCCAAAGACTTCAAAATTGGGAAGGTTGACACTACTCTATTCACTAAAAGAATTGGCAAAGATTTATTTGTTTGTCAAATCTACGTTGATGATATTATTTTTGGATCTACTAATGAATTATTTTGTGAGGAGTTCGGAAAAATGATGTCAAAGGAATTTGAAATGTCTATGATAGGAGAATTGAGCTTCTTTCTTGGCCTTCAAATCAAACAATTGAAAGATGGAATTTTTATAAGTCAATCAAAATATTTGAAGGACATGCTCAAGAAGTTTGGTTTAGAAAATGCTAAGCCTATCAAGACTCCAATGGCAACTAATGGTCATCTAGACTTAGATGAAGGAGGTACTATAGTTGATCAAAAACTTTATCGTTCAATAATTGGTAGTTTGCTTTATATTACCGCATCTAGGCCCGATGTTATGTTTAGTGTATGCATGTGTGCTCGATTTCAAGCTTCTCCTAGAGAGATTCACTTGAAGGCCGCTAAAAGAATTCTAAGATATTTGAAGTATACTCCCAATATTGGTCTATGGTATCCCAAGGGTGCATAATTTGAATTAATTGGATATTCGGATTCGGACTATGCGGGGTGCAAAGTTGATAGAAAAAGCACCTCCGGTTGTTGTCAATTTCTTGGTAGATCTCTTGTTTCATGGTCTTCTAAGAAACAAAATTCGGTTGCTCTATCTACCGCCGAGGCGGAATATATATCGGCCGGAAATTGTTGTGCTCAACTATTATGGATGAAACAAACCTTATTGGACTATGGAGTTATTTTCAAGAATGTGCCTCTCATGTGTGATAATGAGAGTGCGGTAAAATTGGCTACCAATCCGGTCCAACACTCAAGAACCAAGCATATTGATATACGGCATCACTTCTTAAGAGATCATGTTGGCAAGGGAGATATCTCTATTTATTCCATTGGCACCGATGATCAATTAGCAGACATTTTTACAAAACCTTTGGATGAAACAAGATTTTGTTCTCTAAGAAGTGAAATGAATGTGCTCGATATCTCAAATGTGGCTTAAAGTTGATCACACATGTGTCGTCTTGCATCTCGGGTCTAAGTATGCTCTTTATGCTATTTATTTGGTATTATTTGTGCATTTTTTTATTTCTAATTACTCTAGAAAGTTTAATTCCAAAATTTTTCATTACTCAATTACATCATATGTATATGCATGCATACCAACTCTTGGATTGGTCAAAATGTCCATATATGAGCACCAATTCGGATTCGGAATTCAAAATCAGAAAGTGGACAGAAATTGGAAAAATGAGTGTCAGGCCGCGGACCGTCCGCAGCATCAGGAAATGGACAGTCCGTTCAGCTTCGCAGACCGTCGGGACACATCAGGGCGCGGACCGTCCGCCGCCCCAGCGCGGACCGTCCGCGACAGAGCAGAAAAAGAGGCAGTGCCCGCAGACTTGCCAGTTGTGCCCATTTGCTTGTTCTCTCTAGCTCTCTTCTCACCAAATACTCCCTTGTGTCGAGTGTGCGCGGACGGTGAAGTGAAGATTTGCGCGGACAGTCCGACAGCTTGTGGCAACATTCCATCAACATGTCTTCATCACGGTATCTTCAAATCTTGTGGATTTCATCAAATTTCTTCAACTTTGAGATTATTTGGGTTTCTTCTCTGATCTGAAATTGAGCAGTGGGTTTCAACATCTGATTGGTGGGATTGATAGTTCTCCTCAATATCAATGCTATGCAAAATTTTGAACTTGTTTTGCTGGGTATTATCTGCAAAAACATCAAATTGAACACTTGTGGCGGCTAGGGTTCTTGGAGTCGCCCCTGGTCGGTCGCGGACCGTCCGCCCGGTGGACGCGGACCGTCCGGGCCTCTGGCGCGGACAGTCCGGCCCCCTAGCGCGGACAGTCCGGACCCTGGCAGAGCATTACCATTCCATTCCTTTTTATAAGTGGTGATTGGTATCAATTATTTATCTATGGATGTCTGTCACCTTGTTGCAGTGGTTTTGGTGGTCTCCGCAAGAAACTTGCAGGTCGCTTTAAATCCAAGCGCCCTCGTGGCAATGATGATGACTATACACCGACCACTGATTCAGAGGCCCAATCCTCAGCTGGGGGCACTGAATCCATGGATGCTGAAGATTTTCTTCATGTTCATCCAGATTATCCCATTGATATCCAAGGATGGACTTATCCCAAGCGGCGATTTTCTATGGCTGAGTACTGCTCTAGACGGACTGTGAACCAGTATGCTCTGCCATCAGATACAAATATCCAGTTTTTCCACACTCAGCTGCAGTTTGATGTCTTTTGGGGCACCCTGGTGGATACCAATTTTCATAAGCATCAGGTGATTGATTGGTCCTTCTTGCTCAGTCAATCAGTCATGGAGGGTCTCATCCCCAAATTTGAAACATGTGGGTTATATCAGTTTATGGGGCAGCGCACCGATTTCAATGAAATGGCAGTTAAGCAATTCTTGGCTACCTCAGAGATTGATATTGCAGCAGAATCTATCACCTGGATGACTGGCTTCAAGCGGTATTCTGCTTCTTTTGCTGACTTTGCCGCTGCCAACAGTCTGGACTATGGCACCATTTCTGCTGGGGTGGATCTTTATACTGAAGATAATTTTGAGGATTTTGTGCAGTTTTATGAGCCAGCCAGGCTCGGTATACCCAGGAGGTTTGGAGAAACAGCAGGACTCAGACATCATCCTGCTGTCATCAACAAGATTGCCAGAGTCACCATTCTTCCCAAGAGTGGTGATAAGAGTAAAATTCGAGATAAGTTCTGGAACATAATCCAGCACATCATGAATGGTGAAGTCATGAACATTGTTCTTTTCATGATGAGGCAGCTTAATGATTTAAAGATAGACAAGAATCAAAACTTGGCATATGCTCCCTACATTATGGCTCTCATTAAATCCAAGACAAGATTTGAGGGCCCATGTGAGATTGTTCACACTCCATTCAGGCCTTTTAAGAATGAGATAGGGTTTCTCACCAGGCCACTCACTCCATTCCCAGATGATGAGGAAGACCCTGGCTATGAGGGTGGAGCAGCTCCTAATGTTGAGGAACAGCAGATGCCTCCTCCTCCTCCTCCTCAGCCTCAGCACTATTGGGAGCCTGCTCCAGGATATTTTGATCCTTATTTTCACAATATGCAGCAAGGGCTAGAGACTCATATTGATGCTTGCTTTGATGGCCTGATGTCACATGTGGATCACCGCCTTGATGACATGCAGTCTCGCTTTGACAGTAACTGGGATGCACTTAACTCTGAATTTTCTGAGTTTCGTGATCAAATTCACACTAATGTCACTGATCCCATCATGTCAAGGCTGAATAATATGCAACAAAGTTTTCAAGATAACATGGGTGCTCTCTCCAGTCAGTTTGACAATCTTTCTACAACTGACAACATGCATGATATAAGTCAGAGGCAGCAGCAGCTCCAGCAGGACTTTGGCCAGTTCTCCTCCCTGTTTGACACCTTCAGCACTCATTACTACAACATGCATCCTCCGCCGAGTGATCAGTGAGGCCTCTCCTTTCTGGCAATTGATGCCAAAGGGGGAGAGAAGTGGAAGAGAAGTTGTCTGGCGTTTCTTTCAGGGGGAGTTGGTGGTTCTATGTGGACATCAAGACCATGCATATGCATTTTACCTTTTCATGCCGCTTTAGTTTATGTCTTATGCATTCGGAACTTGGTTTGATCCATTAACTCTATGTCGTATGTCTGTGGACTATTATCTGTAATATTCTGTGGGATGAACTATGTTTTAGTTCAAATTACTCTGTGTGTGGTTAATCGAGATGTGATTATAATTGCTGCGCTCACTCTACGGATCATTTCTTGTATGCCTCGATAACCATGATTGTAGGAAAGTCTCCATCAAACTCCAATATATTATGTGTGTTATATCTTCAACTTCAAATAATCCTGCACACACTTAGGGGGAGCCTTTCTTGCATACTGAGTTTTTATTGGGATTTATCTATCTCTTGGACAGAACTTCAAATCAAGATAAGTCCTATGAAACTCATCTCCAAGATCTATCTTATACCTTAGGTATGAGAGAGATTTGGAGAAACTAAACTTCTCTTTAATATACTATGTGGTGTTGTCATCAATTACCAAAAAGGGGGAGATTGTGAATCATCTAGGCCCCTTTGGTAATGTTTTGGTAATTAATGACAACTACTTGTGGACTAATGATTCTTGGAGAAATAAGAATGCAGGGTTGGACCACATAGAACAGGAAATGTTGAAGAGTCATACGCATTGGTTGTGGATCAGATGAAGGCAAAGGTATAATATAGGTTTTACTTTTGCCGGTCTTGAGGTGTTTAGAGAAGATACCTGACCGGATTAGTAGGCTAGATAGCCGTACTATTAAGAGGGGTCAATGACTTAGATCTGTGTAAAACTTAGTGCCTCATAGAGCATCAAGTAGTTGCATTTGCATAAGGGCTAACAGCGCTTCTCATTTCGTGAGTTAAAAGTTCATTCAAAAGCATGTTTGAAATTTGAGAAGTCTTGGTCGCGCGGACTGTCCGGCCCTCGGGGGCGGACCGTCCGCGATCCTCCAGCAGGTCCGGGGTTTGACCATTTGTGATGACTCTGTGTTCTTTTGCACTGCGGACCGTCCGGGCCTTAGGGCCGGACCGTCCGCAGTCCTGACCAGAGGAAGGTGGCTTCGGGTCAGTCCCTGAATTATAGGCGGACGGTCCGCCTGTGAGGCGCGGACGGTCCGCATGTGTATAACTCGTTTTTGGACAGGGACTGTGTGTTTTTATTGGTTTGTACTACGGACGGTCCGGGGGACCAGTCCGGACAGTACTGTCTCAGGTCGCGGACGGTCCGGGATTTATAGCCAGACGGTCCGCGTGTGTCAACTCCGTTTGATCCGAGGCTCGGGTGTTTGAAATTGCCAGGTCGCGGACGGTCCGGCCTTGAAGGGCGGACTGTCCGGACCCACCTTTTGAGTCTGCTCTGACATGTTTCAACGGTCATTATAGCCGTTATGGTGTACGGCGGACCGTCCGGCCCTAGGGCGCGGACGGTCCGCGTGTGCGCAGAACTGCCCCCTTTTGCACATAATGGTTGGTTTTAGATGGGGGACTATAAATAGAAGGGTAGCTCGTGTGTGAGACCTCTCTTGGCCATTCCTTGCACACATTGAGCTCATTTGTGATCCTCCAACTCACTCTCTCACACTCTTTGCTTGAGATTGCATTCTAGTGAGAGATTGAGGGTTCCTAGTGCATTTGCATCATTTGGTGATTCTTGAGGCACTAGGTGGTACACCGAGCAAGCGTCGTTGGCTTGTTACTCTTGGAGGTTGCCGCCTCCTAGACGGCTCGGGTGATTGTCTCCGTCGAGCTCTCCAAGGAGATTGTGGAGAAGCCGCGGTGTTGATTGTGAGGGGTTCGTGCCTACCTCGCCGGAGCGGCAAAGGTGACATTAGTGGAATCGAGGTATTGAGTGATTTCTTGTCCACTTGGCTCAAAGATCAAGTCGTGTCTTGATAGAGGAGCAAGTGAGAGCTTGAAGTCCACCTCAACGTGGATTAGGGGTGATCGGCAAATCACCGATACCACGGGATAAATTTCGGTGTCTATTCCTTCTAGCATTACTTATTGCCTTGCAATTGATTAGTGTTTTGCTTATTGTTCTTCAAGTATTCAATCTCCGTAGTTGTCTTTCATACATTGTTTACTTATTGACACTAGTAAATTTATTCCTCTTGTTGTATTGATTAAATTTACTTAGTATTGTTGTTTTTAGTCAAAACCGTCTATTCACCCCCCCTCTAGCCGGTGTCCTAGATCCTACAAGTGGTATCAGAGCCAAGGACTCCATTGTTTGTGGATCTAATCATCCCGGAGTGGGACAAAATGGCTAGTAACAACAATGTGCACATTGGGAAGCCACCGCACTTTGATGGAAACAATTATGATTATTGGAAAATAAGAATGTCAATGCATCTTAGAGCAATGGGTGGAAAAATTTGGCTAATTGTTAGAGATGGATTTGTTGTATTGAAGGAAGATGAACCATCCGTTAGTGATAATGAGAATATCCTCACAAATGATCAAGCCATGAATGTCTTTTATGATGCTCTTGATATAAATGAGTTCAATCGTATCAAGAATCTCACAACCGCTCATGAGATTTGGGTAAAACTAATGGAAATTCATGAAGGAACTACAATTGTGAAGAGTGCCAAACTATATGTGTGCAAAGGGAAGTTTGAGCAATTTATTATGAAAGAAGATGAGAGTGTATCCGATATGTTCAATCGATTGAATGAGATTGTAAATGAACTCAAAGGACTTGGTTTTAATGTACCGGATGTGGATTTCACACACAAGTTCCTTAGATCACTTCCGGAGAAATATGAGACTATTGTGACAATGCTAGTAAGGAGTGATCTATCTACAACCTCTCCAACCGAAGTATTGGGAGAAATTCTCACTCAAGATATATTTAAGAAGTCACAAGCCGATGCTTTAAGTTTGGCAAAGAAGGTGAAAAATGAATCTATTGCTCTCAAAGCCAAGGCCTCAAAGGCAATTGAAAAGGAAGATAGCAATGATGAAGAAAATGAAAGTGAGAGTGATGGTGACATGGCTTTATTTGTAAGGAAATTCAATAAATTCATGAAGATGAAAAGAGGTCAACCTAGAAGAGGTCAAACATCTAGAAGAAATGCTTTCAATGATAGAAAATGTTTTGAGTGTGGGGAACCCGGTCACATTGCCATGAATTGTCCAAGCAAGAAGAAGAAGGGCAAAGATGAAAGTGACAAGAAGAAAAAGAAATACTATAACAAGAAGAAAGATGGCAAAGCCTACTTAGTTGAATGGGACTCGGATGATAGCTCGGATGATGATGATGATGACACCTCATCCAAGCTTAATGCCGGAATTGCCATCAAGGAAGCTCCCTCACTCTTCTCATCCCCCCATTGCCTCATGGCAAAGGGAGATGCTAAGGTAAAAATCATCACCGATTTAAATGATATAAATGATGATGATGATATCGATGATGTTGATGATGATGGCTATTCATATGATGATCTTGTTAGAATGTTAGGTGAGGCCGATGACTACATGCACAAAGAAAAAGAAAAATTTAAGGCCTTGAAGGAATTGTATAAAAACCTCCAAGTGTCTTTTGAGGAGCTCAAGACCTCTCACAATGACCTCAAAGAAAATTGTGAGAAGCTTGCGGATGCTCAAAAATCATCTATTGTGCATGAAGTTGAGGTGGTCACTAAGGATGTTGGAGTCACTTGTGACTTACTTGATAGTCTTACAAGTGAACCACTACCTACTAACTCTATTTGTGATAAATGCAAAATTTCTCTCAATGATAATATTGCTCTTGATGAATCAAAAATTATTGTTGAGAATGAAGTGTTAGTGGATAAAATAAGTACTCTAACTCATGACCTAGAAAAGGCATATGGTGGTAAGAAGAATTTGGATTTCATATTGGGAAGTCAACGATGCTCTCTTAACCGTGAAGGTCTTGGATATGTTCCCAAGAAAGGAAAGAATGCTTTTGTAAAGCAAAAGACATTGTTTGTGAAAGAATGTGACAAAGTGTGTCACAAGTGTCACAAAAAGGGACATGTTAAGAAAAATTGTCCCAAGTTCAAACATGTATCCTCCACTTGTTTTGAGCATTGTTATGTTCTTTCTCATAATGCAAAAGGTGTTCATGCTAAATTTGTTGGTACTTCAATTGTTGGAAACAAAAAGAAAGCTATTTGGGTGCCAAAGACCTTGGTCACTAACATCCAAGGACCCAAGCAAGTTTGGGTACCTAAAAGAGATTGATTTCCTTTTGTAGGTAAACTACAAGGCGGGAGGGAATCATTGGGTGTTGGATAGTGGATGTACTCAACACATGACCGGGGATATGAAGATGTTTACCCAAATGAGTGAGGAAGATTGCTCAAATTATGATAGTATCACATTTGGAGATAATCGTAAAGGAAAGGTTAAAGGTTTGGGTAAAATTGCTATCTCAAATGATCATTCTATATCAAATGTGCTATTGGTTGAGTCTTTGAATTTTAATTTACTTTCTGTAGCTCAATTATGTGATTTAGGATTTTGTTGCAATTTCACAGTTGAAGATGTTATTATCTCTAGTGTTGATGGTAGCAATCTTAAATTTAAAGGTTTTAGACATGAAAATCTTTATCTTGTTGATTTCTCATCTAATGAGGCAAAGCTCACAACTTGCTTATTTTCAAAAGCTTCACTAGGTTGGTTATGGCATAGAAGACTTGGTCATGTTGGGATGAAGCAACTCAATCGGCTAACCAAGCATGACTTAGTTCGAGGATTAAAAGATGTGAAGTTTGAAAAGAACAAATTGTGTAGCTCTTGTCAAGCCGGTAAGCAAGTGGCAAACACTCATCCAAATAAAAGTCAAATGTCCACTCATCAACCCTTGGAATTACTTCACATGGATTTATTTGGGCCCACATCTTTTGTAAGTATTGGTGGTAATTCTTATTGTCTTGTGATTGTGGATGACTATTCAAGATTTACTTGGGTTTATTTTCTACGAGACAAATCCAATGTGTTTGAAACATTCAAGTCATTTGCTATATTGGCTCAAAATCAATTTGACTTTGACATCAAAAAGGTTAGAAGTGATAATGGGTCGGAATTCAAAAATGCAAGAATTGATCAATATTGTGATGACAAGGGTATCAAACATGAATTTTCTTCCAAATATACCCCGGAACAAAACGGTATTGTTGAAAGAAAGAATAGAACTCTTATTGATATGGCAAGGTCTATGTTAGCGGAATATAATATATCAGATTCTTATTGGGCCGAGGCAATAAATACCGCTTGTCATTCATCAAATAGACTATATTGTCACAAGCTCTTGAAGAAAACTCCATATGAATTGCTCATTGGTAGAAAGCCAAATATCTCATATTTTAGGGTATTCGGTTGCAAATGTTATATTTTGAGAAAGGGAAACCGGCTTTCTAAATTTGAGAAGAAATGTGATGAGGGTTTTCTTCTTGGATATTCATCAAATAGTAAGGCTTATAGAGTCTTCAACAAAACTCATGGTATTATTGAGGAAGCATATGATGTTGAATTCGATGAAACAAATGGGTCTCAAGATGAGAGTGATAATCTCGATGATGTTGGGGGAACTCAATTGATAAATGCAATAAAAACAATGGCCATTGGTGAAATAAAACCAAAGGAAGATGATGATGAAGATAGTGTGGTTGTCATTCCTTCATCCTCAACTATAAATGAGGAAGATCACCAAAGCCAACAACTCGATGAAACCATGGATACTCATGATCAAGGTACTTCAAGACCTACGGTTCCTCCTAATGCTTCAACAAGCAACTATCAAACGGTATCAAGAATTCATCATTCCATTGTGAAGGATCACCCGGTTGATCAAATTGTGGGTGATATTAGTAAGGGTGTTCAAACTCGCTCTCGCATAGCTTCATTTTGTGAACATTTCTCTTTTGTATCTTGTATGGAACCTAACCGTGTAGATGAAGCTCTACTTGATGTTGATTGGGTGAATGCAATGCATGAAGAATTAAATAACTTCGCTCGAAATAAAGTTTGGGAGCTTGTTGAGAGACCAAAGAACCACAATGTTATTGGTACAAAATGGGTGTTTCGCAACAAGCACAATGAAGATGGTGTGGTAGTAAGAAACAAGGCAAGATTAGTTGCACAAGGATATACTCAAATTGAAGGATTGGATTTTGGGGAGACATTTGCTCCCGTAGCAAGATTAGAAGCAATCCGGATTCTACTTGCTTATGCTTGTGCACACAATATCAAGCTCTACCAAATGGATGTAAAGAGTGCCTTTCTAAATGGTAAGATTAGTGAACTAGTGTATGTTGAACAACCTCCCGGTTTTGAGGACCCCAAAAGACCTAACCATGTGTTCAAGCTTTCTAAAGCTCTCTATGGGCTTAAGCAAGCTCCACGCGCTTGGTATGAAAGGCTTAGGGATTTCTTGCTTTCCAAAGACTTCAAAATTGGGAAGGTTGACACTACTCTATTCACTAAAAGAATTGGCAAAGATTTATTTGTTTGTCAAATCTACGTTGATGATATTATTTTTGGATCTACTAATGAATTATTTTGTGAGGAGTTCGGAAAAATGATGTCAAAGGAATTTGAAATGTCTATGATAGGAGAATTGAGCTTCTTTCTTGGCCTTCAAATCAAACAATTGAAAGATGGAATTTTTATAAGTCAATCAAAATATTTGAAGGACATGCTCAAGAAGTTTGGTTTAGAAAATGCTAAGCCTATCAAGACTCCAATGGCAACTAATGGTCATCTAGACTTAGATGAAGGAGGTACTATAGTTGATCAAAAACTTTATCGTTCAATAATTGGTAGTTTGCTTTATATTACCGCATCTAGGCCCGATGTTATGTTTAGTGTATGCATGTGTGCTCGATTTCAAGCTTCTCCTAGAGAGATTCACTTGAAGGCCGCTAAAAGAATTCTAAGATATTTGAAGTATACTCCCAATATTGGTCTATGGTATCCCAAGGGTGCATAATTTGAATTAATTGGATATTCGGATTCGGACTATGCGGGGTGCAAAGTTGATAGAAAAAGCACCTCCGGTTGTTGTCAATTTCTTGGTAGATCTCTTGTTTCATGGTCTTCTAAGAAACAAAATTCGGTTGCTCTATCTACCGCCGAGGCGGAATATATATCGGCCGGAAATTGTTGTGCTCAACTATTATGGATGAAACAAACCTTATTGGACTATGGAGTTATTTTCAAGAATGTGCCTCTCATGTGTGATAATGAGAGTGCGGTAAAATTGGCTACCAATCCGGTCCAACACTCAAGAACCAAGCATATTGATATACGGCATCACTTCTTAAGAGATCATGTTGGCAAGGGAGATATCTCTATTTATTCCATTGGCACCGATGATCAATTAGCAGACATTTTTACAAAACCTTTGGATGAAACAAGATTTTGTTCTCTAAGAAGTGAAATGAATGTGCTCGATATCTCAAATGTGGCTTAAAGTTGATCACACATGTGTCGTCTTGCATCTCGGGTCTAAGTATGCTCTTTATGCTATTTATTTGGTATTATTTGTGCATTTTTTTATTTCTAATTACTCTAGAAAGTTTAATTCCAAAATTTTGCATTACTCAATTACATCATATGTATATGCATGCATACCAACTCTTGGATTGGTCAAAATGTCCATATATGAGCACCAATTCGGATTCGGAATTCAAAATCAGAAAGTGGACAGAAATTGGAAAAATGAGTGTCAGGCCGCGGACCGTCCGCAGCATCAGGAAATGGACAGTCCGTTCAGCTTCGCAGACCGTCGGGACACATCAGGGCGCGGACCGTCCGCCGCCCCAGCGCGGACCGTCCGCGACAGAGCAGAAAAAGAGGCAGTGCCCGCAGACTTGCCAGTTGTGCCCATTTGCTTGTTCTCTCTAGCTCTCTTCTCACCAAATACTCCCTTGTGTCGAGTGTGCGCGGACGGTGAAGTGAAGATTTGCGCGGACAGTCCGACAGCTTGTGGCAACATTCCATCAACATGTCTTCATCACGGTATCTTCAAATCTTGTGGATTTCATCAAATTTCTTCAACTTTGAGATTATTTGGGTTTCTTCTCTGATCTGAAATTGAGCAGTGGGTTTCAACATCTGATTGGTGGGATTGATAGTTCTCCTCAATATCAATGCTATGCAAAATTTTGAACTTGTTTTGCTGGGTATTATCTGCAAAAACATCAAATTGAACACTTGTGGCGGCTAGGGTTCTTGGAGTCGCCCCTGGTCGGTCGCGGACCGTCCGCCCGGTGGACGCGGACCGTCCGGGCCTCTGGCGCGGACAGTCCGGCCCCCTAGCGCGGACAGTCCGGACCCTGGCAGAGCATTACCATTCCATTCCTTTTTATAAGTGGTGATTGGTATCAATTATTTATCTATGGATGTCTGTCACCTTGTTGCAGTGGTTTTGGTGGTCTCCGCAAGAAACTTGCAGGTCGCTTTAAATCCAAGCGCCCTCGTGGCAATGATGATGACTATACACCGACCACTGATTCAGAGGCCCAATCCTCAGCTGGGGGCACTGAATCCATGGATGCTGAAGATTTTCTTCATGTTCATCCAGATTATCCCATTGATATCCAAGGATGGACTTATCCCAAGCGGCGATTTTCTATGGCTGAGTACTGCTCTAGACGGACTGTGAACCAGTATGCTCTGCCATCAGATACAAATATCCAGTTTTTCCACACTCAGCTGCAGTTTGATGTCTTTTGGGGCACCCTGGTGGATACCAATTTTCATAAGCATCAGGTGATTGATTGGTCCTTCTTGCTCAGTCAATCAGTCATGGAGGGTCTCATCCCCAAATTTGAAACATGTGGGTTATATCAGTTTATGGGGCAGCGCACCGATTTCAATGAAATGGCAGTTAAGCAATTCTTGGCTACCTCAGAGATTGATATTGCAGCAGAATCTATCACCTGGATGACTGGCTTCAAGCGGTATTCTGCTTCTTTTGCTGACTTTGCCGCTGCCAACAGTCTGGACTATGGCACCATTTCTGCTGGGGTGGATCTTTATACTGAAGATAATTTTGAGGATTTTGTGCAGTTTTATGAGCCAGCCAGGCTCGGTATACCCAGGAGGTTTGGAGAAACAGCAGGACTCAGACATCATCCTGCTGTCATCAACAAGATTGCCAGAGTCACCATTCTTCCCAAGAGTGGTGATAAGAGTAAAATTCGAGATAAGTTCTGGAACATAATCCAGCACATCATGAATGGTGAAGTCATGAACATTGTTCTTTTCATGATGAGGCAGCTTAATGATTTAAAGATAGACAAGAATCAAAACTTGGCATATGCTCCCTACATTATGGCTCTCATTAAATCCAAGACAAGATTTGAGGGCCCATGTGAGATTGTTCACACTCCATTCAGGCCTTTTAAGAATGAGATAGGGTTTCTCACCAGGCCACTCACTCCATTCCCAGATGATGAGGAAGACCCTGGCTATGAGGGTGGAGCAGCTCCTAATGTTGAGGAACAGCAGATGCCTCCTCCTCCTCCTCCTCAGCCTCAGCACTATTGGGAGCCTGCTCCAGGATATTTTGATCCTTATTTTCACAATATGCAGCAAGGGCTAGAGACTCATATTGATGCTTGCTTTGATGGCCTGATGTCACATGTGGATCACCGCCTTGATGACATGCAGTCTCGCTTTGACAGTAACTGGGATGCACTTAACTCTGAATTTTCTGAGTTTCGTGATCAAATTCACACTAATGTCACTGATCCCATCATGTCAAGGCTGAATAATATGCAACAAAGTTTTCAAGATAACATGGGTGCTCTCTCCAGTCAGTTTGACAATCTTTCTACAACTGACAACATGCATGATATAAGTCAGAGGCAGCAGCAGCTCCAGCAGGACTTTGGCCAGTTCTCCTCCCTGTTTGACACCTTCAGCACTCATTACTACAACATGCATCCTCCGCCGAGTGATCAGTGAGGCCTCTCCTTTCTGGCAATTGATGCCAAAGGGGGAGAGAAGTGGAAGAGAAGTTGTCTGGCGTTTCTTTCAGGGGGAGTTGGTGGTTCTATGTGGACATCAAGACCATGCATATGCATTTTACCTTTTCATGCCGCTTTAGTTTATGTCTTATGCATTCGGAACTTGGTTTGATCCATTAACTCTATGTCGTATGTCTGTGGACTATTATCTGTAATATTCTGTGGGATGAACTATGTTTTAGTTCAAATTACTCTGTGTGTGGTTAATCGAGATGTGATTATAATTGCTGCGCTCACTCTACGGATCATTTCTTGTATGCCTCGATAACCATGATTGTAGGAAAGTCTCCATCAAACTCCAATATATTATGTGTGTTATATCTTCAACTTCAAATAATCCTGCACACACTTAGGGGGAGCCTTTCTTGCATACTGAGTTTTTATTGGGATTTATCTATCTCTTGGACAGAACTTCAAATCAAGATAAGTCCTATGAAACTCATCTCCAAGATCTATCTTATACCTTAGGTATGAGAGAGATTTGGAGAAACTAAACTTCTCTTTAATATACTATGTGGTGTTGTCATCAATTACCAAAAAGGGGGAGATTGTGAATCATCTAGGCCCCTTTGGTAATGTTTTGGTAATTAATGACAACTACTTGTGGACTAATGATTCTTGGAGAAATAAGAATGCAGGGTTGGACCACATAGAACAGGAAATGTTGAAGAGTCATACGCATTGGTTGTGGATCAGATGAAGGCAAAGGTATAATATAGGTTTTACTTTTGCCGGTCTTGAGGTGTTTAGAGAAGATACCTGACCGGATTAGTAGGCTAGATAGCCGTACTATTAAGAGGGGTCAATGACTTAGATCTGTGTAAAACTTAGTGCCTCATAGAGCATCAAGTAGTTGCATTTGCATAAGGGCTAACAGCGCTTCTCATTTCGTGAGTTAAAAGTTCATTCAAAAGCATGTTTGAAATTTGAGAAGTCTTGGTCGCGCGGACTGTCCGGCCCTCGGGGGCGGACCGTCCGCGATCCTCCAGCAGGTCCGGGGTTTGACCATTTGTGATGACTCTGTGTTCTTTTGCACTGCGGACCGTCCGGGCCTTAGGGCCGGACCGTCCGCAGTCCTGACCAGAGGAAGGTGGCTTCGGGTCAGTCCCTGAATTATAGGCGGACGGTCCGCCTGTGAGGCGCGGACGGTCCGCATGTGTATAACTCGTTTTTGGACAGGGACTGTGTGTTTTTATTGGTTTGTACTACGGACGGTCCGGGGGACCAGTCCGGACAGTACTGTCTCAGGTCGCGGACGGTCCGGGATTTATAGCCGGACGGTCCGCGTGTGTCAACTCCGTTTGATCCGAGGCTCGGGTGTTTGAAATTGCCAGGTCGCGGACGGTCCGGCCTTGAAGGGCGGACTGTCCGGACCCACCTTTTGAGTCTGCTCTGACATGTTTCAACGGTCATTATAGCCGTTATGGTGTACGGCGGACCGTCCGGCCCTAGGGCGCGGACGGTCCGCGTGTGCGCAGAACTGCCCCCTTTTGCACATAATGGTTGGTTTTAGATGGGGGACTATAAATAGAAGGGTAGCTCGTGTGTGAGACCTCTCTTGGCCATTCCTTGCACACATTGAGCTCATTTGTGATCCTCCAACTCACTCTCTCACACTCTTTGCTTGAGATTGCATTCTAGTGAGAGATTGAGGGTTCCTAGTGCATTTGCATCATTTGGTGATTCTTGAGGCACTAGGTGGTAGACCGAGCAAGCGTCGTTGGCTTGTTACTCTTGGAGGTTGCCGCCTCCTAGACGGCTCGGGTGATTGTCTCCGTCGAGCTCTCCAAGGAGATTGTGGAGAAGCCGCGGTGTTGATTGTGAGGGGTTCGTGCCTACCTCGCCGGAGCGGCAAAGGTGACATTAGTGGAATCGAGGTATTGAGTGATTTCTTGTCCACTTGGCTCAAAGATCAAGTCGTGTCTTGATAGAGGAGCAAGTGAGAGCTTGAAGTCCACCTCAACGTGGATTAGTGGTGATCGACAAATCACCGATACCACGGGATAAATTTCGGTGTCTATTCCTTCTAGCATTACTTATTGCCTTGCAATTGATTAGTGTTTTGCTTATTGTTCTTCAAGTATTCAATCTCCGTAGTTGTCTTTCATACATTGTTTACTTATTGACACTAGTAAATTTATTCCTCTTGTTGTATTGATTAAATTTACTTAGTATTGTTGTTTTTAGTCAAAACCGTCTATTCACCCCCCCCTCTAGCCGGTGTCCTAGATCCTACAACCATGCTTCTGTATACCCGCAACCTGATTCCAAAGATACCTGCTCGCATACTTAGAAAACATTGTCAAATCATGTTTTTGAGGACCTTCGGAAGCCGAAGGCCCCCAACAGCTGTTTCACGGGTTGGGCACCGGCTCGGATGTCTAGTGAGTGCTCGGCGACATCCCTCGGTATGCTTGGCATGTCCGAGGGACTCCACGCAAAAATTTTGGCATTTGCACGGAGAAAGTCGACGAGCACTGCTTCCTATTTGGGGTCGAGCTCGGAGCCGATCCCGACTTTCTTGTCGGCTTCGTTGCTGGGGTCAAGAGAGATGGACTTAACTGCCTCGGCAGGTTCGAAGTTGCCGGCGTGCCGCTTCGCGTCGGGCGCCTCTTTGGAGAGGCAATCCAGGTCGGCGATGAGGGCTTCGGACTCGGCGAGGGCTTCGGCATACTCCACGCATTCCACGTCGCACTTGTAAGTGTGGTGGTATGTGGATCCGACGGTGATGGTTCCCTTGGGGCCTGGCATCTTGAGCTTGAGGTACGTGTAGTTGGGGACGACCATGAACTTGGCGTAGCACGGTCTTCCCAACACCGCGTGATAGGTCCCTCGGAACCCGACTACCTCGAAAGTGAGGGTTTCCTTTCGGAAGTTGGAGGGAGTTCCGAAGCAGACGGGCAAATCAAGTTGCCCAAGGGGCAGGACACGCTTGCCTGGGACGATCCCGTGGAAAGGGGCTGCACCGGGCCGGATCGTGGACAGATCGACCCCCAAGAGCCCTAGGGTCTCGGCGTAGATGATGTTGAGGCTGCTGCCTCCGTTCATGAGGACCTTGGAGAGCCTAGCATTGCCGATGATAGGGTCGACGACTAGCGGGTGCCTTCCTAGGCTCGGTACACAGTCGGGGTGGTCGCCTTGGTCGAAGGTAATGGGTTTGTTGGACCAGTCTAGGTAGACTGGCGTCGCTACCTTTGCTGAGCAGACCTCCCGGCATTCCTGCTTGCGGTGTCGAGCCGAAGCATTCGCTACTTGCCCACCGTAGATCATGAAGCAGTTGTGAACCTCCGAGAACTCCTCTTCCTTGTCGCCCCCTTCTTGTTGTTGCCTTGATCCTTGCCACCTTCTGCCGAGGGTCCAGTCTTATTGAAGTAATGCCGGAGCATGTCGCACTCTTCAAGGGTGTGCTTGACGGGACCCCTATGATAGGGGCACGACTCCTTGAGCATCTTGTCGAACATGTTGGCCCCTCCGGAAGGCTTCCGAGGATTCCTGTGTTCGGCAGCAGCGACGAGATCCGCGTCAATGGCGTCGCGTTTTGCTTGCTCCTTCTTCCTGGTCTCCTTCTTCGTGCCACGCTGGATGGACGCCTCGGGGACGTCTTCCTTCTGTCTTCCCTGAGGTTGCTTGTCCTTCTGGAAGATGGCTTCGACCGCCTCCTGACTAGATGCGAACTTGGTGGCTATGTCCATCAATTCGCTCGCCTTGGTGGGAGTCTTGCGTCCCAGTTTGCTCACCAGGTCCCGGCAAGTGGTGCCGGCGAGGAATGCCCCGATGACGTCCAAGTCGGTGATGTTGGGCAACTCGGTGCACTGCTTTGAAAACCGCCGGATGTACTCTCGCAGGGATTCCCCTGGCTGCTGGCGGCAGCTCCTGAGATCCCACGAGTTCCCAGGGTGCACATACGTACCTTGGAAATTTCCAATGAAGGCCTCGACTACGTCATCCCAGCCGAAGATCTGCGCAGGAGGCAGATGCTCCAGCCAGGCCCGGGCAGCGTCGGAGAGGAAAAGGGGGAGGTTGCGGATGATGAGGTTGTCGTCGTCCGTCCCTCCCAACTGGCATGCCAGCCGATAGTCCGTGAGCCACAACTCTGGCCTTGTCTCCCCTGAGTACTTGGTAATGGTAGTTGGGGCTCGGAACTGGGCCGGGAACGGCGCCCGTCGTATGGCCCGGCTGAAGACTCGCGGACCTAGTGGTACGGGCGAGGGGCTCCGATCCTCCTCACTGTCGTAGCGTCCCTCGTGCCTGGGGTGGTAGCCTCGGCGCACCTTCTCCTCGAGGCAGGCTCGACGGTCGCGGCGGTGTTGCTCGTCGCCGAGGCGATCCCGGGCGGCAGGTGTCCTGTCTCCTGTGTGCTCGGTGTGGACCGAGGCCTCGCACATGCGTCGAGAGGACGCTGCATGATGCTCCGAGGGGCCTCCTCGCCTTCGGGAGGCAGAGCTCTTGGCTCATCGGACAGCGGCATTTTCCAGGAGGTCCTTGAGTTTGCCCTGGATACGTCGCCCCTCGGTGGTGGATGGCTCCGGCATTGTTCGAAGTAACATCGCCGCTGCAGCTAGGTTCTGGTCGGCCCCGCTGAAGGCCGGGGGCAGCCCTGCCCTGGCATCGTCAATGATACGGCGCTGGACGTCCCGGGCCCGATGACACGCTCCTCCGACGAGTGCTCGGCCTGCCCACTCCTGCTCGATGTTTTGTCGGAGCTGCACAAGTCGCCCCGTTTCTTCGTTGAGCTTGGCTTGCATCTCGCGGAGTTGCTCGAGCTGTGTGACCTAACCCCCCACAGGGACTCGGACCACAGCTAGCTCCCGCGGGATCTCAACGCGAGACGCATACACAGGGGCATCGTCATTTTCCGGCATGCCGAGGTGGTTGTCTTCGTCGTGATCCTCCTAATCGATGTGGAAGCACTCGCGAGTTGGGTCGTAACCCTCATCGTCAAGGCTGTGGTCATCATCAGAGCAGCCGGAGAGGCAGTAGTCACATGCGGACATGAAGTCTCTCATGGCACTGGGATCACGGAGTCCGGAGAAATCCCAACCGAAGACGGGGTCATCCTCTTCCTCGGAACCCGCGGGTCTGGAGGTTGAGGCGGCCGTCAACAGGTTCCAAGTTGACCACATATGATACCCAGGAAGGTCAGGATATGCCCTTGCGAAAGCACCCGCCGAAGCGGGGTCGCTTGGTGGATCGAAGTTGAATCTAAAAGGAATAGGATGGAAAACAGATGGTACCTCCTGGTTGATGGACGGTGGTGAAGTCGCATCGGGGATGGAATGCGCCGTTATCTCAGGTGCGAGACTAATCTCCGACAAGTCCCTTGCAAGGGTGCCGGCGTCATCAGCCCGCTTGTGGTTGGCACGTTGCTGGGAAGCGACACCCGTTGTTGTCTCAGGTGCGAGGACAACACCCGACATGTCCCCCGCAGGGGTGCCGGCGTCATCGGCTCGCTCTGGTCCGACAGCCGACGAGGCGTCGCCTCTTGCCTGGCCACGGTTGCTCAGTCTTCTCCTCCTTCGGCGAGGAGGGTGGTGGGGCAAACCCGGATGCTCCTCTTCTGCCGCGGGGAGATGCCGTCATCGAGTTCGCCTCCGCCGGGTGAGCCGACGACTGTCATTGTTGTCGTGCTGCGAGGGGAGGAGTACTGTGACACCTCAAATCCATCAATTAAAAACAATCTGATTTCATTCACTTTCATTAGGAAGAAAAATGTTTTCAAATAATTAAGTAATGATATAACTGAGTTTAACAAATTTTTATGAATGATTAAATATCTACCAAAATGATTGATACATTCATTTTTGTAGGCATGATTTTTGTTCGCTAATGAATTGTAACGATTTTATTTATTTTATTTTATAAGAAGCTCAATTTATTTAATAATAGAAATCTGCCTAAAAATTTATTTATAGGATAATTTATAATTTTTTTTAAATATTTAAATATAATTATTTATCTAATAAACAAAAGAAAAAAACAAACAAAAGAAATAAAAAAAAGGACGATCGAACGTCCATTCAATCTCCACGCCCACTCCTCTTTATTTTCTTTCTTTTATTTCTCTCTCCCTTCTCTTTCACTTGCAAGTGGACCCTCCCAAGTCTTCTTCTCCCCACGACTTCTCTCTGTCTGCACGAAGCGCATCCGCCGCCGGCCGGCCGGATCTTCATCTTCTCGCGCACCCAGGGTGGAGCAGCCCCACCATGCCTGGTCCTCCCCTCCTCTCCTCCACTAATGCTGCCCCATCACTGCTCCTCTTCTCCCGCTAGCCGTCAGTTTCTCCTCCACTTACGACTCGCAAACGTCTGTAGTAAAGCCGCCGCCATTAATGACCAATAAAACTCCACCTGCGTCCGTTAGTCTCTCAGCCTCGCTCCTAGCCTATAAATCGAACACCGCGGATCTACGTGCTTGTTACTAGCCTCTCTTTTCTTCTCTCACGCTGTCCTATGTGCTGCTCACGGAGCCGAGCCACCGCCGTCATCATCCTTCGCCGTCGTGCCGTTTCAGAGCCTATCCGCCGCCGGTGAAGACTTCCTCGTGACCTTGGACGCCCGCTCTTCCACTTTCCTGTGCTCGGCAACGCCCCGGTTCGCCTCGACGCCGCCAGCCGTGGTCCCATCCACCTCTGCGCAGGTAACAGCAAGGTGAACTCGATTGAATCTAGCCCCTAATACTGTGTAAAAATTATTTAGACAAATTTTTCCAGCTCAAAAGGAAGTGAAAATAAGCCCCTGTGATTTTATGTGCTATCACGATCCAATTTCTATATCGTTACGTAATTTTAGTTGTATATTTTCTTTTAGTGTAAAAATCAAGTGTATACCGAACGATTAATTTCATATGTATGTGATGGTTTATTTTAATTAGTGTATGCTGTCTTTCACCTTTGTGTATTTTAATTTAATTATGATTGTTGACATTAATTTAAATATAGTTTGTTAGAGTAAAAGTTTAAGGGATAGGTAAACCATATATTTGTAACAATAATACTAGATGAATAATTCTACGGTTGTCTTTGCTCAGGATGAATTATAGATTTTAGTCACACCGTATGTGTTCGTATGTGCGATTATATGCAAATTGCTAGTCATGCTAGAGCCTCGATTAATAAAATAATATAGCGACTATGTCCACTATAAACTAAATAGTAGAATTAAATTGGTAGGTTAATTTAGTTCTCTTAAATATCAAGGTTATGTGACTTTTTAAATAAGGTTGTAACGTCTACGATAATTTTCTTTTAGAAAGAAATAATAAAAGATTACCCACATCTTTTTCGATAGAAATACAATAATTAATTGGTTAATTTTCTAGATTCTATAAAGATTGAATTAGAGCCATATTTATGTATTTTTAAATGAATCTATATAGTATATACTTCCATAGTCAATTTGCCATATAGATTCCTCTAATGAATTCTCGAAACTGAATGATTAGTATTTTAACTCATAACAAATGAGATGATCATCGACATGGATAGACTTATATTATAGTTACAAATCAAGTGTTATTTTTAGATGTCTTCTATGATTTATAAAGTGTATGTTTCATTGTTTGTTGAATGGTGTATGTTTATTTATTGGTGTATGCTTTCTTTTTGTATGGCGATGTGCGACGTTATTAGAAGCTGATTGTGTGGTAGAGGATCCGAATTCGTGTGAGGACGATTCGCGGGAAACGTTTGAGCAAGGCAAGTGGATTCTTCCTCTCCATATTCTGTTTGTACCTATTCATTGCATATAATAATGTTTACCTTTTGATATATTGCATAATTTGATGGGATAACCTAATTAAGGATTTTCCTAGATTTACTACCTGTATTCCTTGTTTAACCTGGGAAAATTATTAAGCTGTGCAAGAATTTGTGCTACCGCTCAACTTAATGATTTCTTAATGTCACTCATTAATTGGTTTTAATGTTCCAAGGATTTAATTGGCAATTATGGCATTAACCCGATGGTTAAGATAACATTATTACAAATTTAATTGGAACATGGAGTGACCACCCAGGATAACAGTGCAACCACGAGTGCTATCATGGCTCTGGCTTTGGTAATTAGCTTTATATGCTTAGTGCCTAGCAACCTTACCTGAAAGATGGGCAAGAGGGGGAGCGGTAGGTGCTGGCAGCCCACGTTAACATGGGGTCGTATTCTTGGCTAAGGTACTTCACCCCGGGGGCCACCACCATCGTCTTAGAAACCTTAGCGGGTTGCTTCGTATTAAGTGTATTTTGTGAAAACCTCATAATGGATCCCTAGCCATTCACCTCGGCAGTGTCTAAGGGTCCGATCAACCCGGGCTAGATGGGATACATGGCTTGTGGGTAAAGTTGTACCACCTCTGCAGAGTGTAAAACTGATATATCAGCCATGCTCCCGGTTATGAGCGACCTGGACTCCTCACATGATAATTGAACTTGAAGATGGAATTAAATTGAGATCCGATGATCTGCCAATAATTTGCTTAAGTGGTTTCACTTAAGTGTTTTTGTTATATTCATATTCCTTTGTTTAATTGGGATATTTGGGATTCACTCTTATTAGTAAGACAGATGTTGATAATAAAATGTTGACCAACTAAAATGCTTACTGCTCAACCTTAGCCTCACCTTGTTATACCTGCATTAATTTTTCCCCCACTTGCTGAGCCCCGACCATAAGTGAGCTCACTCTTGCTAATATTTTGATCAGAGGGTGATGCTGGAGACTTTGATGGAGAATTTATCGACGAGGAATTCTAAGTCTAACGATGCGCCGGTCAACTTCCTGTGGAAGATTGCCCAGTTGTTTATTTCCGCTTAACTTTGATGTGATATTTGTTTAAGACACAATGTTTCACATGATGTAATAAAGTTTTATACTCTCTTTACGCCTTTATTGCATTGTCTTTTGATATATTACACTTGTGACGTCAACATATGTGTGGAAATGGATTCTGGCACACATATGGTATGCGCTCGGTTCTACCCCCTGGAACTGGGTGTGACAGAAGTGGTATCAAAGCTATGCTGACCCTAGGTCGTTAGATTAGTTAGAAATGGAAAGCCTAGTTGTTCAAAACTTGCTAATTTCATTCCTATAAATTCCTTTACCAGTCTTACCTCTTTGAAATTCAACTAAGTTGACTCTTCTCGTGTAGATGGTTCGCACTCTCCAAACCACTCGCGTCAACACCAACTACGCCCCTCAGCCCCGGCAGATCCCGGTCTACCCAGTGGTAGTCGAGGAAGCTCCAGCGAATCTCCCTCCCGTCCGAGTGGAGAACGTGATCAACCTGGAGGACAGCTCGGAGGAGCAGCTGCCGACCCCCACCCCGTTGGCCGAGTCCCTGGCCTTCGCAGCTGGGTCATCAACGTCAGCATCGTCGGCACCAGCCTTCCAAGCACCTGCACCTGGAGGCGATGACCCCGATGACTCCGGAGACGGCGATGACGAGGATGACGACGACGACGATGATGGAGAGGACGAACACGTCCACGAGGAAGCTGACTACGCCCAGTAGGACCACTTCATGGGGATTGGTCCAGTTGTCGAACATTACACATCAATGTTCGAGACAGGGCACTTCCCCAACCTGCTGCAAGCAGTGCTGCACGAGCTAGGAGCCTACGTCCGCCCCCTGTACGAGACGAGGCGAGTGAGCGAGCCTCCTCGGGCTTGCTATTACATCACTCGCATCCATGTCAGGGTGATGGATGCAGGTGACAGGGGATTCAGGACTCTGTCTGCTCACGAGTCCCTGATACCGCTGTCCACCTACGCTGCCTCTGTCAGCGACGCTGCCCGTCTGACTCTGTGGTCGCTCAGCCACACCTACCGACAGCAGCTGCAGAACACAAGGTTCAGGCACCTTCCTCAGCGCCTGCGTGGAGAAAGCCAGACCAACATTGTCCCAGGTGAACCTGGTGAGGATCGCCTCAACACCCTAGCTGGTGTAGTGGCCGGTCTCAACACCGACCTGGACAGTGCCACTCTGGACCTCTACAGTGTGCACTTGGAGCTGGAGAATGCCCACGCCAGGATTGCAGCCCTGGAAGCCCAACTGCAAGGACTGAATCCGCCAGAAGCTCAGGTTCCCGCCGTGGCGTTGTCTCCTCCCCGCAAGAGGCTGCGCTATGGAGAGCCCGGATCCGTCACTAGGCTGCTTTAGGAGTGTTGATCATGATGTAATAAGTTACGCTTCGCATTAGACGATGAAACTATCTTTCAGTTTTTATATTAATAAATATCAACCATGTGATGGTGATTGGTTGAAATGCTTGATTTGAATCTTTGTTTGAGTGCTATGGTCTTATGGAATGATGGCCATAAGAACATATAAAATTTGTAAAACTTAAGCCATCTTCCCTCTAGAATCTTTTCTACTCCTCAATTTTCTAAGGACTTCACTTCCTAACAAATCAGATGGTGAACCAACGTCAAGGACCTAACAACCGGAACCAGCGTGGACAACAAGCACCACCACCACCACCTAATCCCAACATGGAGCAGTTCATCGCCACCCAAATGCAGATTCTGCAAGGACTCACTGCTGCGGTTCAGCAATTACAACAGAACCAACAGAATCAGCAACCCCAGTAGCAGCAGTATGCACCCCCGGCCAGAGATAAACACCGGGACTTCATGAGTCATCACCCGCCGACATTCTCTCATGCGGTTGATCCCCTGGATGCCGATGACTGGCTCAAAGTCATTGGAAAGAAGCTGGACATAACTCAGTGCAACGACCGGGAGAAGGTCTTGTACGCCTCGGGAAGACTCGAGGGAGCTGCGTCCGATTGGTGGGATGCCTTCACAGCGGCACATCCCAACGCAGATACGATAACCTGGCAGGAGTTCCAAGAGAACTTCCGCGCTCACCACATCCCCTCTGGAATCATGAAGTTGAAGAAGAAGGAGTTCCTCTCCCTTACTCAAGGGAATATGTCTGTTAGTGAGTATCGTGATCGCTTCACTCAGCTTTCACGCTACGCACCAGAAGAAGTGGACACTGATGAGAAGCGCCAAGAGCGTTTCCTGGAAGGATTGATTGGACCTCTGAACTATCAACTTCAGAGTCACACTTTTCCCAACTTCCAGACACTGCTGAACAAGGCAATTGGCCTTGAGAGTAAAAGGAAGGAGCTATCTGACCACAAAAGAAAATTTCAAGGTCAGTCCAGCAGAAACACCCGGCCAAACAATGCTCAAGGTTCGCAGTTCCGCTCTGGAAATCAGGGTGGAAATAATTATCAAGTGCAACGCTCTGGACAGCAAAGCCAGAGAAATAATCAGAATCAGAATCAACAAAGGAGCAACCCCCAGACCAACCAGAGGTCTGGTGGAAATTCACAGAACCGTCAAGGTGGCACCAACAACACGCAGGCCAGGAACAACGCACCTGTCCAACCCAACGGCTGTTTCAAGTGCGGTGAGCTAGGCCACTATGCCAACAATTGCCCAAGGCGTAACCAGCAAACACCCCAAAGGAGTAATACTCAGAGGAATGACCAGAACACCCCCGCTCGTGGATCGGCTCAAAACAAGACTCCGCAGAACCAGAGCCGAGGAAGGGTCAATCACGTCACTGCGGAATCAGTGCCTGAGGATGTCGACATAGTGTATGGTATGTTCCTTGTTAACTCCATACCTGCATCAGTTTTATTTGACTCTGGAGCATCGCATTCATTTATAACTGAGTCATTCGTGGAAAAACATAACATACCTAAGTACCCTCTGAAGAGGATATTACACATTAGTTCACCAGGAGGTGACATGAAGGCCACACACTCATGCCCTCATGTTAATATCAAGATTCAAGGAATAGATTTTACAGTCGACCCAGTGGTCCTAGGATCCAACGGTATTGATGTGATTCTTGGATACAACTGGTTGAAAAGTTGTGATGGAGTGATACAGTGTGCCAGCAGAACAATTATGTTGACAAGTCCTCAAGGTGAAAGAATCCAAGTCAACATAGACAAGTCAACAGATGAAAAAGGGAAAACAGTGATCAGTCACTTGGAAGAAAAGCCCTTGGAAAACATCAAAGTAGTGTGCGAATACCCAGACGTATTTCCGGAGGAATTACCAGGTATGCCACCTGACCGTGATATAGAGTTTTCTATTGAATTAGTACCCGGAACCGCACCTATCTCGAAAAGACCTTATAGAATGGATGTCAAAGATTTAGTAGAACTGAAGAAACAAATAGAAGAATTACTAGAAAAAGGTTTTATTCGCCCAAGTTCATCCCCTTGGGGAGCCCCAGTGCTATTTGTGAACAAGAAGGATGGTTCGAGAAGAATGTGCGTTGATTATAGAAGTTTGAATGAAGTAACCATCAAGAATAAATATCCATTACCTCGGATTGAAGATTTATTCGATCAAATGAAGGGAGCTAAGATATTCTCGAAGATAGATCTGAGATCGGGATATCATCAGTTAAAGATTCGAGCAGAAGATGTACCGAAGACAGCCTTCACGACGAGATATGGATTATATGAGTTTTTGGTCATGTCGTTTGGACTGACTAATGCACCAGCATACTTTATGAACTTGATGAATAAAGTATTCATGGAATATCTGGATCAGTTTGTGATCGTATTCATTGACGACATACTGATATATTCTCCGAATGAAGAAGCACACGAAGATCATCTAAGGCTAGTCCTACAGAAGCTTCGTGACAACCAACTGTACACAAAATTCTCGAAGTGTGATTTTTGGTTGAAAGAAGTTGCTTTCTTAGGGCATATTGTTACCGATGGTGGAATTAAAGTGGATCCAGGAAAGATAAGTGAGATACTAAATTGGAAGCAACCCAAGGATGCGTCCAAGATCAGAAGTTTTCTTGGATTAGCAGGATACTATAGAAGATTTATTGAAGGTTTTTCCAAGTTAGTGAAGCCTCTTACCTCACTACTGGAGAAAGGCAAAGAGTTCAAATGGGATGAAGCTTGTCAGAATTGTTTTGAGGAACTCAAGAAGAGGTTAACTACCGCACCAATATTGGTAATGCCAGACATCCACAAGGGATTTGATGTGTATTGCGATGCATCACACCTTGGACTTGGATGTGTGCTAATGCAAGAAGGAAAGGTGATTGCTTATGCTTCAAGACAGTTGAGGAAACATGAGAAGAATTATCCTACGCATGATTTGGAACTAGCTGCCGTAGTGCATGCTTTGAAGATTTGGAGGCACTATATGATTGGAAACAAGTGCAAAATCTTCACGGATCACAAAAGCTTGAAATATATATTCACTCAGAAGGAACTCATGTAATACCCAAAATGTATAAAGTAATACTATAATGGATATCCTTATTTTTTTTGTGTCACACTTGCATCATAAAAAGAGCAAACATATAGTTAAGAGGGATTAATTAAGACAAATGACACTAAAATAAAAGAAAGAGCATCTTGTTGGAGTTTTATATGCTTGTGCATTAAATAAAATAATAAGGATAATAATGATAAGATAATAATTACTAGGAGCTTGAACCCTAAATTGAGAATTAGGGTTTGAAATAAGAGAAGGGAAGAAATAAGAAATATACTACATAAAATGACATAAAAATCAGAATAAATACTTTTTACACTGATATTTTCAAATTGTACCTTTAACTGGAAACAAGTTCACCACCAATTTTGAATTTTAAATTGAGAATAAAAAAATGAGAAGAAAAGGGAAACAGAAAATAAAAGAAAAAGGAAAATCGCTGTCTTGGGCCGAATCTTCCCGTGCGCTGGCCCATTTCCGCGCCTAACCCTAGTCGATGGATTCCCTGCGCCGCCAGGCTCCATACGTCTCGCGCGTGGTGAC
Organism: Zea mays; assembly: GCF_902167145.1. Classification (NCBI taxonomy): domain Eukaryota; kingdom Viridiplantae; phylum Streptophyta; class Magnoliopsida; order Poales; family Poaceae; genus Zea; species Zea mays. The sequence continues at coordinate 154,954,820 of NC_050099.1, read as the reverse complement.
TCCGGCCACATGGGCCCACACCTCAGTCTTACGGAATGGCCTGCGCGCGCCCTTGAGCCACTACCTTGTGGGTCCCACTGCGTAGCTTCTTCTTCCCCAACAGACTTCCGCTGCACGCACTTCGTCCTTGCGCGCCTCGCTGGCCAGGTGGGCCCCGGCATCAGTGTCATCTCCGTTGGAGCGAACGACCGCGTCCCTCGTCGATCCGCTTGGGCTGCAACTAAAACCCGCGTCCGCCGCCATGGATGTTGACCCGGGGATCTCGGGATGGTGGTTGCCACCTCGAACTGTATAAAACGGATCCCTGATCCGCTCGACCTCGTCCACGCGTGCTATCCCTTTTTCTTCGCTGCCCCACCAAGCTTCCAAGAAAGAGAAATCGAATGTGCGCAGCGTCTGCCGAAGACATCCGTCGTCTTCGAATCGGGTGACCGACGGGGAGTTCGGGCGCGGCAAAAGCCTCTGGTGCGGCGGCGGAGCTCCTTGGAATCTCGGCGTCAGGGACCCTCGACGCACCCACCGCGTGGAGGATCTTCGGACCGTGTGCGCCAGCCCCGTCCTCACCGCCCTCTGCGGCGGTACGTTCCATTCCCCTCTCTGCAGCATGATTAGGAAGCGTGTGAGGTTTGGTTTGGCTTGAGCTGGGTACGGCTTGGGTTGTTCGCCGTCACAGTGGCGAGCTCGCCGTCGACTACCGGGCTCTGTCACTCGCGCGACGTGGTGGGGAAGAAGGACCATCGCCGTTGGATTGGTTCCCTGCGGCTAGGATTAGATCGAGAGTGTCGTTTCGGCCGGGTGCCATCGTGGCCCTTGATCGCTTGATCGACGGGCGGGATGGGCGCTCAGTGATTTTAAATCGTGACCATAGTGGCCAGATCGAATGGTCCGCGTCAGGTACCTGTTCGCAGCCGGTAGAACCTAATCGTGCGCGTTGATATCTAATCGAACGGCCCATAATGCACCGTACCCCTTCGTGGTACATTTTGCTAAAGAAACCTCGCCCTTTTCATGAATAAACCCGCCATCCAGGAACCCTGTGCTCTGTGTTTGTAGAGTCTTACTCCGAGCCCCCTAGATTTTTTGGAAATTGAGGCCCAATCCAGAGAGTTACAACATCAAGAAAATGAATTAGAAAATGAGTTTTTAATATAAAAAAACAATTCATAGAATTTGTATAATTCATAGAAAATGCATATGAACTCCAATTTGGTCCATTCCAGTTCCCAAATTTTTATAATATTATTTTCTAACCATTAGTGCCTCTGTTTTAACATGAAAGATGATTTAAAATTTATCTAGCACTTAATCTTGTATTAAGTACATAAAAGCTTCAGAAATTCATATCTTAAAATATGTAACTCCAAGATTAATAATTCCAGTTCATATGATCTCATTTTAATGTGTAGATTTTTACTTTATATTTTATTTACATGTTTGGTGTGATGTTAATTTTGCCTATACATGTTTGTTTGTATTGCTACGACTAGCAGTGAGGTCACGTGTCATCTGAAGAGCAAGTTGGTACCTTCTCAAGTGCCAGGCAAGTTGTGCCCTTGATCACTTCTTTTTACCCACTCATGTTCTAATTAATCATAATGATCTGCATAGGTTAATTTTGATGGGTCCTAATAGGATACCCTAGTTTGATTATCTTTATACCTTGTTACCACTGAACTTTTTGGGTAGTACTTGCTAGTGCTTTATGTGGTTTTGGGTATGAAGATACATTACTCATGATTATACTTTTGTTATCCGTTGTTATTTATCGTTCATGATAAGATCATTATGTTAATTGGAACATGGAGAACCACCCGGGAAAACAGTGCTACCACAAGGGTTTAATGGGACGCCCTTGGCTGATTAACTAGGAAAGCTAGTGGAGGGCTACCTTACCCGAAAGGGGCAAGGGCAGTAGGGGAGTGGTCAGTGTAGGGAGGCCCTCGGGAGGATTTTGCTGCGATGGCGGTCCTGCAAGGGATTCCTGCATTGGAGCTTCCTATAAACTGTAGCGGGTAGTCTGAAGCTAGTGGAACTTTGTAAAGGCCTCGTAGTGGTACCCTGCCTCGCTTCCTTGGTAGAGGTGTATGGAGTCTGATCAACTCCGTGGCAAATGGGTAACACGACTTGTGGGTAAAGATGCGCAACCTCTGCAGAGTGTAAAACTGGTATACTAGCCGTGCTCACGGTCATGAGCGGCTCGGACACTCACATGATTAAATTATGGAACTTAAACTCAATTTGTCATATGCATTGCATCGCAGGTGAGGTTGTTACTTTTGTTCTACTACTTAATTGGGCTGGTATTTACTTATACTTAGTAATTGCTAATAAAATTTTGACCAACTTTAAAAGCAATGCTCAGCTCTAACCATCCTCTTTGGTAAGCCTTACACTTCACGTGAGCTCCCACCTTTGGCGAGTTCATGCACATTATTCCCCACAACTTGTTGAGCGATGAACGTATGTGAGCTCACTCTTGCTGTCTCACACCCCCCCACAGGTCAAGAACAGGTACCACAGGATGAGGCGCATGAAGGATGCTGTGGCAAGTTCGTGAGAGGTCTAGGTCGTCGTCTCCCAGTCAACTTTGGGTTGCTGGATCGTTTCCTCATATGATGTAATTATTTAATTATTTTGTATAGAACTCCTGTTATATAGTAAAGATGTGACATTCGATCCTGTGCCACTATGCATCATATGTGTGAGACTTGGTCCCAGCACACCTGGTGATTATGTTCGCGCCCGGGTCTTGGTGCCCCGAAATCCGGGTGTGACAGAAGTGGTATCAGAGGAATGTTGACTGTAGGACGAAACCTAGATAGAACTGGACAACCAATACTTACTTACCTTTTCTACTCTGATTCTTTTCTAAACTTTTCTTAATCTTTCTCATCTATTTCCGCTTACTCTGATTATTCTTACCTTTTCTTTCTAAAAGACAAAAGTGTATTTCACACTTTGAAATCCTGTGCCTAAAGTGACTTTAGGAATAGGAGACCTACTCTTAGGAACAAAAACAAAACTATTTTTATAGGTATTTGTATGCTTGAATGTTTGTTCTTATGATACTTGTTTGATTTGGATCTTTAATTGAGTGTGATTAGTTGTGGAGTAATGTCCACAATCACATCTGCATATACATATAGAAAAAAAACGGTTATAAAAATATCTAAATGAACTAGGTTATCCCTCATCAAAGAATCTAGCCTAGCAAAATCCATCTTATCTTGAAAAAGTCCATCCTACACTCATAGATCCATCTTATCCTAAAAAAAATAGATTCTCATCTTATCTTGAAAAGATTTATCTTATCCTAATAGATCTAACTGACCTCAGGAGATTCTACCTTATCCTTATGAATTCATCTTACCCCAATAAGCATATTTATCCCACGCTAGTGTAACAACCATGATCTAGCCTAAAATAAATAAGATCTTATCTAGTCAAACTAGTCACACCAATCTAACCTAGATCTGATCTAATCTAAAGTGACTTATCAAACATGTTAGATAACACTGATGAAATAGATTAGACTCTACTCCTATAGAACGAGTCTTAACTTAGTTCACCCTGCACTAAATTAAGAATGACAGATCGACTTGGCCATATGCAACTACCTTAACCATCCAATAGTTGCATAACCCCACAATTTTAACCTAGCAAGAGATTCTAACCTACCTACACCATACAATCCATCCTACTCACATATGTCCTAGCCATATGTCCTTAACTCGGATGACAACTCCAAGAAATAAAGGCCAAAGAAGACCAACCATGTCAAAGGAGGATAAGCAGCAACTCAAGTCTTCAAAGATCAAGTTGAATCGCCAGCGGAATCAAGGTCCACAGTCCTGGATGAAGTTTTTCCTTATTATACCCTTGCCACAACCCCTACTTGCCATAATCGTACCTCATCTGACCTAATAGATGGCTAGACATACAATATCTATATTTTCCAAATCATCTACTAGCGAGTATAAAAAAAAACTTGAAACAAAACTTTCGATTCCTAAACCAAACTGGTTGCATCCCTTTCTTATTAATCTCGAGGACGAGATTATTTTTAAGGGGGGTAGGATTTGTAATACCCAAAATGTATAAAGTAATACTATAATGGATATCCTTATTTTTTTGTGTCACACTTGCATCATAAAAAGAGCAAACATATAGTTAAGAGGGATTAATTAAGACAAATGACACTAAAATAAAAGAAAGAGCATCTTGTTGGAGTTTTATATGCTTGTGCATTAAATAAAATAATAAGGATAATAATGATAAGATAATAATTACTAGGAGCTTGAACCCTAAATTGAGAATTAGGGTTTGAAATAAGAGAAGGGAAGAAATAAGAAATATACTACATAAAATGACATAAAAATCAGAATAAATACTTTTTACACTGATATTTTCAAATTGTACCTTTAACTGGAAACAAGTTCACCACCAATTTTGAATTTTAAATTGAGAATAAAAAAATGAGAAGAAAAGGGAAACAGAAAATAAAAGAAAAAGGAAAATCGCTGTCTTGGGCCGAATCTTCCCGTGCGCTGGCCCATTTCCGCGCCTAACCCTAGTCGATGGATTCCCTGCGCCGCCAGGCTCCATACGTCTCGCGCGTGGTGACTCCGGCCACATGGGCCCACACCTCAGTCTTACGGAATGGCCTGCGCGCGCCCTTGAGCCACTACCTTGTGGGTCCCACTGCGTAGCTTCTTCTTCCCCAACAGACTTCCGCTGCACGCACTTCGTCCTTGCGCGCCTCGCTGGCCAGGTGGGCCCCGGCATCAGTGTCATCTCCGTTGGAGCGAACGACCGCGTCCCTCGTCGATCCGCTTGGGCTGCAACTAAAACCCGCGTCCGCCGCCATGGATGTTGACCCGGGGATCTCGGGATGGTGGTTGCCACCTCGAACTGTATAAAACGGATCCCTGATCCGCTCGACCTCGTCCACGCGTGCTATCCCTTTTTCTTCGCTGCCCCACCAAGCTTCCAAGAAAGAGAAATCGAATGTGCGCAGCGTCTGCCGAAGACATCCGTCGTCTTCGAATCGGGTGACCGACGGGGAGTTCGGGCGCGGCAAAAGCCTCTGGTGCGGCGGCGGAGCTCCTTGGAATCTCGGCGTCAGGGACCCTCGACGCACCCACCGCGTGGAGGATCTTCGGACCGTGTGCGCCAGCCCCGTCCTCACCGCCCTCTGCGGTGGTACGTTCCATTCCCCTCTCTGCAGCATGATTAGGAAGCGTGTGAGGTTTGGTTTGGCTTGAGCTGGGTACGGCTTGGGTTGTTCGCCGTCACAGTGGCGAGCTCGCCGTCGACTACCGGGCTCTGTCACTCGCGCGACGTGGTGGGGAAGAAGGACCATCGCCGTTGGATTGGTTCCCTGCGGCTAGGATTAGATCGAGAGTGTCGTTTCGGCCGGGTGCCATCGTGGCCCTTGATCGCTTGATCGACGGGCGGGATGGGCGCTCAGTGATTTTAAATCGTGACCATAGTGGCCAGATCGAATGGTCCGCGTCAGGTACCTGTTCGCAGCCGGTAGAACCTAATCGTGCGCGTTGATATCTAATCGAACGGCCCATAATGCACCGTACCCCTTCGTGGTACATTTTGCTAAAGAAACCTCGCCCTTTTCATGAATAAACCCGCCATCCAGGAACCCTGTGCTCTGTGTTTGCAGAGTCTTACTCCGAGCCCCCTAGATTTTTTGGAAATTGAGGCCCAATCCAGAGAGTTATAAAATCAAGAAAATGAATTAGAAAATGAGTTTTTAATATAAAAAAACAATTCATAGAATTTGTATAATTCATAGAAAATGCATATGAACTCCAATTTGGTCCATTCCAGTTCCTAAATTTTTATAATATTATTTTCTAACCATTAGTGCCTCTGTTTTAACATGAAAGATGATTTAAAATTTATCTAGCACTTAATCTTGTATTAAGTACATAAAAGCTTCAGAAATTCATATCTTAAAATATGTAACTCCAAGATTAATAATTCCAGTTCATATGATCTCATTTTAATGTGTAGATTTTTACTTTATATTTTATTTACATGTTTGGTGTGATGTTAATTTTGCCTATACATGTTTGTTTGTATTGCTACGACTAGCAGTGAGGTCACGTGTCATCTGAAGAGCAAGTTGGTACCTTCTCAAGTGCCAGGCAAGTTGTGCCCTTGATCACTTCTTTTTACCCACTCATGTTCTAATTAATCATAATGATCTGCATAGGTTAATTTTGATGGGTCCTAATAGGATACCCTAGTTTGATTATCTTTATACCTTGTTACCACTGAACTTTTTGGGTAGTACTTGCTAGTGCTTTATGTGGTTTTGGGTATGAAGATACATTACTCATGATTATACTTTTGTTATCCGTTGTTATTTATCGTTCATGATAAGATCATTATGTTAATTGGAACATGGAGAACCACCCGGGAAAACAGTGCTACCACAAGGGTTTAATGGGACGCCCTTGGCTGATTAACTAGGAAAGCTAGTGGAGGGCTACCTTACCCGAAAGGGGCAAGGGCAGTAGGGGAGTGGTCAGTGTAGGGAGGCCCTCGGGAGGATTTTGCTGCGATGGCGGTCCTGCAAGGGATTCCTGCATTGGAGCTTCCTATAAACTGTAGCGGGTAGTCTGAAGCTAGTGGAACTTTGTAAAGGCCTCGTAGTGGTACCCTGCCTCGCTTCCTTGGTAGAGGTGTATGGAGTCTGATCAACTCCGTGGCAAATGGGTAACACGACTTGTGGGTAAAGATGCGCAACCTCTGCAGAGTGTAAAACTGGTATACTAGCCGTGCTCACGGTCATGAGCGGCTCGGACACTCACATGATTAAATTATGGAACTTAAACTCAATTTGTCATATGCATTGCATCGCAGGTGAGGTTGTTACTTTTGTTCTACTACTTAATTGGGCTGGTATTTACTTATACTTAGTAATTGCTAATAAAATTTTGACCAACTTTAAAAGCAATGCTCAGCTCTAACCATCCTCTTTGGTAAGCCTTACACTTCACGTGAGCTCCCACCTTTGGCGAGTTCATGCACATTATTCCCCACAACTTGTTGAGCGATGAACGTATGTGAGCTCACTCTTGCTGTCTCACACCCCCCCACAGGTCAAGAACAGGTACCACAGGATGAGGCGCATGAAGGATGCTGTGGCAAGTTCGTGAGAGGTCTAGGTCGTCGTCTCCCAGTCAACTTTGGGTTGCTGGATCGTTTCCTCATATGATGTAATTATTTAATTATTTTGTATAGAACTCCTGTTATATAGTAAAGATGTGACATTCGATCCTGTGCCACTATGCATCATATGTGTGAGACTTGGTCCCAGCACACCTGGTGATTATGTTCGCGCCCGGGTCTTGGTGCCCCGAAATCCGGGTGTGACAACTCAACCTCAGACAGAGAAGATGGCTTGAGTTGATTAAAGATTATGATTTGGAAATACAATATCACCCCGGAAAAGCAAATGTAGTAGCTGATGCTTTGAGCCGTAAGGGTCAAGTGAACAACATCACTACTCGTTTGATGTCACAAGAATTGTGCTGGGAAATGGAACGACTCAACCTTGGATTTCTCAATAATGTAGAAGCAACAGTGATGGAAGTCGAATCTACTTTGGAAGAAGAGATTCGTAAAGGACAAGAGTCCGATGAGAAGATTAAGGAAATTAAAACTTTGATTAGTTTGGGTAAAGCCCCAGATTTCACGGAAGATGAACAAGGCACAGTATGGTTTAAGAAGAGAATCTGTGTACCGGAAATCGAGCACTTACGCCAACTTATTTTGAGAGAAGCTCATGATTCAGCTTACTCTATTCACCCTGGAAGCACAAAGATGTACCAGGATCTTAAGGAAAAGTATTGGTGGTACGGTTTGAAAAGAGATGTTGCTACTCATGTTGCATTATGTGACGTGTGTCAGCGAGTTAAAGCCGAACACCAAAGACCAGCAGGATTGCTACAACCTCTCAAGGTACCTGAATGGAAATGGGAAGAAATCAGTATGGATTTCATAGTTGGACTACCCCGTACTCGAGATGGCTATGATTCAATATGGGTCATAGTAGACAGGTTAACTAAAGTAGCACACTTTATACCTGTGAAGACAACCTACTCAGGAGCCCAGTTAGCTGAGTTGTACATGTCGAGGATTGTTTGTCTGCATGGAGTACCGAAGAAGATCGTATCCGATCGAGGAACCCAGTTTACCTCGCGCTTTTGGAAAAGACTTCATGAGTCCATGGATACCAAGCTAAACTTTAGTTCAGCTTATCATCCTCAAACGGATGGGCAAACGGAAAGAACAAACCAAGTCTTGGAAGATATGCTAAGAGCTTGCGCTCTAAAGCATGGTAGAAGCTGGGATAAAAGCTTGCCTTATGCAGAATTTTCATACAACAATAGTTATCAATCAAGTCTCAAAATGGCACCATTTGAAGCACTCTACGGACGGAAGTGTAGAACACCGCTTTATTGGAATCAGACTGGAGAAAGTCAAGTATTTGGACCAGAAATACTCCAAGAGGCCGAAAAGCAAGTGCAGATTATCAGAGAAAATTTGAAGACAGCACAGTCAAGACAGAAGAGCTATGCTGATAATAGAAGAAGAGAATTGATGTTTGAAGTAGGAGACTTTGTCTACCTTAAAGTTTCACCGATGAGAGGAATGAAAAGGTTTAAGGTTAAAGGAAAATTATCACCTCGCTATATTGGCCCATTCAAGATTTTGGAAAGAAAAGGCGAAGTAGCCTATCAGTTAGAGCTACCCGATAGATTATCAGATGTGCATGACGTATTTCACGTATCACAACTCAAGAAGTGCTTAAGAGTACCAGAAGCACAGTTACCCATGGAAGAACTGAATGTTAATGAGGATCTGACCTATTCGGAGTACCCGGTCAGAATTCTGGAAACATCTCGCAGAATTACACGGAGCAAAGTTATTAACATGTGCAAGGTTCAGTGGAGTCATCATTCGGAAGATGAGGCCACTTGGGAAAGAGAAGATGAACTTAGAGTAGAATTCCCTCAGTTATTCTCGGAAGTTTCTTAATCTCGAGGACGAGATTCTTTTTAAGAGGGGTAGGTTTGTGACACCTCAAATCCATCAATTAAAAACAATCTGATTTCATTCACTTTCATTAGGAAGAAAAATGTTTTCAAATAATTAAGTAATGATATAACTGAGTTTAACAAATTTTTATGAATGATTAAATATCTACCAAAATGATTGATACATTCATTTTTGTAGGCATGATTTTTGTTCGCTAATGAATTGTAACGATTTTATTTATTTTATTTTATAAGAAGCTCAATTTATTTAATAATAGAAATCTGCCTAAAAATTTATTTATAGGATAATTTATAATTTTTTTAAATATTTAAATATAATTATTTATCTAATAAACAAAAGAAAAAACAAACAAAAGAAATAAAAAAAAGGACGATCGAACGTCCATTCAATCTCCACGCCCACTCCTCTTTATTTTCTTTCTTTTATTTCTCTCTCCCTTCTCTTTCACTTACAAGTGGACCCTCCCAAGTCTTCTTCTCCCCACGGCTTCTCTCTGTCTGCACGAAGCGCATCCGCCGCCGGCCGGCCGGATCTTCATCTTCTCGCGCACCCAGGGTGGAGCAGCCCCACCATGCCTGGTCCTCCCCTCCTCTCCTCCACTAATGCTGCCCCATCACTGCTCCTCTTCTCCCGCTAGCCGTCAGTTTCTCCTCCACTTACGACTCGCAAACGTCTGTAGTAAAGCCGCCGCCATTAATGACCAATAAAACTCCACCTGCGTCCGTTAGTCTCTCAGCCTCGCTCCTAGCCTATAAATCGAACACCGCGGATCTACGTGCTTGTTACTAGCCTCTCTTTTCTTCTCTCACGCTGTCCTATGTGCTGCTCACGGAGCCGAGCCACCGCCGTCATTATCCTTCGCCGCCGTGCCGTTTCAGAGCCTATCCGCCGCCGGTGAAGACTTCCTCGTGACCTTGGACGCCCGCTCTTCCACTTTCCTGTGGTCGGCAACGCCCCGGTTCGCCTCGACGCCGCCAGCCGTGGTCCCATCCACCTCTGCGCAAGTAAGAGCAAGGTGAACGAGATTGAATCTAGCCCCTAATACTGTGTAAAAATTATTTAGACAAATTTTTCCAGCTCAAAAGGAAGTGAAAATAAGCCCCTGTGATTTTATGTGCTATCACGATCCAATTTCTATATCGTTACGTAATTTTAGTTGTATATTTTCTTTTAGTGTAAAAATCAAGTGTATACCGAACGATTAATTTCATATGTATGTGATGGTTTATTTTAATTAGTGTATGCTGTCTTTCACCTTTGTGTATTTTAATTTAATTATGATTGTTGACATTAATTTAAATATAGTTTGTTAGAGTAAAAGATTAAGGGATAGGTAAACCATATATTTATAACAATAATACTAGATGAATAATTCTACGGTTGTCTTTGCTCAGGATGAATTATAGATTTTAGTCACATCGTATGTGTTCATATGTGCGATTATATGCAAATTGCTAGTCATGCTAGAGCCTCGATTAATAAAATAATATAGCGACTATGTCCACTATAAACTAAATAGTAGAATTAAATTGGTAGGTTAATTTAGTTCTCTTAAATATCAAGGTTATGTGACTTTTTAAATAAGGTTGTAACGTCTACGATAATTTTCTTTTAGAAAGAAATAATAAAAGATTACCCACATCTTTTTCGATAGAAATACAATAATTAATTGGTTAATTTTCTAGATTCTATAAAGATTGAATTAGAGCCATATTTATGTATTTTTAAATGAATCTATATAGTATATACTTCCATAGTCAATTTGCCATATAGATTCCTCTAATGAATTCTCGAAACTGAATGATTAGTATTTTAACTCATAACAAATGAGATGATCATCGATATGGATAGACTTATATTATAGTTACAAATCAAGTGTTATTTTTAGATGTCTTCCTTTTATAAGTATGATTTATAAAGTGTATGTTTCATTGTTTGTTGAATGGTGTATGTTTATTTATTGGTGTATGCTTTCTTTTTGTATGGCGACGTGCGACGTTATTAGAAGCTGATTGTGTGGTAGAGGATCCGAATTCGTGTGAGGACGATTCGCGGGAAACGTTTGAGCAAGGCAAGTGGATTCTTCCTCTCCATATTCTGTTTGTACCTATTCATTGCATATATAATGTTTACCTTTTGATATATTGCATAATTTGATGGGATAACCTAATTAAGGATTTTCCTAGATTTACTACCTGTATTCCTTGTTTAACCTGGGAAAATTATTAAGCTGTGCAAGAATTTGTGCTATCGCTCAACTTAATGATTTATTAATGTCACTCATTAATTGGTTTTAATGTTACAAGGATTTAATTGGCAATTATGGCATTAACCCGATGGTTAAGATAACATTATTACAAATTTAATTGGAACATGGAGTGACCACCCAGGATAACAGTGCAACCACGAGTGCTATCATGGCTCTGGCTTTGGTAATTAGCTTTATATGCTTAGTGCCTAGCAACTAGGGCTGGGCAAAAATCCCGTAACCCGAAACCAGAACCCAAAATATCCGAATCCGAACCCGAAATACCCGAAACCCGAATTTTGTTCGGGAATTTCGGGTAGCAACTTGCAAAACCCGAAATTATTTCGGGTAATTCGGGTATCACAATCGGGTACCCGAAATGCCCGAATTACCCGAACTTTCATGTGTCATGTACTCATGTCATGCTTAATTATTAATTTGTACATCTATAATTATGTGTAAGTATGCATAACTTGTGATTGTAGATTGCTTGTGTTTTATATGTCCATGTATATCATTATTCAAACTATGTTTTTATACTAATTTAATAGGGTGTATGTGTTTTTATGAAGCCAACACAATAGTTCGGGTAGTTCGGGAATACCCGAACCCGAACCCGAAATTCCGGGTACCCAAATTTTCGGGTATTGAAAAACTCGTTGTAATTTCGGGTATCGATTCTCAAAACCCGAAATTTTAAAAACCCGAATTACCCGACCCGAAAATTTCGGGTAACCCGAACGCCCACCCCTACTAGCAACCTTACCTGAAAGATGGGCAAGAGGGGGAGCGGTAGGTGCTGGCAGCCCACGTTAACATGGGGTCGTATTCTTGGCTAAGGTACTTCACCCCGGGGGCCACCACCATCGTCTTAGAAACCTTAGCGGGTTGCTTCGTATTAAGTGTATTTTGTGAAAACCTCATAATGGATCCCTAGCCATTCACCTCGGCAGTGTCTAAGGGTCCGATCAACCCGGGCTAGATGGGATACATGGCTTGTGGGTAAAGTTGTACCACCTCTGCAGAGTGTAAAACTGATATATCAGCCGTGCTCCCGGTTATGAGTGACCTGGACTCCTCACATGATAATTGAACTTGAAGATGGAATTAAATTGAGATCCGATGATCTGCCAATAATTTGCTTAAGTGGTTTCACTTAAGTGTTTTTGTTATATTCATATTCCTTTGTTTAATTGGGATATTTGGGATTCACTCTTATTAGTAAGACAGATGTTGATAATAAAATGTTGACCAACTAAAATGCTTACTGCTCAACCTTAGCCTCACCTTGTTATACCTGCATTAATTTTTCCCCCACTTGCTGAGCCCCGACCATAAGTGAGCTCACCCTTGCTAATATTTTGATCAGAGGGTGATGCTGGAGACTTTGATGGAGAATTTATCGACGAGGAATTCTAAGTCTAACGATGCGCCGGTCAACTTCCTGTGGAAGATTGCCCAGTTGTTTATTTCCGCTTAACTTTGATGTGATACTTGTTTAAGACACAATGTTTCAGGTGATGTAATAAAGTTTTATACTCTCTTTACGCCTTTATTGCATTGTCTTTTGATATATTACACTTGTGACGTCAACATATGTGTGGAAATGGATCCTGGCACACATATGGTATGCCCTCGGTTCTACCCCCTGGAACTGGGTGTGACAAGTACCATGTCGTAGTTGCCGTCGTGGGACATGAACTTGAGACTCCCAAAGCGGAGCACCGTCCCGGGCTGAAGAGGCTGCCGAAGATTGTCCATCTGGAACTCAGCGGGAAAGTATTTGTCAACACGCAGCAGGCCCCTACCTGGCGCGCCAACTGTCGGTGTTTCGGACCCGTGAGGACCCTCAACCGACTAGTGAATTTGTCGTTGCGTGTCCCTGCCCAGATGGGTTGATGCAAGATGGAACACAACAGGGAGGATGAGGCTTATATTATCTTGCACCGGGGTGCTCGTAGTAGGGGTTACAAGCGTCGCGCACGAGAGAGAGGGAGAGGGTTCGCCCTTGAGGTGAGTTGTCTGAGTTAGCCTTCTCTGCGTTTTCTCTCCTTCTCCGCCTGTCTCCTTTAGGAAGGCCCTTGACATCCCCTTTTATAGATACAAGGAGATGGTCCATCTGTACAATGGGGGTGTAGCTATGTGCTAACGTGGCCGGCGGAGAAGTACTTGAGCCCTGTAGAAGCGCAGCTGGCGTTGTGGCCCGGGGTCCTGTTGACGTTTCTTTGCCTTCGTAGGGAGTTGAGAACAATCGACGTCATGGACGCATGCAGGGAACCATCATTACCTGTGGCCGGAGTAATCTAGATGGGACACCGGCTTGTTCCTTCATAGCCTGAGGCAGCTAGCTAGGGGTAGGGTAATGATGTATCCCCTGTGGCGCAGTCGGTCCGAGGCCGAAGTCGGTTGAGGCGGAGATTTCTCTTGAGGCCGAGGATGAGGCCGAGGCGCGAGGTCGGGCGAGGCAGAGACCTTCTCCCGAGGCCGAGGCTGAGGCCGAGGCCTGAGGTCGGGCGAGGCAGAGTTCCCGGTTGCGCCCGAGGCTGAATTCGGGGGAGGTCGTGACTTACTGTCGTTAGTTTTACCCTAGTGGTTGGCACAGTAGTCGGAATGGGGTGAATAGTGTTGTTTTCCTGTCAGAACGATTAGTAAAGGGGCGAAGTGACTGCGGTCATTTCGACCTTGCCGACTGAGGCGCGCATGTCAGGATAAGGTGTCAGGTGATCCCCGTATTAAATGCGCATGCGATATGGTCGGTTGGTAAGGCGATTTGGCCGAGTTCGCTGTACGACAAAGTTTGCCCGAGCTTAGTCTCGGGCGAGCCGGGGGTGCGCCCGTTGCCTGAGGAGGTCCTCGGGCGAGGCGTGAATCCGTCCGGGACTACTGTTCTTGCCCGAGGCCAGGCTCGGGCGAGACGAGATCGCGTCCCTGAGGCTTCAACTTTGAACCGCGCTTACCGGTCTTTATGGTCTGTTTTGAGGATGTTTTCCAGCCATGTTAAGGAGTATTGGGGGTACCCCTAATTACGGTACCCGACACTATTCCAATCATTGCATTAGCCTAGCAATCTAAACTTGTAAAGTAAGCATACAACCTAGGTAAGCAATAAACAAAGTATGAAAGATTAATAGAGATAGAGATGCAAACCCCTGTCGATGACTCTGGTATTTTTTACCAAGGTGTCAAGAAGCCCATGCTTCCCTCTAGTCCTTGTTGGAGCCCGACACAAGGACCAAGCTCATAGTTGAGTAACTCCATGGATAGTTCACATGCCTTCCCTATGTGTAAGTGGGTCCCTAGAATAGCATCTCGGAGATCACTCCTTGTCGATCATTATTAAGCTTTTTAAAATGACACCAGCCTCGTTCCTTCGATACAAGTTGACAACCACACCACAAACATGGTTGATGCAATCTCGCAAGACTACAAGACCCTCTGCTATATAATAATGGTGAAACTTTACTAAACACTCAGTCTAAACCTAGAACAAGTAAAATTAAGCGGGTCTAATTAGCTTAAGGGCATTGCAAAGCACTACTCTAATCATCTAATCTTCTCTTAAGCATATATGGTGGTTACAACATTTGGTGAAGTATCTCAAGACTTCTACATTCTTATAGCACTCCAACATACTTGTTTTGGTCGATTGGAGGGGAGTATAGCCATTATACCTCGGCTAGGACCTTCTATACACTACTGATCATCGACGAGTATCCTTTCGACCCTTTTGTCAGGGTCCAATGGCTAACAACAACTACTATCTTAGAGCTAGCCGTTAGCAACCATTGGGGCACACTTATGTAATGTATAGTCTGACACGCTTCATCCAACCAGTCCAACGCCCCTATTTTCCTTTTAGAACCTTTCTACCAACCTCAATACTCCAATAGATGGTTCAACACTCCTTCTAAGCATGAACAGTGTCATCGCATGGTTTGACACCCTGTTCTTTTCTTAGTATGATTCCCATCTTGATGCCTCTATGAATACTCTTACTAGGGTTTGCCCTAGTTTAGGTCCAACTCCCCTTAGAGTTACTCTAACACCACCTTGAAAACTTATTTCTTTGTTATCTTCTTGTTGAAGTTTTTCTATAGTAATTATATGGGGTAGGTCACATGGTCGAAACTTGAAGGTAAAGGCATGGAGACATGCAGATTTATGCAAATTTGGGCTCTCGATATGAGATAATACCCTACGTCCTGTTTTGGGTGGTGGTTGTATTCTCTGATATCAAATGTCTTTTGGTGTGATATTTCCCTAGGAGGATCCCCAACCATCATTTTATATGCAAAGGAGGCGCAGTGTATTACAAGAGAGGCATCGAGTCAGTTACCTATTTGGAGTTTTGACTGAGTTGGTCCTTAGTTGTATGTGAGTCAAACTCTATCTTTACATGTGTATTCTTCCTTATCTACTAGTGTCTTTCCATATCTGTTAGGATCTTGATCATATCCTCAATTTTGATAAGATATCTTCCATATGTGTGCTTCTAGAATCCTACGAGTTGTAGGCCTCCTTCTGTTCTTGGTTGCCAAATCCCTGGGCACTCGACCGAGCCCATGAACCCATTCTACACATGTCCTTCTTATTGAAGCTTGGTATAGGTACCCATGGTACATATTATTGACTATAGCCCATAAGTCTTGTTTGGTCGAGTCATTGATTTAGGCAGACGAGACTCTTCTTTTGAATCTTCTTGAATGTCTTGAATTCACTTTGTTCGAGTTGTTCTAACTTCTTGTAATACCCAAATTTGTACATCATATAATAGGAGTGTTTTGCCTCTATTTAATTGAGCATGAGAATAATCCCATTCAAAGATTATAAGTAACTAATGACACTTAAATGAAATATGCATCATATTGAGGTTTCATTTTGTGTGCATTTTGTGACAATATAAAAATAATGTAAAAAGAAATATATTAATACCCAAATTGGAATTTAAAATCTAAAGAAAATTTTAGGATTTGAGAAAAGGGAAGAAAGAAAATACTATGTGAATAAAAATAAGTATATAAAAAATATATTATTCCTACACAAGGATTTGAATTTGTACATTTGACTCAAAGGTGAAACTCATAACAGGATTCAAATTCAAATTGGAGATTCAAATAAGAAAATAAAAAAGAAAAGGGAAAATACAAAAGAAAAAGGAAAAACAGCTATTTGGGCCGCTCAGTCTTATTTCGGCCCATTCTCTCTTTCTTCCCCCGCGCAACCCAACTCACTATGAGCTCCTGGCGCCGACCGCATGGGCCCACGAGTAGTCTCTCACGCCACGCTCGTTTCTCCTTTTTCTTCCACTGGCACACGGGCCCGCCTTGTCATCCGCCCATACGTGTTGTTGCACGTTCTTCCTCCCTGCGCGCTAACGACCCGAAGCTATCACCACGGATCGTGCCTGCGCTAGCAGCTCGCCCTCAACCACCCTGCCCACTCCCTAGGTATAAAGCTGACGGCCGTAACCCCCCTCTGTTTCCTCGCCTCATCAAGCCCTGCATAGTGGTCGTCGTGTGAGGAAAATTTGCCATACGCGAGGGAGGGTCGGCCGCCACCGTCGGATCGCGACTTCATCGCCGTTGGGGTCTGGGAATCGAGCCGAGAGGCTTCGTCGGACCATCGGGCGTGCGCTCGTGTGCGCGACGGAGGAAAATCGTCCTCACACCGACGGTAGTTTCTCGTCGGAGCTCCGCGACCGCGCCAATCCGCACTTCACCGCAGACCGGTGTCCTGTGCGCGCCATCTCCGGTGAGTACTCCTTGCGCCATGTTCACTAGCCCCCTTCGATTGTGTAGGACCCCGTAGAGTGGAGGATAGTGCGCTAGATCGCGGGATTCGGAAGTCCGGCGATGGCGTCCGCCACGTCTAGGTTTGCGCGGAGGCGCCGCCGGTCAGGATGGCTGAGGTAGGCGATGAGTTTCTGGTCATCGATCTTGAGATCTGCGACGCAGATTAGATCCGAGGGTAGCGTTTCGTCTGGATAGCTTGGTCCGTCCGATTCTGATCTCACGCTTGTGGATCGATCGCGATTACTTGATAGTCTAGGCCGTCGAATCTGTATCCGACGACTACGAGCGAGTACCGGTTCGGGCCCGGGGCCGATCTAATCCACACCGCTGGTGTGCGATCCTGCGGCCCAAAGTTCACAATACCCTTTCACCAAGCCACACTTGCATAAGAGTCCCTGGGTTTATTGAGATTCAACCTGCAGTCCTGTTAATGGAAATATGAGTCTTAGGGTTATTTGTGCACTGAACCCTAGCTTTCGTTTAAATCATGTGCGCAATCCAGAAGTCAGTAAAAAGGAATAAATGATTAAGGAAATTGATTTTTAGTATGAAATTTATTGCAGAAACTTGTAAAATTCCTAGAAAATTCATATTAAGTCCAAATTGACCCATTACAGTTCCTGTAATTTTGTAATATTACTGTTCATCACATAGTGTCTCTGTTTTGACATGAAAACCATATTAAAATTTATCTCTTAATTAATCTTGTACCAAACACATAAAACCTTTGGAAATTCATAACTTAAAATCCACAACTCCAAAATTAATGATTCTTGTTCCTATGATCTTATTTTAATATGTAGATTATTAATATGTATTTTGTATACATGTTTGGTGTGATGTTGATTTCTCCTTTATACAATGCATGTTTGTATTGTGGCGAGTAGAAGAGCCTGTGGCTGAGGATCCTGGTGTTCAGCAGATAGAAGTTGCTAAGTAGGAGCTCATTGAAGGCAAGTTTTGCCCTTGACCACTTTTTACCCAATAATGTTCTTTGTTATCACTTATCAATGCATAGGTTTAATTTTAATAGGACCCAATAGGTCACCCTAGACTGGTTATCCTTTTACCTTGTTTTTCCCTGAATCATTTGGGTAGTTATGCTATTGCTTTACATGATTTTGGGTTAATATTTCATTATATCTATGTTCCAATTATTCTATTATTTTATTTATGTTCATGTAAAGATCATTATTTTTAATTGGAACATGGAGCTTAACTTGAGAAACACGTGCCACCACAAGGGTCGAATGGGATGCCCTTGGCTGACTAATTAGGAAAGCTAGTGGAAGACTACCTTACCCGAAAGGGGCAAGGGCAGTAGGGGAGTAGGCTTGTAGGGAGGTTCTCAGGTTGATTTTGCTGCGATGGCGGTCGGATGAGGGATTCCTGCATTGCTCTTCCCAGAAAATGTAGCGGGTTTTCGGAAGCTAGTGGAACTTTGTAAAGGCCTCGTAGTGTTACCCTGCCTCGCTTCCTTGGTAGAGGTGTATGGGGCCCGTACAACCCCGTGGCAGATGGGTAACATGACTTGTGGGTACAGGGTACAACCTCTGCAGAGTGTAAAATTGGTATACTAGTCAAGCTCACGATCATGAGCAGCTCAGGACTCTCGCATGATTAAATTATGGAACTTAAATTCAATTTGTCATTTGCATTGCATGGGAGTTATTATTAATTTTGTTCTATTACTCTTATTATGGTTTGGTATTTACTTACACTTAGTAACTGCTAATAAAATTTGACCAACTTATTAAAAGCAATGCTCAGCTATAACCCCTATTGTTGATCAGCCATACACTTCACATGAACTCCCACCTTTGGTGAGTTCATGCACATTATTCCCCACAACTTGTTGAGCTATGAATGTATGTGAGCTCACCCTTGCTATCTCACACCCCCACAGGAGAAGAACAGGTGGTTCAAGAGGAGCCACACAACGAGGAGTTTGACTTGATCTTGGTGGCGTCTCCCAGTCGACTTTATGGCGCCAAGGATGGACTTTAGTTCGATTTATATTTATCTTTTATTTTGTAAGACTTCTTGAAAGGGAAATGTGCCCTTGGGCCATTTCTAAGTATTTTGGTGATTTAGTGTCCAACACAAGTGCTTAAGTGATAAACTATGTCAAATGATGGAGAAGGTGCAAATCAATACAAAGGTATGATTCTAGACTTAGTACATTGGTTTTTGTGTACTAACATGTTTGTCTAAAGTGTTAGAATCAGAGAAAATGCAATTGAAAAAGAGTGGCTCGAAGCAGCCAAGAGTCTGCTCAGTCTGGGTGCACCGGACAGTGTCCGGTGCGCCAGGCTGGCATCTGCGAAATTGCTGCTCTCGGGACTTCGTCGGCGGCGTACGGCTAAAAATCACCGGATTGTTCGGTGGTGCACCGGACTGTCCGGTGAGCCAACAGTCGACCGGGCCAACGGTCGGCCGCGGAATCCGCGCGCGACGCGTGGCAAGTGCCAACGGTCGGATGGGGCACCTGACTGTCCGGTGTGCACCGGACAGTGTCCGGTGCGCCAACGGCTCCAAGACTGCAACGGTCGGCTTCGCCAAATAAGGAAAGAGATCCGCACCGGACAGTGTCCGGTGGTGCACCGGACTGTCCGGTGCGCCAGGCGACAGAAGGCAAGAATTGCCTTCCTGGAATGCTCTCAACGGCTCCTAGCTGCCTTGGGGCTATAAAAGGGACCCCTAGGCGCATGGAGGAGTACACCAAGCATTCTCTAAGCATTCCTAAGCACCAAGACTTCGATTCCGCGCATTTGATTCTTTGTGATAGCAATTAGAGCTCCATTTGAGTTGTGAACTCGCCGGGTTGTGTTGTGAGCTCTTGTTGTGACTTGTGTGCGTGTTGGTACTCTGATTTCGTGTCTTGTGTGCGTTGATCATCCCTCCCTTACTCCATGCTTCTTTGTGAACATCAAAGTGTAAGGGCGAGAGGCTCCAAGTTGTGGAGATTCCTCGCAAGTGGGATATAGTAAAGTGAAAGCAAAACACTGTGGTATTCAAGTGGGTCTTTGGACCGCTTGAAAGGGGTTGATTGCAACTCTCGTCCATTAGGACGCCACAACGTGGAGTAGGCAAGTGTTGGACTTGGCCGAACCACGGGATAAACCACTGTGCCATCTCTGTGTTGATCTCTTTGTGGTTATCGTGTTATGCAATCTCTCCTCTCTAACCACTTGGCTTAATTGTGCTAACCTCTAATCAAGTTTTTGTGGCATTAAGTTTCAAGTTTACAGGATCACCTATTCACCCCCCCTCTAGGTGCTCTCAATTGGTATCAGAGCCGTTCTCTTCAAGAAAGGGACTAATCGCCCGAAGAGATGGATCCTAAGGGCAAGGGGATTGTGATCAATGATAAGGAGGAGTCCTTCGTCAACGAGCCGAAAGATGACAAGCCTACCGACTCGGGCTCGGGCCACAAATGAAAAGATGGGAAGAAGAAGAAGACGAGGCGCATCAAGGAGATCGTCTATTACGACGACAGCGATGAGTCCTCTTCTTCCCAAAAGGACGACGACTACAACGACTACGAGAAAAGAAAGACGGTTAATTCAAACTTCTCTTTCGATTATTCTCGTATTCCGCATAGTTCAAATGCACATTTGCTTTCCATTCCTCTTGGCAAACCACCACACTTTGATGGGGAGGACTACGGATTTTGGAGTCACAAAATGCGTAGTCACTTGTTCTCTCTCCATCCAAGCATATGGGAGATAGTAGAGAGTGGAATGAAATTTGATAGTACTGATAGTCCCATGTTCATTAATGAGCAAATTCACAAAAATGCACAAGCTACTACTGTTCTTCTAGCTTCATTGTGCAGGGACGAATACCATAAGGTGAGCGGCTTGGATAACGCCAAGCAGATTTAGGACACCCTCAAGATCTCACATGAGGGGAATGACGTCACCATGCTCACCAAAATGGAGTTGGTGGAGGGCGAACTTGGGAGATTCGCTATGATCAGGGGCGAGGAGCCAACCCAAACGTACAACCGGCTCAAGACCCTCGTCAACAAAATAAGGAGCTACGGAAGCACGAGATGGACGGACCACGACTTCGTCCGCCTAATGCTACGGTCCTTTACTGTACTTGATCCACATCTGGTAAACAATATTCGTGAAAATCCCAGGTACACCAAGATGTCGCCCGAAGAAATCCTTGGGAAATTTGTAAGCGGGCGGATGATGATCAAGGAGGCGAGATACGTGGATGATGCATTGAATGGCCCAATCCACGAGCCTCAAACCGTTGCTCTCAAAGCAACAAGAAGCAAGGAGGCACTACCTAGCAAGGTGGCACAAGTTGAGTCGGCCGTGCTTAATGATGAAGAGATGGCCCTCATCATCAAGAGATTCAAGACGGCGCTAAAGGGTCGCAAGGAGCACCCCAACAGGAACAAAACGAAGGGGAAGCGCTCCTGCTTCAAATGTGGTAAGATTGGTCATTTTATAGCTAATTGTCCCGATAATGATAGTGACCAGGAAAAAAAGAGTGGAAAGTGGGAAAAGAAGAAGAACTACAAGAAGGCAAAGGGCGAGGCACATCTTGGAAAGGAGTGGAACTCGGATTGCTCCTCGTCCGACTCCGACAATGAAGGACTCGCCGCCACCGCCTTCAACAAGTCATCCCTCTTCCCCAACGAGCATCACACATGCCTCATGGCAAAGGAGAAGAAGGTATGTACTCGAAACAATACTACTTATGCTTCTTCAAGCGAGGATGAGTCTAGTGATGATGATGAAATAGACTATTCATGCTTATTCAAGGGACTAGATAGAACCAAAGTTGATAAAATCAATGAATTAATTGATGCCTTGAATGATAAGAATAGGTTATTAGAAAAACAAGAGGACCTTTTATATGAAGAGCACGATAAGTTTGTTAGTGCACAAAATTCTCTTGCTCTAGAAGTTAAAAGGAATGAAATGCTTTCTTATGAACTATCTACTTGTCATGAAACCATTTCTACTTTAAAAAGTGCTAATAATGATTTAAATGCTAAACTAGAAGTATCAAGTAAACCTAACTCTTGTGTAGAACATATTATGATTTGCAATAGGTGCAAAGATTTTAATGTTGATGCTTGTAGTGAACACCTAGTTTGCATTTCAAAATTAAATGATGAAGTGGCTAGTCTTAATGCCCAACTTAAGACTAGCAAGAGTGAATTTGACAAGCTAAAATTTGCTAGGGATGCCTACACAATTGGTAGACACCCCTCAATTAAGGATGGTCTTGGCTTCAAGAGGGAAGTCAAGAACTTAACAAGCCATAAGGCTTCCATCTCCGCCAAGGAGAAAGGGAAGGCCTCTATGGCTAGTAGTGCTCAAAAGAACCATGCCTTCATGTATCATGATAGGAGACATTCTAGAAATGGGTATAGAAGTTATGATACGTTTTCTCATGCCATGGTTGCTTCTAGTTCTTCTATTATACATGATAGAAATTTAGCTAGGAGAAATGTTATTAATCACATGCCTAGAAGAAATGTTGCTCATGTGCCTAGGAAAACAAATAGTGAACCTTCTACAATTTATCATGCCTTAAATGCTTCCTTTGCTATTTATAGAAAGGATAGGAAGATAGTTGCTAGAAAATTAGGGGCAAAATGCAAGGGAGATAAAACTTGCATTTGGGTCCCTAAGGATATTGTCACTAACCTTGTAGGACCCAACAAGAGTTGGGTACCTAAGACCCAAGCCTAAATTTGCCTTGCAGGTTTATGCATCTGGGGGATCAAGCTGGATTATTGACAGCGGATGCACAAACCACATGACGGGGGAAAAGCAGATGTTCACCTCCTACGTCAAGAACAAAGATTCCCAAGACTCAATCATATTCGGTGATGGGAATCAAGGCAAGGTTAAAGGCTTAGGCAAGATTGCAATCTCAAATGAGCACTCTATTTCTAATGTATTCTTAGTTGAGTCGCTTGGATATAATTTGTTATCCGTAAGTCAATTATGTAATATGGGGTATAATTGTCTATTCACAAATGTAGATGTGTTTGTCTTTAGGAGAAGTGATGGTTCATTAGCTTTTAAGGGTGTATTAGACGGCAAACTCTATTTAGTTGATTTTGCAAAAGAGGAGGCCAATCTAGATGCATGCTTAATTGCTAAGACTAGCATGGGCTGGCTGTGGCATCGCCGCTTAGCACATGTGGGGATGAAGAACCTTCACAAGCTTCTAAAGGGAGAACACGTGATAGGTCTAACTAAAGTTACTTTCGAAAAAGATAGACCTTGTGCAGCTTGTCAAGCAGGGAAACAGGTGGGAAGCTCACATCATGCCAAAAATGTGATGACAACATGAAGACCCCTGGAGTTACTTCACATGGACCTCTTCGGACCTGTCGCCTGTCTAAGCATAGGAGGAAGTAAGTATGGTCTTGTTATAGTTGATGATTTTTCCCGCTTCACTTGGGTATTCTTTTTGCAGGATAAATCTGAAACCCAAGGGACCCTCAAGCGCTTCCTAAGGAGAGCTCAAAACGAGTTTGAGCTCAAGGTGAAGAAGATAAGGAGCGACAATGGGTCTGAGTTCAAGAATCTTCAAGTGGAGGAGTACCTTGAGGAGGAAGGGATCAAGCACAAGTTCTCCGCTCCCTACACACCACAGGAAAATGGTGTGGTAGAGAGGAAGAACAGGACGCTCATAGACATGGCGAGGATGATGCTTGGAGAGTTCAAGACCCCCGAGCGGTTTTGGTCGGAAGTCGTGAACACGGCTTGCCACGCCATCAACCGGGTCTACCTTCACCGACTCCTCAAGAAGACTTCGTATGAGCTTCTAACCGGTAACAAACTCAATGTTTCGTATTTCCGAGTTTTTGGGAGTAAATGCTACATTCAAGTAAAGAAGGGTAGAAATTCAAAGTTTGCTCCCAAAGCTGTAGAAGGGTTTTTGTTAGGTTATGACTCAAATACAAAGGCGTATAGAGTCTTCAACAAATCATCGGGTTTGGTTGAAGTCTCTAGCGACGTTGTATTTGATGAGACTAATGGCTCTCCAAGAGAGCAAGTTCTTGATCTTGATGATGTAGATGAAGAAGACATTCCAACGGCCGCAATACGCACCATGGCGATTGGAGATGTGAGGCCACTGGAACAAAAGGAGCAAGATCAACCTTCTTCCTCAACAATGGTGCATCCCCCAACTCAAGAAGATAAACAGGTTCATCAAGAGGAGGCATGTGATCAAGGGGGAGCACAAGATGATCATTTAATGGAGGAAGAAGCACAACCGGCACCTCCAACCCAAGTTCGAGCGACGATTCAAAGGAATCATCCCGTCGACCAAATATTGGGTGACATTAGCAAGGGAGTAACTACTCGGTCTCGATTAGTCAATTTTTGTGAGCATTACTCTTTTGTCTCTTCTATCGAGCCTTTCAGGGTAGAAGAGGCCTTGCTAGATCCGGACTGGTTGTTGGCCATGCAAGAGGAGCTCAACAACTTCAAGAGAAATGAAGTTTGGACACTTGTGCCTCGTCCCAAGAAAAATGTTGTGGGAACCAAGTGGGTATTCCGCAACAAACAAGACGAGCACGGGGTGGTGACAAGGAACAAGGCTAGACTTGGCAAAAGGTTATGCCCAAGTCGCAGGTTTGGACTTTGAGGAGACCTTTGCTCCTGTGGCTAGGCTAGAGTCCATTCGTATTTTGCTAGCATATGCCGCTCACCATTCCTTTAGGTTGTTCCAAATGGATGTGAAGAGCGCTTTCCTCAACGGGCCAATCAAGGAGGAGGTGTATGTGGAGCAACCCCCTGGCTTTGAGGATGAACGGTACCCCGACCACGTGTGTAAGCTCTCTAAGGCGCTCTATGGACTTAAGCAAGCCCCAAGAGCATGGTATGAATGCCTTAGAGACTTTTTAATTGCTAATGCTTTCAAGGTTGGGAAAGCCGATCCAACTCTTTTTACTAAGACATGTGATGGTGATCTTTTTGTGTGCCAAATTTATGTCGATGACATAATATTTGGTTCTACTAACCAAAAGTCTTGTGAAGAGTTTAGCAGGGTAATGACTCAAAAGTTTGAGATGTCGATGATGGGCGAGTTAAGCTATTTCCTTGGATTCCAAGTGAAGCAACTCAAGGATGGAACCTTCATCTCCCTAACGAAGTACACGCAAGACTTGATCAAGCGGTTTGGGATGAAGGACGCCAAGCCCGCAAAGACTCCAATGGGAACCGACGGACACACCGACCTCAACAAAGGAGGTAAGTCCGTTGATAAAAAAACATACCGGTCTATGATAGGGTCTTTACTTTATTTATGTGCTAGTGGACTGGATATTATGCTTAGCGTATGCATGTGTGCTAGATTTCAATCCGATCCAAGGGAATGTCACTTAGTGGTGGTGAAGCGAATTCTTAGATATTAAGTCGCTACGCCTTGCTTCGAGATCTGGTATCCAAAGGGATCTACCTTTGACTTGATTGGATATTCAGACTCCGACTATGCTGGATGTAAGGTCGATAGGAAGAGTACATCGGGGACATGCCAATTCTTAGGAAGGTCCCTGGTGTCATGGAGTTCTAAGAAACAAACCTCCGTTGCCCTATCCACCGCTGAGGCCGAGTATGTTGCCGCAGGACAGTGTTGCGCGCAACTACTTTGGATGAGGCAAACCCTCAGGGACTTTGGCTACAATCTGAGCAAAGTCCCACTCCTATGTGATAATGAGAGTGCTATCCGCATAGCGGATAATCCTGTTGAACACAGCCGCACAAAGCACATAGACATCCGGCATCACTTTTTGAGAGACCACCGGCAAAAGGGGGATATCGAAGTGTTTCATGTTAGCACCGAGAACCAGCTAGCCGATATCTTTACCAAGCCTCTAGATGAGAAGACCTTTTGCAGGCTGCGTAGTGAGCTAAATGTCTTAGATTCGCGGAACTTGGATTGATTTATAGCATACATGTGTTTTATGCCTTGATCATGTTCCTTAATGCATTTCGTTGTTTATGTATGGTGCTCAAGTTGTACAAGCACTCCCCGGACCTCACAAGTCCAATTGCAAGTGATGCACATATTTAGGGGGAGATGTGCTACAACTTGACCCTTTGAGACTAACTGTGTACTTGAGTTTGCTTACTTTAGTCTCAAAGGAGGTTTGAAAGGGAAAGGTGGACTTGGACCATGAAAGTCTTCCACTGCACTCCGATGAAAGAGTAACTAATTCCAAGTTCATCTTTGCACTCTTATTGCCTTTTTACTCTTAGTTGAAGATTTTGGTGAGGCAATGGGGTTTAAGGGCCAAGATTGATCCCGTTTTGGTGCTTGATGCCAAAGGGGGAGAAAATAAGGCCAAAGCAAGAAATGGATCAGCTACCACTTGAGAATTTTGAAAATAGTAGAATAGAGCTTTTTGTTTTGTCAAAATACTCTTATTGGATCTCTTATTTGTCAAAAATTGGTCTCTTGTGGGGAGAAGGCTTAATTATGGGAAAAGGGGGAGTTTTTGAAATCTTTGATCAATTTCTCTTGGAACAACTTTTGTTATGTCTCAACAAGTGTGTTTGACTTAGAGATAGGAAATTGAGGTTGATTTGCAAAAACAAACCAAGTGGTGGCAAAGAATGATCCATATATGCCAAATTTGATTCAAAACAAATTTGTGTTCTCATTTGAATTGATGTTGCACTTCTTTTAGTTGCTTTATGTTGTGTTGGCATAAATCACCAAAAAGGGGAAGATTGAAAGGGAAATGTGCCCTTGGGCCATTTCTAAGTATTTTGGTGATTTAGTGTCCAACACAAGTGCTTAAGTGATAAACTATGTCAAATGGTGGAGAAGGTGCAAATCAATACAAAGGTATGATTCTAGACTTAGTACATTGGTTTTTGTGTACTAACATGTTTGTCTAAAGTGTTAGAATCAGAGAAAATGCAATTGAAAAAGAGTGGCTCGAAGCAGCCAAGAGTCTGCTCAGTCTGGGTGCACCGGACTGTCCGGTGGTGCACCGGACAGTGTCCGGTGCGCCAGGCTTGCATCTGTGAAATTGCTGCTCTCGGGACTTCGTCGGCGGCGTACGACTAAAAATCACCGGACTGTCCGGTGGTGCACCGGACTGTCCGGTGAGCCAACAGTCGGCCGGGCCAACGGTCGGTCGCGGAATCCGCGCGCGACGCGTGGCAAGTGCCAACGGTTGGATGGGGCACCGGACTGTCCGGTGTGCACCGGACAGTGTCCAGTGCGCCAACGGCTCCAAGACTGCAACGGTCGGATTCGCCAAATAAGGAAAGAGATCCGCACCGGACAGTGTCCGGTGGTGCACCGGACTGTCCGGTGCGCCAGGCGACAGAAGGCAAGAATTGCCTTCCTGGAATGCTCTCAACGGCTCCTAGCTGCCTTGGGGCTATAAAAGGGACCCCTAGGCGCATGGAGGAGTACACCAAGCATTCTCTAAGCATTCCTAAGCACCAAGACTTCGATTCCACGCATTTGATTCTTTGTGATAGCAACTACAGCTCCATTTGAGTTGTGAACTCGCCGGGTTGTGTTGTGAGCTCTTGTTGTGACTTGTGTGCGTGTTGGTACTCTGATTTCGTGTCTTGTGTGCGTTGCTCATCCCTCCCTTACTCTGTGCTTCTTTGTGAACATCAAAGTGTAAGGGCGAGAGGCTCCAAGTTGTGGAGATTCCTCGCAAGTGGGATATAGTAAAGTGAAAGCAAAACACCGTGAAATTCAAGTGGGTCTTTGGACCGCTTGAAAGGGGTTGATTGCAACCCTCGTCCATTGGGATTCCACAACGTGGAGTAGGCAAGTGTTGGACTTGGCCGAACCACGGGATAAACCACTGTGCCATCTCTGTGTTGATCTCTTTGTGGTTATCGTGTTATGCAATCTCTCCTCTCTAACCACTTGGCTTAATTGTGCTAACCTCTAATCAAGTTTTTGTGTCATTAAGTTTCAAGTTTACAGGATCACCTATTCACCCCCCCTCTAGGTGCTCTCACTTCTGCTATGTAATAAGTACTCTGATGATATTATGACATTTATCTCTATACACTCTGTTTTTATATGTGTTGTCTTCTTTGGCGCATATATGAGATGCACCCGACTTTATCCCTTAAATCTGGGTGTGACAGAAGTGGTATCAGAGGAAATGTTGACAGTAGGACGAAACCTAGATAGAAATGGACAATACCCTTACCTACTTACCGTACTCTGATTCTTTCTACACTTATCTTGATCATGTCTCACCTTTTGTTGTTATACTCTGATTACTCTTATCTTTTCTACTCTAAGACAAGATGGATTTCACACCTTGGAATCCTACATTTATGACCTTTCTAAGAGATAGGAAACCTAAGACAAAATTAAAACTATTTTCTCTATTTAAAAATGTTGGATGATTGTTATGATGATAAATGCCTAATTGGGCATCTTAGCATGTACCACCATAAGGTAATGTATTAGCTTTAGTAGGTAACACGCTAATCTACTTAGCTAATAAATCCCCCAAAGTAACATGCTTCGTAATTACTTGCCTTGTCTACAATTCTTTCTTACCATATGTTTCTAACTCAGATGGTCAATACCAGGAAGGGTGGTGGAATTGATCTACCCCCCAATCAACACAATCAGAGGATACTTAGACAACAACAACAACAACAAGCAGAGATGGACCCTCCAAATCCTCCACTAGCCAGGGCTGATCCAACAGTTGTAGCCTAGATGCGAATAATGCAACAGATGGTTGATACTATGGCGGATATGCACGCGCAAATGCGGCAGGAACGCCAAGAGATGTGCCAAGAGAGGGAGCAAATGCGCCAAGAGCGAAGGGTGTAGCAGCAGCAAGAACCACTGCCACCACCACCACCACCAGTTCCACCTCGGGACAAGCACTGGGAGTTCATGAGCCACAAGCCACCGACGTTCGCCACCTCTCCAGATCCTCTGCACGCTGATGATTGGCTGAAGTCTGTGGAGAAGATGTTAATCATTGCACAATGCTTCTGGTCGACTTACTAGTCCTGCTGCTGATTGGTGGGATTCTTACACTGCTGCCCACGATGCTGCTGATACTATCACTTGGGCAAAGTTCGCTACATAGTTCAAGAACTATCACATACCAGCTGGACTGATGAAGATAAAGAAGAAAGAGTTTCTGTCACTGAAGCAGAGAAGCATGTCAGTCAGCGAGTACCACGACAGATTCATTCAGCTCTCAGGATATGCACCTGATGAAGTAGCTGAAGATGAGAGGAAGCAAGAGCACTTCATTGAAGGACTCAATAGACCTCTACAGTATGGTCCAGTGGCTCACACATTTCCGTCATTCCAAAGGCTGCTTGACAAGGCCCTAGCTATTGAACACAAGCGTGTTCAGCTGGGAGATTTGAAGAGGAAGGCGATATCCCAGGGTCAGGGAAGCAGCAGTGTTCACCCTCGCTATGTTCCACCCTAGGGTACACCAGTTCGCACTAGAGGAGGCCAGCGTCCAGCTCAGTACACACCACAGGGGACTCCACCGACTCGTCAAGCTGCCCCCACTAGCACCCCGACGAAATTCTCAGGACAGAGTGTTGGTACCACATGCTACAAGTGTGGTAAGACTGGGCATTATGCTAATGTTTGTCCACAGAGGATTGCTACTACACCCGTTTAGAACAAGCAGCAGACTCCGAGATCTGGCAAGGGATTCACTATTTCCAGGGTTAATCAAGTCAGCGCTGATGCTACTGCTGAAGGGGCTGACATTGCACTTGGTATGTTTTATATTAATGCAATTCCCGCAACAATATTATTTGATTCTGGTGCTACACATTCATTTATGTTTGCTCGATATGCCAACACAAATGATTTACCACTGCGAAATATGAAAACACCAATGATAGTAATTACACCTAAAGGGCCTGTTGAGGCAAACTATATGACACATAGATTGACATTGACAATTATGGGAAGAGAATTCTGGGCTACCCCTATAATATTAGAGGAAAGCCGTATAGACTGATCCTAGGTATGTCATGGTTAAGAAAGGCAAAGGTCGTTATACAATGTGGTAGGGGTACTGTAGAACTCACCAGCCCTAAAGGAGAAATATTTGAAGTTGAAATTACAGTAACTACCTCTACCAGACGTGCGATATTCTTAGTAGATGGGAAGTTTGTTGCTGACAACATCCGTGTGGTTAGGGATTTTCCATATGTCTTTCCAGAGGAGTTACTAGGGATGCCACCAGATAGGGAAGTCGAGTTTATCATTGATCTCTTACCTGGGATTGCTCCTATTTCTAAACGGCCATACATGATGTTCATAGAAGAGTTAAAAGAACTTAAGAAGCAGTTAACGGAGTTATAGGAGGCTGGGTACATTCGTCCGAGTTCCTAACCTTGGGGAGCACCGGTTCTGTTTGTACAGAAGAAAGATGGATCACAAAGGATGTGTGTGGATTATAGATCCCTTAATGATGTTACTGTGAAGAACAAGTATCCGTTACCCTGCATTGAGGATTTATTTGATCAGATGAGAGGTGCAAGGGTATTCCCAAAGATTGATCTCCGATCGGGTTATCACCAAATGAAGATTAGGCCATCTGATATTCCCAGGACGGCTTTCTCAACCCGATATGGTTTATATGAATTCACAGTTATGTCATTTGGACTAACTAATGCACCCGCCTATTTTATGAATATGATGAATAAGGTGTTCATGGAGTATCTTGACAGATTCGTCGTGGTGTTCATCGACGATATTCTTATTTATTCCAAGAATGACAGTGATCATGAGGAACATCTGAGATTTGTGCTACAAAAGCTACGGGATAATCAACTCTACGCCAAATACAGTAAATGCGAGTTCTGGATTGACGAAGTGCCAATCCTTGGACATATCATTTCTAATGGTGGGATATCAGTGGATCCTGCTAAAGTCAAGGAGATAGTGGAGTGCAGTATACCCAGTACAATTACTGAAGTCTGGAGTTTCTTGGGACTTGCAGGCTATTATCGGTGATTTATTGAAGGATTTTCTAAGCTAGCTAAGCCATTGACCTCACTGCTTGTCGGTGTTTGGAGCCCGACCGCACACCCGGGGTTACCCCTCGTGGTGCTTTTGGGTAGGACAGTGTTATTGACTATAACTCAATGGTTCATGCGAGACGCACAAGGGACGACATGTGATTTTATACAGGTTCGGGCCGCTTGGAGAGGCGTAATACCCTACTTCCTGGTGTGGATCTTTATGTGGTGGGTTACAAGAGGAGTCTCCGGTACAGAGAGAAACTAGTGAGATGAGTTGGTGATTGACCTTTTTATGATAGGGTACCCCTTAGGCCTTATATATTCGACCGTGGGGCACTACATGCATATGTGATGATGATATGTTCCTAAGCAATAGTGAACCGACTGAACTGAACTTCCTATAATCTTGGGACTTATCCCTAGTTCGCTCCGATATTCAAGGTCGCTGCACGCGGGAAAGTCGGGTCAGCATTGTGGATAGCGCTTAAGTCCAACGAGCCACTTGGGCCTAAGTCTGCTTCTTTCTCGCGTCAGCTCATTCCACCATTAGTTTTCTCCTGGCCCTCGAAGGAATGGTCTAGCAAGATAGCAAGCCTAAAGCCTCTCGCGGGGCCTTGTTACCTTCTAGTGGACCCAGGGGATATCTGTCCCCCATAAGCCCCCAATCTTTGAGTTGATTTTGAAATAATCAGCCCAAAGATTCTAGGTCTAGCTTGCGAGTTTGGGTCCGACCGCGCACCTAGGGTTGCCCCTTGAGGTGCTTTTTTGGAGTAGGACGGTGTTACCGACTTTAGCTCGATGGTTCGTGTCAGATGCATGAGAGATAGTAGACAATCTTGTACAGGTTCGGGCCGCTTTGAGATGCGTAACACCCTACGTCCTGATGTGAATCTTTTGTGTGGTAGGTTACAAGGGGATTCTCTAGTATGAGAAATGCTAGAGAGCTGAGTAGATGGCTAAGTAGTGAGATGTTTTTGAGGGGATGCCCCCTAGGCCTTATATACTCGACCGTGGGGCGTTACATGCAGATGTGATAACAACGTGAGCCTAAGTAATAATGAATCGACTGAGCCTATCTTCCTATAATTCCGCCGACTTATCGTCATTCGGTTCTGGCGCCTGAGGATGCCACACGGGAAAGTCGTGTCATTGCTGTGGACGTTGTTAAATCCATTGGACCATCCGGGCTTGAGTTGATCCAATCTTGCATCAATCCGCTTTGCTAGACGTTCCTCCCCAGGCCCACGAAGGGATGGCCTTGCGAAATATTGGGCCCAAGGCCCTTCGCGAGGTCTTCTAGCCTTCTAGTGGACCCGGGGGATATCTGTCCCCCACAAGCCCCCAATCTTTGAGTTGATTTTGAAATAATCGGCCCAAAGATTCTAGGTCCAGCCTGCGGTTTTTGATTTTGACAAGGAATACTTTAAAAAATGGGCCTATCAAGTTGTTGCTTCTGAACTCTGAGTAACTTGGTAAAAATGGTCTTCGCTTTATTTTTCAGAGATCGGTGTTCTGCCTTGGGCTTATGCCTTAGGGGTCAGCATTCTGCTCTCTGGGGTTCAGGCTTCATTGGGTGTAGCCCCGAGCTTCGAGTGGATTACTGAAAATAATCCACTCGAAGGTCTTTATCTCAAGCTTTTTTAGAAATCCTTTTCATCTTCATCTCGTGCTTTAGAAATTAGCATTGTCTTGTCTTCATCTCATGCTTTAAAAATCAGCATTTCATCATTAGTTCATGCTTTAGAGATCAACATTCTGTCTTTTGGGTGCACAGGAGGTGCACCAATGGGTGTAGCCCCCGAGCTTTGAGTGGATTACTGAAAATAATCCACTCAAAGGTCTTCATCTCATGCTTTTTTAGAAATCTGCCTTTTATCTTCGTCGGATGCCTTAGAATTCAGCATTATATCATCAGCCTTATGCTTTAGAGATCAGCACACGGTTTTGCCTTTGAGATCAACAATGCGGTCTACCCATGTCTTGTTAGGTTTGGAATTTATTTGATCTGCGACAGATTTGACATCCGGTAGATGGCCCTTGGCTAGTCTTCATTTCGCTTCGTGCTTCAATGCTCCTGTTGATTAGACTTGTACTTCATCAGCTATTTTTGGCTTTCCTCTGATCTCCATCGATATCTTCCTTCTGTCTTGATACATTCATTGCGTATACTGTATGGATGTGACTGCTTGGAAAAATCTATTGAAAATTCCTGGACGTCCCCCCAATGGGTGTAGGCAAGGGACGGCTTGGTGCGCTGAGCGTTTAGCAAACTGCCCCTGAGTAGTAACTTGACGTGACCGCGGGTGTAATCATATTGTCCAAGCAGTTGACTTGAGTACCAATGGGTGTCGTGTTACGTGAAACGGCGTCAGCCGCCTGACTTGTTTCCAGACGATTTGAATTGCTTATTGAATATTTGCGACTGTTCGGTGACCGTGGTAGGAGATGAGCGGTTGCCTTCTTCTTCTATAAATAGAGCGCTTGCTTCACTGGTGTCTTCACATATCTCTCTACCGCTTGTTGCTTACTCTCCTCCTTTTTATTCTCTTCTACTCCACCATGGGCAAGAGCAAGAAAGGCGGAAGTTCGTTGCACCATTCTGGCGACAAGCGAAAGCGCGAGCCAACTCCTCCCTTGGAGGACTTTGGCGATTCCGAGTACTCGGAGGAGGAGTTCTCCTCCGAGTCCGAGGGGTCGCCAGTCCACGCCTCTCCCCCGGTGTCGTCCTATGACTCGGACGATTCCCAGGGGATCGCCGCCGAGGTGTGGACATACATCCGGACCGTCGAGCGCTCCGGGCTTGAGGGCTCGGATGAGTCGGAGGTCTCCTCAGACAAAGAGAACTCCTCTGACTTGTCTGAGGAGGGGAGCGGTTGTGACGACGACGACGAGGGCGACAGCGTCGACGGAGGCGACAGCGATGGTGACGGCGACGGCGGCAAGGGCGACGGCATGGGCGACGGCAAACTGAACCCAATGGTTGTGGTCCTGCTTATGCTGATCCTAATGGTGTGACCCTGTCAGAGCTGATCCCAGTGGGTGTGACCCTGTCAGAGCTGATCCCAATGGGTGTGACCCTGTGCCGTTTATTGTCCGTATTGTTGACGAGGACGAGGAAGAAGAAGTGGAAGTCCCCTTAATTCGGAAGAACAGTTGGCGTCACAGAGTCAGTGGGGGAGTAGCGATATTCCTTCTCCAGCTTTGTCTGCTCTTGTTGGTCTGCAAGAATTATCCATAGCCAATTTTGATCAGGCTCTCGAGGATGTCGTTCCTGAGGATATGCTGTCCGAGCCAACTGACGGTGATATGATGGACGTTTGTTCTGATATTCTAGACGTGGGATTAGAGTTATCCCGAGTAGCGTCTTGTGCCTCATTGACCTTGGAAGGCGGTCTTCGGAGCCAAGAGGTTGGTCAAGGTTGTTCAATTCCTATGGAGGTGACTGAGAGTCCTTCAGCCTTAGAGGTGGCTGTTGCAGAGAACCCAGTCCTCAAGGATGGTGCCAGCGGTTGCCCAGCCCTCGAGGGTGTTGCTGGTAATGATCCGGCTCGGGTGGGTAGCGTGAGCTGCAACCCAGCCCCCGAGGGTGTTGCCGGTGGTGATCTGGCTCCGATGGGTAGTGCGGGCTCCAACCCAGCCCCCGAGGGTGTTCAAGCGGGCTCCCCTTCTCATACCTCCATGGATGTCCACGTTGGGTCTTCTCCTCCACATTCTGAGGGCATGGTAATAGCGCATGCTTCAAATGAGGAAGTCGCCTTAGAGGTCGGCGCACCGGATGCTAGAGTTCTGATGCCTGCTGGTGGTGCTGAGTTGATCTCTAGTGATGTTCTTCAAATTGCCCCGGTTGATATTCCTTCGTCGAGCCACCACCTGGCTTCTCATGATTTGGGATTTCCTTTATTCTTCTCTAATCTTCAGGTAATTTGGCTTTTCCTGTTCTAGCTATACTCTAGGCAAATTACTGTCTTTGTACTCATTTGTTTTCAATATCAGGCTTTGGTCGATGGGATGGCTAGTCAATTAAGATCACAAGGTGCCTCCGTCCCAGAAGGAGCTCTGTCTCTGACGCATTGGAATCGGATGCTACTTCAGAGGCAGATATCTGATTTGAAAATGACAAATGCTGATTAGCGTCTTTGTTTCTTCCTTGGCTACTTGATTAGTCTGTTTTGAACTGAGTATCCTTTTTCAACTGTTTTTTGTTAGATATGTCCTGGCGGTACTCTGAACTCGAGGAGAAGTGTTCTCAAGGTCAGATTGACCTGACTCGGGTTTCTGCTTCCTTAGATGATGCCAATTCATTGAATTCCTCTCTCCGTGCCCAGCTTGACTCTAAAAGGGCGGCTAATGAAGTAAGCTTACTTGACTTTCTCTGCTGTGCTTTTACTGCTTACTGGGTGTTTGAGAGCTGATTCTTGTCTGTAGGAGGAAAAACATGTACTTGTGGCTTCTCGCGATAATCTTGATAGGTTGTATCGTGACGCCAACAATTCTTTGACTATCTTGGAGAGGAGCCATCGTTTTACCATGGCAGATTTGGAGCACCACCGTCACGAGCTACAAGTGTCCCAGGATGAGGTCCTTCGTCTTAGGCAATTGGTGTCGAGCAAAGATTCCGTCATCAAGGATCTGCGCGCCTCCAGAAGGTCAGTCATCCAGGAGCTAGAAGCTGCTTGACTGGCTACCAAGGTTGCCGAAGACAATTCCACCATTCTGAAGGCTCAACGCGACAAGGCTATGGATAAAGCCATTCGTGCGGGATGGATCTTGATGAGGAGACCGGGTGTGATTGTTCCTGATGATATAGTTGCCGATGTCAAAGCTGCTCCTGACTCCTCAAGTCGCCCTTCTTCATCGGTTGCTCCTGAGAAAAACATTGCCAAGTAGAAATACTGAATACATTCATGAACCATATGTGTATGTGATCAATGTGCCCGAATAATATGTTAGGACGTGTTCTTGGTACTGAATGCTATTTTTGTTTTTCTGTTGTTTGAATTCAATAGTTGTTACGAATGCAGAAGTAAATGCAGTATGCTAGTTTCGAATCTTCTTCCTATTTTTGTGAGGCATAGAGATCGCCCTAAGATGAGTGATCGTAAGCATGTTTATACTAGGTTGAGTAGACGTGAGCATGTTGCATCGCCTTAAGTCACTGCCGACTTAAGCCGATTGCTCCGTTAGTAGGGTATAGTGGTCACCCTAAGTTAAGTAAGCGTGAGCATGTTGCATCGTCTTAAGTCACTGCCGACTTTAAGCCGATTGCTCCGTTAGTAGGGTATAGTGGTCACCCTAAGTTAAGTAAGCGTGAGCATGTTGCACCGTCTTAA
The DNA here is from genome assembly GCF_902167145.1 of Zea mays. NCBI lineage: Eukaryota > Viridiplantae > Streptophyta > Magnoliopsida > Poales > Poaceae > Zea > Zea mays. The sequence goes on along the minus strand of NC_050099.1, from coordinate 154,918,360 downwards.
GTCGCCGCCGACTTAAGTCGATTGCTCTGTTAGTAGGGTACAGTGGTCATTCTAAGTTAAGTAAGCGTGAGCATGTTGCACCATCTTAAGTCATTGCCGACTTAAGCCGATTGCTCCGTTAGTAGGGTATAGTGGTCACCCTAAGTTAAGTAAGCGTGAGCAGATTGATAATAAATAGTTCGAGTGCCTTTGATAATGAAGTCTTTTTATTGATGATGTATTTTCTGATTACAGAATACAATGCTGCCCCGATAGCCTTCGAAATCTTGCTAGGGGTAAAACTTCCTCACATGCTCTATATTCCATGAATTCCCTATTTCTGTGCCATCCATTTGAGTAAGTCGATATGATCCTGGCCGAGTGACTTCTGCTACCATGAATGGCCCTTCCCATAGTGGCGATAATTTGTGTCGTCCTTCCCCGTTAGAATTCGGCGAAGGACCAAGTCTCCCACTGCGAAGGATCGATGTCGTATGGCCTTATCATGATAGCGCCTCAGGGTTTGCTGGTACCTAGCTGACTGAATTACTGTATTCAATCGTTCTTCCTCCAGTATATCAATATCCTCCAGTCTAGTAGCTTCTGCCTCAGCTATGTTTTCAAAGATCAGCCTTGGTGCCCCAAACCTGAGATCAGTAGGTAGTACTTCCTCCGAACCATAGAACATGAAGAAGGGAGTGTTTCCATGCAAAGCTCGGTTAGGTTGAGTTCTTAAGCTCCAAACCACATACGACAACTCTCTGATCCACTTCCCTGCGAACTTTTCATTCTTGTCGAAGACTTTCTTCCTGAGTGCTTCCAATATCATTCCATTAGCCCTTTCTACCTGACTGTTGGCTCTTGGGTGTGCTACTGATGCATATTTGATCTGGATGCTTCTTTGTTCGCAGAAATCAAAGAATTGCGAACTAGTGAAATTGGATCCCAGGTCAGTTATAATGCTATTCGGTATTCCAAACCTGAATATTATATCTTGTATGAATTCCACTGCCTTAGGTGAAGTCAGAGAAGCGATGGGTTTGTACTCTATCCATTTAGTGAATTTGTCAATGGCAACCAGCAAGTGAGTGTATCCTCCTTGAGCTTTCTTGAATGGTCCAATCATGTCCAGTCCCCAGCACGCAAATGGCCATGTTACGGGTATGGTTTGCAGTTGCTGTGCTGGTAGATGCTGCTGTTTTGATAAGTATTGGCAACCTCTGGACTAACTCGGCTGCATCATTTTTTGCTGTTGGCCAGTAGAAACCAGACCTGAAGACCTTCCCAACCAGAGTCCTGGATGCTGCGTGTATCCCGCATTGCCCGGCGTGGATCTCATCTAGTAGTTGCTTCCCAGTAGCTAAAAGAATGCATTTCATGAGTACTCCTGTTGCGCCCCTCCTGTACAGTGCTTCCCCAATGAGAGTGTAGTGAGCTGACTACCTTGCGATGCGTTCTGCTGCAGTTTTGTCATCCGGCTCCTCTTCATTCTTTATATATCTGATGATTGGCTCCCTCCAGTCATCAGAATCTAACTCTGGCTGGCTCAGAACATTGCACTCTTCTGCCCGATCTAAGGAAATACTTGGGCGTGGTACTTCTTGGACGAAAACCCCAGGTGGTACCTGGGTCCGACTGGATCCTAGTTTTGACAACGTGTCTGCTGCCACGTTGCGATCTCTCTCCACATGATGAAATTCCAGCCCTTCAAATTTGTCTTCCAGCATTCGGACGGTTGTGCAGTACTTGCCCATAGAGTCATTCGAGCAATCTCATTCTTTATTTATCTGACTTATGACCACCAGTGAATCTCCATATACCATTAGTCTCTTAATGCCTAGTGATACGGCAATGTTCAGTCCATGAATCAAAGCTTCATATTCTGCCGCATTATTGAACGCTGAGAATAACAATTGAAGAGCATATTTGAGTTGTTCACCTCCAGGTGCAATAAAGAGGATCCCCACTCCTGCTCCATGCAGCTTCAACGAGCCATCGAAATACATCCGCCATGTTTTTGTAATCTCTGGGTTATCTGGCACTTGTTGCTCGGTCCATTCTGATACGAAGTCAACTAGTGCTTGAGTCTTTATTGCAGTGCGAGGTCGAAACTCGATGTTGTGAGCTCCCAGCTCACAGGCCCACTTGGCTATTCTTCCGATGGCTTCTTTGTTGTGGAGAATATCCCCTATTGGAAATCCAGTGACTACTATGACTTTGTGGTCGTCAAAGTAGTGACAGAGCTTGCGTGCAGTTAGAAGTACTGCATACAATAGTTTTTGAACTTGAGGATATTTCTTCTTTGAGGGTCCCAGAACTTCATTGATAAAATAGACGGAATTTTGTATTGGATACGCATGTCCTTCCTCTGCTTGCTCGACTACCAACGCAGTGCTCACCACGTGAGTCGTGCAAGAGATATATAACAGCAGATATTCGACCGGCTGACTCGGCGTGGCTCAGTGCGGCGGCTTTAATATCGGCGGTGTTGTTAGGAATTTCTTTAGTGCATCAAGAGCTTCCTGGGCTTCTGAAGTCCACTGGAACTTGTCCACCTTCTTGAGCAACTTGTAGAACGGTAGGCCTTTTTCTCCCAACCTTGATATGAACCTGCTTAAAGCTGCCATGCATCCAGTAAGTCTTTGTACTTTCTTCTGTGACCGTGGTGCTTCCATCCTCATGATAGCTTCGATCTTTTCTGGGTTAGCTTCAATTCCTTGGTGGCTGACAATGAATCCGAGTAATTTTCCTGCTGGTATTCGAAAGACACATTTTTCTGGATTAAGCTTCCACCGATATCGCCGCAGACTATTGAAGACCAGCTACAAATCTTCAATGAAATTTTCTGAGTTTTCTGTCTTGGTCACCACATCATCCACGTAAGCTTCTACACGCTTTCCCTAGTGGTCGGCTAAGCATGTCTGAATGGCTCTCTGGTAAGTTGCTCCAGCGTTTTTGTGGCCAAACGACATGGAGGTATAGCAGAAAGCTCCAAACGGGGTGATGAATGTTGTTTTTTCCTCGTCTTCTTTTGCCAAGCTGATCTGATGATACCCGGAGTAGCAATCTAAGAAGGACAACACAGAACACCCGACGGTCGAGTCTACCGCCTGGTCTATTCTAGGAAGTCCAAAGAGATCCTTCGAACAGTGTTTGTTGAGATCCGTATAGTCGACACACATGCGCCAATCCACTTTATTCTTTTTGTGTACAAGAATAGGATTTGCTAACCACTCAGGATTAAGTACTTCTCTAATGAATCCTGCCGCGACTAAGCGAGCCAGCTCAGCATGGATGGCTTCTCTCTTGTCGGGCGTGAAACGACGCAACTTCTGTCGGATCAGCCTCGCCTGGGGATAGACCATCAGTTTGTGCTCGGCCAGCTCTCTCGGGACTCCCGACATATCCGCAGGTTGCCATGCGGATACGTCTCGGTTATCTTGCAGAAACTGGACGAGCGCGCTTTCCTATTTGTCATCTAGGCTGGAGCTGATGATGGCAGTCTTGCGTTCATCAGCGAACCTGAGGTTGATTCTGTTGGTTTCTTCAGTCGGCCGCATAGAGGTCACAGCTTGAGCTTCATTCATAGGTACTGTGAGATCCTCCTCATGCCTTGAGTTCGCCTGCGCAGAAGAAGTCACCGATGGTTTGGTGGTGAGGGCCGCCTGAATGGCCACTCAGAAGCATTCTGCGGCGCCTTGGAAGTCAGCGCGCATAGTGATGATTCCTTGTGGTCCCCGGCATCTTCAATATCATGTACGTATAATGCGGAATGGCCATGAACTTTGCCAATTCAGGCCTGCCGATGATGGTGTTGTATCCGCAGTCGAAGTTCGCCACCTCGAACCTTAGGAACTCGGTTCTGTAGTTTTCCGGAGTTCCGAAGGTGACCGACATGTAGATGTGTCCGAGTGGATATTCTCCTTCAGTCGGCACAATGCTGAAGAAAGGAGTGTCTAACTCGTGGAGCTCTTTGAGTGCGACTCCTAAGCCTTGCAGCGTCTGGGGGAAGGTGACGTTGATGCTGCTTCCCCCATCCACTAACACCTTCTTTACCCTGCTCTCTCGGATCACCGGATCGACGAGGAGCGGGTACTTGCCCGGGTGATCAAAGTTGAGCCACTAATCCGCCTAAGTGAAAGTGATCGGGTGTTCGGACCATCGATATGGGGCAGGAGGACCGGTGGCCGCCACCAGTATCTGACGGTCGTTGAGCTTCTGTTGCCTCTTGCTTTCTTGTGACCCATGTCCACCGAAGATGACGTTGACTTCTCCATCGACGCGTGGGAATGCTCCGCCTCCTCCTCCTGCCTATTATTGAGGCTGTCAAGGTTCTCCGGGTCCTCCTCGAGGTGGGGGAGGTGGTAGAGGTTGGAAGGGTCGGCCGTTCCCAACAAAGTGATTGAAGTCTCTGCAGTTCCGGAGGGTGTGGCGCATGTCCTTGTGGTACGGGCACTAGGCGTCGAGGATGTTGTCCAATGTACGTTCACCTCCACGAGGTGCTCCTCGGGCGCGAGAGGCGGGTGGTCCGGCGGCATGGACTTCTTCACGAGGCCTCTTCTCCCAACGCTTGTCGGGTTGTTGGTTCGTGTCACGTCGCGGTACCGCCAGTGCAGACTTTGCTCCTCCAATGAGGTCCTGAGCTCGTTCGTCGGCGGTGATGTAGAGGTCCGCTTCCCAGAATAGCTGCTCGGAGGTAGTCGGCGCCTTTTGCAGTATGGCTCGGACGAAGGCCGAGTCACTAGATCCCCGGTAGAAGTCCTCGATTACTACTGCTTCCGCAACCTCGGGGATACGATTCCTTATGGTCTGAAATCTTTTGAGGTACGACTGGAGAGCCTCATCCCCTCGGCGCTTGATGGATTTGAGGTCCCATGGCTGTGCTGGTTTGTCGGAGAGGGATTGGAAGTTGGCAATGAAGCGCCGACTAAAGTCGCTCCAGTCGTCGATGCAGTGTCGGGGTAGGTGTCGTAGCCATTGCAACGCATCCTGCCCGAGGAAGATGGGCAAGTACGCGGTCATCACATCTTCAGTTGCCCCAGCGGCTCGGGCAGCGGTGGTGTAGATAGCCAACCAGCCTCTCGGGTCCTGCTTAGGCTCGTACTTGTCGACGTTGGAGACTTTGAAGTTAGGGGGCCATTGAATGGCCCTGAGACGTGGAGTGAGCGCCGATACCCCACATGTGTCCTCCTATCGACGATGACGATGTCGATCCCGGGGAGGGGAGTTGTTGACGTGGTGCTTCGACCGTCCCCAGGTCGTGCCGCCGGTCGAAGCCATTGCCAACTCAACTCTGGTGGCCTGACTTCGCGCAGGGATGCCGTGATCCCGATCATATTGTTCTCGGCGCCCAATCTTGTTCTCGTGTCGTCGTTCGCATGAAGCGTTGATGGAGCTCTGTGTGTCCCGCCGACTGTTGATGGCGTGTCGTAAATCACTCGGTGGAGGGGCGAGAGGTAGGAGATGATTAGCTGCCTGAGTGAGCAGCCGCCGATAGCCCTCGGCGTCCGGAGTCCAGGGGAGGCCATCGGCTATCCGAGCCAACACTCCAGCGACCTCACTCGGCGTGTTCATGGCTCGGGCGAAGTCGGGGTTCAGGTTCCGTCCGAGAAGAGGGTTCTCTTGGCGTTGTCTCGCCTCCTGTTCGGCCTGCTCTTGAGCTTGCCGACGATCACGACGTCGGGAATTCCTTCTTTCCCTGAAGACCCGTTCTTCCGAGGTTTCTCCCATCTCCGAGATCTCATCTCGTGATACAGGCTGCGCCAGATCCCGCTCTCCGGCTTCATGATGTCGCCGAATATTTCGGCGTCGATTCCTTCGTCGGCGAGATTCCTGTTGAAGGTGTTCTTCTCCCGGCGCGGTTGGTTCATCGTCGGAGACGGGGGTTGATTCCACTCTTCCCCCGATAAAGAGGACGTCGGGATAGAATGGAACCGTCGTAGTGACAAGCTTCTTCCTGTTTTCTTTTGAGGGCGGAGATACCAGAAGAGCAGCTTGACGAGCCTTTACCTTGTTTGCTTCCTTTTTCCTTGTGATCCGTGTCCATTTTTCCTTAGAAGAGGTGGACAGCAAAGTTCTCCGGGTAGACGGATCCTCTGCTCCCGGCTTGCAGGAGGTAGTTTTCGCTCGGAGCACTGGAGGTTGCGCTTTATCCTGCTTCGCTCCGACTTTCCCGGAGACTATTGAGGAAGGCTTTCTCTCCGGCGGATCCGCGATGCGATGTAGAGTTCCTTCTTCGTCTGCCACTGATGAAATAGTTCCAAAGCAGAACATGGATCCAGGGCGGAGGATGATCTTGTGCTGGAAAGTGATAGCCATTGAGCTAGCTTGGATTAGTGACACACCCCCTACCTGGCGCGCCAGTTGTCGGTGTTTTGGGTCCGACCGCACACCCAGGGTTGCCCCTTGAGGTGCTTTTTTGGAGTAGGACGGTGTTACCGACTGTAGCTTGATGGTTCATGCCAGATGCACAAGAGATAGTAGACAATCTTGTACAGGTTCGGGCCGCTTTGAGATGCGTAACACCCTACGTCCTGATGTGAATCTTTTGTGTGGTAGGTTACAAGGGGATTCTCTAGTATGAGAAATGCTAGAGAGCTGAGTAGATGGCTAAGTAGTGAGATGTTTTTGAGGGGATGCCCCCTAGGCCTTATATACTCGACCGTGGTGCGTTACATGCGGATGTGATAACAACGTGTGCCTAAGTAATAGTGAACCGATTGAGCCTATCTTCCTATAATTCCACCGACTTATCGTCATTCGGTTCTGGCGCCTGAGGATGCCGCGCGGGAAAGTCGTGTCATTGCTGTGGATGTTGTTCAAATCCATTGGACCGTCCGGGCTTGAGTTGATCCAATCTTGCGTCAATCCGCTTTGCTAGACGTTCCTCCCCAGGCCCACGAAGGGATGACCTTGCGAAATATTGGGCCCAAGGCCCTTCGGGAGGTCTTCTAGCCTTCCAGTGGACCCGGGGGATATCTGTCCCCCACACATACCTTGTTAGGTCTAAAATTTATTTGATCGGTGATAGATTTGACGTTTGATAGATGGCTCTTGGCTGGTCTTCACCCCGCTCTACGCTTCAATTCCTCTGCTGATTAGACTTGCGATTCAGTAGCTATATTTGGATTTCCTTCGATCTCTACCAATCTCTTCCTTCTGTCTCAGTATATTCATTGCGTATACTGTATCGATATGACTTCTTCAGAAAATCTATTGAAAATTCCTGGCTGCCCCCAATGGGTGTGACCAAGGGGCATCTTGGTACGTAGAGCGTTTAGCACACTGTCCTAGAGTAGTAACTTGATGTGACCGTGGGGTGTAATCATATCACCTGAGGAGTTGACCTTGGTCCAAATGGTGTCGTGTTACGCGAAGCGGCGTCTGTTGCCTGACTCATTTTCAGGCGGCTTGAATTCTTTATTGAATACTTGCGACTGTTCGACGAGCGTGGTAGGAAGTGGACGGTCACTCCCGGCCTCTATAAATAGCCTGCTTGCACCGTTGTTCTCTTCACTCATCCTTCGATCATCTGTTATATTCTTCTCCCTTTCTCCTCTTCTCCATCCGACCATGGGCAAAGGCAAGAGAAGTCAAGGCTCGCCCCATCATGCTGGCGACAAGTAGAAGCACGATCCAAGTCCTCCCTCGGAGGACTTCGGCGATTCGGAGTATTCGGGGGAGGAGGTTTCCTCCGAGTACGAGGGATCGCTGGCTCTCGCTTCCCCCCCCCCCCCGACGTCGTCCGATGACTCGGACGACTCCCACGGGATAGCCGCAGAGGTCTGGATGTACATCCGTTCCGTCGAGCGCGCCAGGCTCGAGGGGTCGGATGAGTCGAAGGTCTGCTCGGATGAGAACTCCTTCGGCTCGTCCAAGGAGCGGAGCGGCGATGACAACGATAATGAGGGCGGTGACAGCGGTGACGGTGACGGCGACGACGGTGAAGGTGACGGCGACGACGGCAAGGGTGGTGAAGGCAACGATGGTGGCGATGGCGACGGTGGCGACGGTGGCGGCAAAGGTGGCAGTGGCGGCGTCGGCAGTGGCAACGACAAGGCCAGTGGCAAAGCGCCACTGGTCTGAATATTAGTATAGATAATTAGTAGTAGTAGTAGTAGTAGTAGTAGAATAATGTAGTAGTAGTTAGTAGTATAGTGTAGTGTAAGTAGTGAAGTAATGTAATGTAATGTAGTAAAAAAGGGAGAAAAAAGGGCCGACTCATAATAATGAGTCAGCTTTTGAGTTTGTGTAACCCCTTCCGATATTAATGAAGAACTTTTAGTTGCTCAAGTAATTGTTGTCTTTTGCTGCTTTGGAGGTAACCGTCGAGTGATGCCTGATACTGCTAGCGTTTTAGAGGTAACCTCCAAGTGATGCCTAATACTGTCGGCGTTTTAGAGGTAACCGCCGAGTGATGCCTGGTACTTTGCTTTCCCGAGTAATGACTTGGCACTTTAGAAATAGTGCCCGACCCAGGAAACCCCATTTATACTCGCGCCAACGTGCCTTTTTTATTTCTGAGCCCTAATTTCACTTTCTCTCTTCGAACCACTCCTCTGCTTCCCTAAAATTTCGATCCTGCTCGCTCCGCCAGAAAGATCACGATGGCGCCAAAGCGGAAGAGGCAGAGCACCATTGTTGCAATCATCCCGCCTATCGACCCCAACAGCCACCTACCATTCGCTGTTAACCATATGTCTATCGTTTCTGAATTCGACCTCCTTCATCTCGTTGAAATTGGGGTTTTGCTTCCAAAAGAGCTTTGCTCTTGGCGGATTTGCTGCGGCGTCACCGTTCCGATAGAGGATACCCATGAATCTGTCATTTACGTTCCTTTTCTTATTCGTGGGTTTGCTCTTCCCATCTCCCCCTTTTTCCGCGGTCTCCTTGATTTCTATGAGCTGAACTTGATGCATCTGAACCCTAATTCCATTCTGCAAATTTCCATTTTCGTACATCTATGCGAGGCCTTTCTCGGGATTCTCCCCCACTTCGGTCTCTGGAAATACCTTTATCATTGTCGGCCTGGGATGGCTGGGGGACAGCACCAGCTTGTTGACGGCGCAAGTCTGGAGCTTCGCCGGGGGAGGAAAGCAGAGTATCTTGACATCCCTCTCAAGGAGAGCATCAAGGAGTGGCGCCTTGAGTGGTTCATTGTGGAGAACCACTGCAAATCTCTCCCCCTCAGCCAGGGAGGCAGCCAGATGTTCGCACACCTAGCTAGATAGAATCTCTGACCCCTTCAGTAATAACAGAAGCCAAAGTGCTGCTTGCCGAGATCTGCTCACTGAAGGATGGGGGTCTAACTGCTGAAGCTGTAGTTGCTGACTTTGTATTCAAGAACATTCAACCCTTAAAGGATAGGGCCTACCCTCCTTACTTGTATAGCGGTGTCAACGATTCTACCTGGGTCACGAACAGAATAATTCCCACTAAAGATCTGCTGAGTCGACTGGAAATGATCTTGAGGGGCAGGGTTTCAAATGCTGGTGCTCGTGTGGCCTATTCTGCATGGAACCTGCCACCACTTAGGCCATTATCTAAGTTTGTGTCCAACCCTCCTTCTTGTGACGGTAGCCTGGGTCTTAGAGTGCGACCCTCTTCTGAGGACATTGAGGCTTTGATTGCTCCACTTCGGAGTCTTCCCGAGGATGAAAGACAGACTCACTTTGAGATGCCAGCTTGCACTGATGACGCTGAGATAGATGTTGTTCTTAGCCTGCTGGCTGGGGAATCATCCGACTCTACCCGCACCGAGCCAATGGCCATCACAACTGGGCAAGCATTTGATGAAGAGGTGGAAATTCGGAAACCCGAAGGTGCCCGCCCAAAGCGTCCACGCCGAGTGAACCGCCCGACTGCACTTGTCAAGGAGAAAAGGAAGAAGAGGCGACTGCAGCGACTGTCGTGCTTGGATCAGGATGCAGGCCCTTCTGTACCGGTTCCCGATGATGTCCCGGCAGAGGCCATTCCTGAGGTTGGTGCTAAGGGTTGTGATCCTGCACAGGCTACTAGCTGCATGTTTAACGAAGACGAAGGGGAAGAAGAAGAAGCAGTCCCACTGATCCGCAAGAACAGCCGACACTATAGAGGCAGCGAGGGGGGTAGAGATATTCCTTCTCTAGCTTTGTCGGCACTTGTCAGTCTTCAGGGGCTTTTAATATCAGATTTTGATCAAGTACTGGAGTAGGTCGTCCCCGAAGACATGCTGTCAGAGCCTCCTGAAGATGATATCCCAGCCATCTATTCAGAGGTCCTAGATGGCGGGCTTTTGTTGCTTGATTCCGCTGGGCAAGAGGTAACCCAAGTGGTGTCTCGTGCATCGTCGACCTTGGAGGGCAGTCTTCCATGCAGAGACGCTGACCTAAGTTGTCCAACTCCCTTGGAGGTAGCTGAGGGGCCTTCAGCCTTAGAGGTGGCTACTGCAGAAGACCCAACCCCTGAGGGTGGTGCTAGCAGCTAACCAGCCCTCGAGGGTGTTGCTGGTAGCTGTAACACCCTGAATTTGGGGGTATAAAATTTCTTTGCTCATATTCACAAATTCAGGTGTTACTTCCTTTTCTCATCCTTCCTAATTCTTGTCTCTCTCATTTCTATAGGAGCTAAGTGCTTATTTTACTTGTAGTTATAGTTTATTATGTTAAACCCTAAGGGAGTATGAATTGTTGCATCATGTTGAACCCTAGATTTCACTTTTGTTTGGTGCATAATTCTCAAAAAGTCTAATTTGGATTTGGGGCTCATTTGAATTTGAATCAAATAGAATAGGTAAAAAGAAAAGGGAAAAACAATTCAGAATAAAAGAAAAAGGCAAAGCAGCCCACTTACCCGCCCCCCTCGGCCTTTCGGCCCAGTCGGCCCACCTCGCGCGCGCGCCTCTCTCCCCTCCTCTCTCTGCGCAGCGGGCCCGGCCTGTCGGCGCGGTCGCCTCCCGCGTACCCGCCCCCTTCTCTCTCTGCTCGCTCGGCCCCACCTGTCGGCGCTGCCGCTTCCCCGCGCGCGCCCGCTCCCTCGCTCTCTCTCTGCCCGTGGGCCCAACCCGTCAGCCCCGCTTCTCTCGCGCCCGCACCCGCTTTCTTCTCTCTCTCTGCGTCGCGGGCCCGGGCTGTCAGCCCCGTCGTCCCCGCGTAACCGCCGCCGAGCTGCTCGCGCCCGCCTTCCCCGCGCCCACGTCGCGCGTGGAGCTCGGAACTGACCCGCCCCTGGCCACTTGAGCCCCGAGCCCCACTCGCCCTCACCCTCTCCCCCATTTGCGCTCCAGTAGACCCTCTTTCCCCCTCGCTGCGCGCACGCAGAGCGCCGCCGCCATAACCCCGCCGTCCCGAGCTCGGTTCCTCGTCGCCGTTGGAGCTCCGCCGCGCCCCTAGCCCCGGTGAGCTCCGCCCCGACGTCCGCAACCCGGAACGCACCCCAATTCCCTCTTCCCCTCCCTATTTCTCTCTGCCCGCGCTCACCCGTCGTCCGCCGTGCAGCCGCCACCGTCGACCCGGGTCCCCGTCGCGTCTCTATCGCCGCCGAGGAGTCCCCGGAGCCCGCCTTGAGGTAAGGGACCTCTCCCGCCCCTATCGCCCTTTGTTTTGCTCTCTGTTGCGTTTGATTGCTCGCCGGAGTAGAGTAACCCCGCCGCCGAGCCGCCCCGCCGTGAACCGCCCCCTCCGGTGCCTCTGCCCTGACCCAGACCCCACCAATGGAGTCCCCGTGCCCTCCCTAGCCTCCTCGACCACTCGGATTGCCCCAGAGCCCCGCCAATCGCCCGCGCCCCTCGTCTCCGGCGAGCCCTCCGCCGCGGGGACGAGCGCCGCCGCCCAGCTAGCCGTAGGGAAGACCCAGGCCGCCCATCCGATCTCCGCCGTTCAGCCCAGATCGGGCGGCCCTGATTCAACTCGCCCGGACCTAATCCTGGCCGTCCGCCAGAGATCCAGCGGCCCAGGCCCACTGCCCCCTCACCCCGTCCCTCTGCCCGTTAGGCCCCACTTGCCAGTCGCCCGCGCGCCCGCGCTGCCCGCCCGGTCCCGCCTGCCAGTCGCCCGCGCCCGCGCTGTCCGCCCGGCCCCGCCTGTCAGCCGCTCCCGCCGCCGCGCGCCCGCGCGCCCGCCCGCAGGATCTAATCCTGGCCGTAGATCTGAGATCCAACGGCTGTAGGCGCCCGATACCCCTTCGCCCGCGCATTTTCTTAAAGAACCCCCCTGTTTTCTGGAATTTGCGCCCGCCGTCCCTGGTTTCTCGCAGTTAGGTCCTCGGACCTTTTATTTAATTCAAAATAAGTCCTTAGGGTATAATTTTAACCCCTAAACTTGTAAAATTCATAACTTTGCCATATGAACTCCAAATTAGGTGGTTCAAATTGCAAAATGTTCATAATATTATTATCTATCTGTTTATGCAATGTTTCCCTGCTGTTCCCATGTCCCAATTAATGGTTAATCATTAGGATAAAGTTAATGTTATGGGAACCCTATTTGAGATAAATAAAAGATAGTAGACTTTAATAAAAGTTGGAGCACTTAAGCTTATGGACTCAAACACTTAAGTTTAGGAACTTAAAACCAGGTGATGATTTAACCCCACCACTGACTTAAACCTGATTAGTGGATAATGAATCACTTTGTATAGTCCTCTACTCCAGACCTAGGGAACACCAGAGTGCCTATCCCTTTTCAAGTATGAACTTGTGACCTCTCTCTGCTGCATATGTTTGGTATATTGTTTTTGTTGTTATTTTCCCAAGTGCATAGTGTGAATGATTGCTTTACGTAGACAACGAGCAGTCTGTGTTTCCCGAGGCAGTTGCAGAGGAAGTCCCTGATCAGCAGTTTGGTGAAGGCAAGTGTCCTCTGTCCCACTATGTCCTATTCATTTATAACTTACTACCCCGCATTACTCACTTGAAACCTAAGGATTGACTAGCTTTACACTTTACTTTGTCCTTGATGACCTATTGGGTTGTTATGGTTAGCACTTTGCTATTGCTTTAACATAATCAATGAACATGATGTGACTATTTATGATACTGTTATCCTGATGATGATGTTGATCTTGTGATACTCTAGGGGGCTCAGGCTGTTTTCCTGAGTACCTCTCCGTAAGGACTGGTTCGTTGAGAGACCACCCGGGATAACAGTGCAACCATTAGGGTGAAATGGGATGCCCTTAGCTGATTAATTAGATGAACTAGAGGTGTAGTTGCTTAGCCGTCGTGCCGTCAATGGGGTCCAGGCACAGTGCTTGCTCTGCCGAGGCTGAGTGCCGAGGTTCTTTCGTTTTGCTCTTTGTTAGTCACTCTCCTGCGGGGAGGGGTACTGTGTTTATCAAACTGGAGAAACCTAACGGGCAGCTACGATCTCTAGGGAATCTTTGTAAAAGCTACGTAGTGATGCCCTGCCGGACCACCTAGGTAGTGGTCAATGGGGATTAGCTCTCCCCGGGTAGAAAGGGAATCATGACTCATGGGTAAAGTGTGCAACCTCTGCAGAGGGTAGTGAAACTGGTATATCAGCCGTGCTCACGGTTAAGAGCAGCCTTGGGATCCTCTTTGATTAGAGATACAGATGGTCCGAGATACAATGATTATGATATGGTTTTGGTTCGACTATGATGATGATGTTCCTCGACGAGGAAATGGTTTACGGGTTGGTTAATGCTAAAATCTGGCTTCTACTAATGATAAGTACCTGACCAACTAAAAGCAACTGCTTGAGCCTAACTCCACATAAAGCTAGTCCACCTCAGCCAAACGGGACATTTGCTGAGTACGTTGATGTGTACTCATCCTTGCTTTACCACAAAACACCAGGTTGCCCACATTGTAACCACTGCTCAGGAGAAGGCGAAGCCGTGGAAGGAGACTTCCAGGAGTTTCAAGACTACGATGAATTCTAGGAGTGGGTTGGCGGCAACCCCCAGTCAGCTGCCTGTGGAGGCTTTATCTTTACTGCGTTTCGTTTAGCACTTTGATTTACCTGTTAAGACAATGACTATGTGGATGTCTATGACTCTATGATGTAATAAGTACTCTTTTATGTTATTATTCGAGCATTGTGTGATGATGTTCATTTATGTAATCGCTGTGTACGTGAGTTCTGATCCTGGCACGTACATAGTTCGCATTCGGTTTGCCTTCTAAAACCGGGTGTGACATAAGTGGTATCAAAGCCCATGCTGACTGTAGGACCGCTGACCTAGAGTAGCACTGGTCGTACTAAGGACTATTGACCCTCCCCCTCACCTTGACATCTGATGTTACTTCAAAAAAAGTCGGTCACCTCGACCAACCCTATATTTTACTATCTATCTATACAATACCTTGTTAAAATTTTTATCTTATTCTGTCCTTGGTTTATTCACTTGTCATATTAGTTCTGCTCTTACTCTTATGCTTACGGTGTCTTTTGTAGATGGCTCGTCTTAGACACACTGCACGTAAGTCGGTGATTCCTTTCCTGCCGTCTCGACTTGCGGAGCGTCCTCTGCACCGCACAGTGTCCGGACAGTCGAGTCACCTGGAGAGGCTGCACCACCGCCTGCGTGAGGAGCAGGAACGCCGGCGCCAGCACGGAGAGCAGCAGGGCTCTTCCTCCTCACCCCAGCAGGAGGTGGAGACCGTGAGGCCCCGTTCCTCTGTCGCCCAGCTGGAGGCGCCCCTTGTTCCACCGCGGGACGTCCCGGCTATTGGAGGAGCTACTGGTGGAGATCCTGGAGGAGACCCCGACGACGACGACTCAGACCACAGCACGGAGTCCTCTGAGCCGCAGGAGGCGGAAGGATGGGTCGCCCGACCCATCACCCGTGACGCCGCTCGCGGTTGTCACTTCCACGACGCACTCGACACCTTGCTGCGCCAGGCTTTCGACCGGCACACCTGGTCGATCGAGTATCGTTGTGTAGTCTACCAGCACAGTCGCGGGAGGTACCCGGACCGCTGGGAGGCTACCTGCCTAGTTCGCCGTCCGGAGGATGACCTCCGGGGTGCGGAGGCCGTTTCGGAGCACTATTCCATCTCCGAGAGGGACACTGCAGAGGCGGCTATGCAGGATGCAGCACGACGTGCACTCTCCCAGTACTGTTCCTTGTTCGGTGGGGTGGCCGACGGTCTTAACCTTCGGTACTACCCCCGCCGCCCTACTGGCAGCACAGAGAGTGTGGTTGTTTCACCTGTTAGTGAGGCTAACCCTAGGTTGAGCAGCACAGTCAACCTAGTCGCAGTGCTTAACACGGAGCTGGATCACTCTCTGGACGAGCTAAGCAGGGCTCGAACGGAGATTGCGGAGTTGCGTGCTGAGTTGGCAGAGCGCCATCACCAGGAGGGTGGTTCCCCCGCTCCTGTCGGGACTCAGCACCCATACCGCTCACCGCCACGTGGTCACCACACTTATGGTTCCCCTGTCTGTAAGACCAGGATAGATCTGGATCCTTAGATCGTTAGTGTCGGAGTTTGTAATAATTCTTAAGTCAGATGTCTCAGTCTTAGGTAGTCAGTTTAGTTTGCTTATCAGTTGCTTCCATTTAGTTTTGTTTGCTTATCAGTTGTTTGCATGCTTGTTATGATGAACTTGTGCTAGATTCGAATCTTTGTAATGACTGTTGCCAACCTGCGGGTTTCCCCTGCAGTTCGGCTTAGCTAGTAATATTAATGAAGTCAGTTGTTTAGTTGGGAAGCCATTTACTCTTACTTTCCTTATTTATCTGAGAAGCTGTGTTGAATCATGAATGAGGATCAGTGAAGCTCTTTGTTCACTCAGTGTCATGAAGAATTCTGTATTCTCTTTTCTTATGCTGAAGGGTTGAAAGATCAATGCTGATGTATGAATGTCTTCCACAGATGTCTGACAACAGGCGCCGATGCAACAGGCGTGCTCAGCTGGAGCAGCATGACTAGCAGGAGGAAAATCAGAGGCAGCCTCCCCCACCACCCCCGATGTCAGTGGAGCAGATGTTCTTGATGCAGACCCAGGCGGTGCAAGCCATCGGGCAGACTCTGGCAGCCATGCAGCAGGCTCAACAGCAACCCCAACCCCAATTGCAAGTGCAGATGCCCCAGATGCCACGAGATAAGCGTGGTGAGTTCATGAGAGGGCACCCTCCTACCTTCGCCCATTCTGCTGACCCCATGGATGCAGAAGACTGGTTGCGCGCAGTGGAGAGGGAGCTGCGCACCGCCCAATGCGACGACAGGGAGAAGGTTCTGTATGGTCCCCGCCAGCTGAGGGGAGCAGCCCAGTCCTGGTGGGAGTCCTACCTCGCCACCCATGCTGACCCCGAAGCCATCACCTAGGAGGAATTCAGCGAGAGTTTCCGTCGGTACCATGTGCCGGAGGGACTGATGATCGTGAAGAAGGAGGAGTTTCTGGCTCTGAAGCAGGGACCCCTGTCTGTTAGTGAGTACAGAGACAAGTTTCTGCAGCTGTCTCGTTATGCACCCGAGGATGTCAACACTGATGCCAAGAGGCAGTACAGGTTCATGAGAGGTTTGGTGGATCCCCTGCATTACCAGCTGATGAATCACACCTTCCCCACCTTCCAGCATCTGATCGATAGGGCAGTTATGACTGAGAAGAAGCGTAAGGATATGGAAGATCGGAAGCGCAAGATGAATGGACCCCAGTCCGGAGGCATCAGCCGTCCGCGCTTCTCAGGCAGTTCATCTCAGCAAGGCAGACCTGGTCACCCACAGGGATATCAGAATCAGAATCAGCGTCTGCATCAGCAGCAGTTTCAGAGACAGTACCCGCAGCAGCAGCAGCAGTATCGTCAGCACAGCCAGCAGGGAGGTAATCAGTATCAGAAGCAGAACAACCAGGCACCTCGCCTTCCTGCCCCAGCAGCGAATCAGAGCAACCAAGCAGCCCCAGCACAAGGAGGAGGCAGAGGATGTTTCCACTGTGGAGATCAAGGCCACTGGGCGATGCAGTGCCCAAAGAAGACGGCTCAGCAGCAAACCAACCCCAATGCCCCAGCAAGGCAAGGTGTACTGCAGCCGGCAGCAGGCAATCGTAGCCAAGCGTACAACCATGGAAAGGTGAACCACTTGGAAGCCGAAGCGATCCAGGATGCACCAGACGTGGCAGTAGGTATGTTCTCAGTCGAATCTCATCCCGCGAAAGTGCTATTTGATACTGGTGCAACTCATTCATTTGTCACTGCAACATGGGTAGAATTGCATAGCATCTCAGTAGAGGCAATGATGCCACCCATGAGGATTAATTCGGTTGGTGGCAAGGTGCAAACAGATAAAATATGTTCAAACATAATGGTGGAAATAAGGGGGATAGGATTCCCCAGTGACTTAATAGTAATAGACACCCCTGAGATAGATGTTATTCTAGGGATGAATTGGTTAATGAAGTATGAAGCAAATGTTAGTTGGGACAAGAGGACCGTAACATTGAAGTCCCCGTCAGGAGAAGAGGTAGTGGCCGAGCTAAGGATGCCTAAGTCAGAAGAGGGAGTCTGTCACCAGATTTCAGTTGATAGTAAGGAGCCCAACCCGCTCGAGGCTATCAAGGTTGTGTCGGACTTTCCGGATGTGTTTCCCGAGGAGCTAACAGGCATGCCACCCGAGAGAAAAGTCGAATTTGCCATAGAGCTTATCCCTGGTACCGCCCCCATTTCCAAAAGAGCCTACCGAGTGTCTGGACCAGAATTGGTGGAACTCAAGAAGCAGATAGATGAGATGTTAGAGAAGGGTTACATCAGGCCAAGCACCTCGCCTTGGGCCGCTCCAGTGTTGTTTGTAGAGAAGAAAGATGGTACTAAAAGGATGTGCATAGACTACAGAGCCTTGAATGAAGTCACTGTCAAGAACAAGTACCCCCTGCCAAGGATAGAAGATTTGTTCGACCAGCTCAGAGGTGCCAGCGTATTCTCGAAGATAGATCTAAGATCTGGTTATCATCAACTCAGAATCCGACCCTCGGATATACCGAAGACGGCATTCATCACCAAGTACGGGTTATATGAGTTCGCGGTTATGTCCTTTGGTTTGACAAATGCGCCAGCCTTCTTTATGTACCTGATGAACAGTGTGTTCATGGATTATCTGGACAAGTTTGTGGTAGTGTTCATCGATGACATTCTCATATACTCTCAAAGTGAGGAAGATCATGTAGAGCATTTGAAGATGGTATTGCAAAGACTTCGAGAGCATCAGTTGTATGCCAAGCTGGGCAAATGCGAGTTCTGGATTCATGAAGTCTTATTTCTGGGTCACATCATAAATCAAGATGGGTTAGCAGTGGATCCAAAGAAAGTAGCAGATATCCTGAACTGGAAAGCACCGAAGGATGTTCGTGGGATCAAGAGCTTCATTGGGATGGCCGGATATTATAGGCGTTTCATCGAAGGCTTCTCAAAGATTGCTAGACCAATGACAGCGTTACTAGCAAAGAAAGTTGAGTTTAAGTGGACCCAAAAGTGTCAGGAAGCATTTGAAGAACTGAAGAATAGATTGACTACAGCTCCTGTGTTAGTCCTGCCTGATGTTCACAAGTCATTCTCAGTGTATTGCGACGCTTCGTACACCAGATTGGGATGTGTGCTAATGCAAGAAGGGAGAGTTGTAGCGTACTCATCTCGACAGCTGAAGATCCATGAGAAGAATTATCCCACACATGACCTGGAATTGGCAGCAGTGGTTCATGCTTTAAAGACCTGGAGACATTACCTGTATGGGCAGAAGTGCGACATCTACACAGATCATAAAAGTCTGAAGTACATATTCACCCAGTCAGAGTTAAACATGAGGCAGCGAAGATGGTTGGAACTGATCAAAGACTATGAGTTGGAGATACATTACCATCCGGGCAAAGCCAATGTTGTTGCAGATGCTCTGAGCAGGAAGAGTCAAGTCAATATGTTGGCCTCGCACCCAATGCCGTATGAGTTAGCCAAGGAGTTTGACAGACTGAGCCTCGGTTTCCTGAATAGTACGCAAGGAGTGACAGTGGAATTAGAGCCCACCCTAGAGCGGGAGATCAAAGAAGGGCAGGAGGATGATGAAAACATCAACAAGATCCGGCAGCTGATTCTAGAAGGAAGAGGCAAAGACTTTCGAGAGGATGAAGAGGGGGTAATCTGGTTCAAGGACCGATTGTGTGTTCCCGACCTCAAACCTATTCGGGAACTGATCCTCAAGGAAGCTCATGAGACAGCCTACTCCATACACCCTGGAAGTGAGAAGATGTACCAGGATTTAAAAAGGAGGTTTTGGTGGTATGGCATGAAAAGAGAGATCGCAGAATATGTCGCCATCTGTGATAGCTGTCAGAGAACCAAAGCAGAGCATCAAAGGCCTGCCGGATTGTTGCAGCCATTGCGGATTCCTCAGTGGAAGTGGGATGAGATCGGGATGGATTTCATAGTTGGCCTACCTCGTACCCGGGCCGGCTACGATTCCATCTGGGTGGTTGTGGACCGCTTAACAAAGGTGGCCCATTTCATACCTGTGAAGACGACATACACCGGAGCAACGTTAGCTGAGTTATACATGTCACGGATAGTCTGCCTTCACGGTGTGCCGAAGAAGATAGTGTCAGATCGAGGAACACAGTTCACCTCTCATTTTTGGCAGCAGCTACAAGAAGCTTTGGGCACACATTTGAACTTCAGCTCAGCTTATCACCCGCAGACAGACGGTCAGACTGAAAGAACTAATCAGATCCTAGAAGATATGTTGAGAGCCTGTGCGTTGCAAGACAAGTCAGGATGGGACAAAAGGTTACCTTATGCAGAATTCTCCTACAACAATAGTTACCAGGCCAGCTTGAAGATGTCACCGTTTCAGGCACTCTACGGACGGAGTTGTAGGACTCCGCTGCATTGGGACCAGCCTGGAGAGAGACAGGTGTTTGGCCCCGACATCTTGCTTGAAGCCGAAGAGAATATCAAAATGGTTCGGGAGAACCTGAAGACAGCCCAGTCAAGACAGCGAAGCTATGCTGACAGAAGGAGAAGGGAACTGAGTTTCGAAGTGGGAGATTACGTCTATCTGAAGGTGTCACCTATCAGGGGAGTCAGAAGGTTCGGAGTTAAAGGCAAGTTAGCACCCCGGTACGTCGGACCATATCAGATTCAAGCCAAGCGTGGAGAAGTGGCCTACCAGCTCGACCTACCAGAGAGCTTGTCAGCAGTGCACAATGTGTTCCACGTGTCGCAATTGAAGAAATGTCTGCGAGTACCAGAAGAACAGTTGCCAGTGGAGGGCTTGGAAGTCCAGGAGGATCTGACATACATAGAGAAGCCAACGCAGATTCTGGAGGTTGCAGACAGAGTCACCCAGAGGAATACCATCAGAATGTGCAAAGTCAGATGGGGTCACCATTCGGAGGAAGAAGCAACCTGGGAACGAGAAGATGATCTGAAAGCCAAATACCCTGAACTCTTTGCTGACCAACCCTGAATCTCGGGGGCGAGATTCTTTTAAGGGGGATAGGTTTGTAACACCCTGAATTTGGGGGTATAAAATTTCTTTGCTCATATTCACAAATTCAGGTGTTACTTCCTTTTCTCATCCTTCCTAATTCTTGTCTCTCTCATTTCTATAGGAGCTAAGTGCTTATTTTACTTGTAGTTATAGTTTATTA
The DNA here is from genome assembly GCF_902167145.1 of Zea mays. Taxonomy (NCBI): domain Eukaryota; kingdom Viridiplantae; phylum Streptophyta; class Magnoliopsida; order Poales; family Poaceae; genus Zea; species Zea mays. The sequence goes on along the minus strand of NC_050099.1, from coordinate 154,897,802 downwards.
TGTTAAACCCTAAGGGAGTATGAATTGTTGCATCATGTTGAACCCTAGATTTCACTTTTGTTTGGTGCATAATTCTCAAAAAGTCTAATTTGGATTTGGGGCTCATTTGAATTTGAATCAAATAGAATAGGTAAAAAGAAAAGGGAAAAACAATTCAGAATAAAAGAAAAAGGCAAAGCAGCCCACTTACCCGCCCCCTCGGCCTTTCGGCCCAGTCGGCCCACCTCGCGCGCGCGCCTCTCTCCCCTCCTCTCTCTGCGCAGCGGGCCCGGCCTATCGGCGCGGTCGCCTCCCGCGTACCCGCCCCCTTCTCTCTCTGCTCGCCCGGCCCCACCTGTCGGCGCTGCCGCTTCCCCGCGCGCGCCCGCTCCCTCGCTCTCTCTCTGCCCGTGGGCCCAACCCGTCAGCCCCGCTTCTCTCGCGCTCGCACCCGCTTTCTTCTCTCTCTCTCTGCGTCGCGGGCCCGGGCTATCAGCCCCGTCGTCCCCGCGTAACCGCCGCCGAGCTGCTCGCACCCGCCTTCCCCGCGCCCACGTCGCGCGTGGAGCTCGGAACTGACCCGCCCCTGGCCACTTGAGCCCCGAGCCCCACTCGCCCTCACCCTCTCCCCCATTTGCGCTCCAGTAGACCCTCTTTCCCCCTCGCTGCGCGCACGTAGAGCGCCGCCGCCATAACCCCTCCGTCCCGAGCTCGGTTCCTCGTCGCCGTTGGAGCTCCGCCGCGCCCCTAGCCCCGGTGAGCTCCGCCCCGACGTCCGCAACCCGGAACGCACCCCAATTCCCTCTTCCCCTCCCTATTTCTCTCTGCCCGCGCTCACCCGTCGTCCGCCGTGCAGCCGCCACCGTCGACCCGGGTCCCCGTCGCGTCTCTGTCGCCGCCGAGGAGTCCCCGGAGCCCGCCTTGAGGTAAGGGACCTCTCCCGCCCCTATCGCCCTTTGTTTTGCTCTCTGTTGCGTTTGATTGCTCGCCGGAGTAGAGTAACCCCGCCGCCGAGCCGCCCCGCCGTGAACCGCCCCCCTCCGGTGCCTCTGCCCTGACCCAGACCCCACCAATGGAGTCCCCGTGCCCTCCCTAGCCTCCCCGACCACTCGGATTGCCCCAGAGCCCCGCCAATCGCCCGCGCCCCTCGTCTCCGGCGAGCCCTCCGCCGCGGGGACGAGCGCCGCCGCCCAGCTAGCCGTAGGGAAGACCCAGGCCGCCCATCCGATCTCCGCCGTTCAGCCCAGATCGGGCGGCCCTGATTCAACTCGCCCGGACCTAATCCTGGCCGTCCGCCAGAGATCCAGCGGCCCAGGCCCACTGCCCCCTCACCCCGTCCCTCTGCCCGTTAGGCCCCACTTGCCAGTCGCCCGCGCGCCCGCGCTGCCCGCCCGGTCCCGCCTGCCAGTCGCCCGCGCCCGCGCTGTCCGCCCGGCCCCGCCTGTCAGCCGCTCCCGCCGCCGCGCGCCCGCGCGCCCGCCCGCAGGATCTAATCCTGGCCGTAGATCTGAGATCCAACGGCTGTAGGCGCCCGATACCCCTTCGCCCGCGCATTTTCTTAAAGAACCCCCCTGTTTTCTGGAATTTGCGCCCGCCGTCCTTGGTTTCTCGCAGTTAGGTCCTCGGACCTTTTATTTAATTCAAAATACGTCCTTAGGGTATAATTTTAACCCCTAAACTTGTAAAATTCATAACTTTGCCATATGAACTCCAAATTAGGTGCTTCAAATTGCAAAATGTTCATAATATTATTATCTATCTGTTTATGCAATGTTTCCCTGCTGTTCCCATGTCCCAATTAATGGTTAATCATTAGGATAAAGTTAATGTTATGGGAACCCTATTTGAGATAAATAAAAGATAGTAGACTTTAATAAAAGTTGGAGCACTTAAGCTTATGGACTCAAACACTTAAGTTTAGGAACTTAAAACCAGGTGATGATTTAACCCCACCACTGACTTAAACCTGATTAGTGGATAATGAATCACTTTGTATAGTCCTCTACTCCAGACCTAGGGAACACCAGAGTGCCTATCCCTTTTCAAGTATGAACTTGTGACCTCTCTCTGCTGCATATGTTTGGTATATTGTTTTTGTTGTTATTTTCCCAAGTGCATAGTGTGAATGATTGCTTTACGTAGACAACGAGCAGTCTGTGTTTCCCGAGGCAGTTGCAGAGGAAGTCCCTGATCAGCAGTTTGGTGAAGGCAAGTGTCCTCTGTCCCACTATGTCCTATTCATTTATAACTTACTACCCCGCATTACTCACTTGAAACCTAAGGATTGACTAGCTTTACACTTTACTTTGTCCTTGATGACCTATTGGGTTGTTATGGTTAGCACTTTGCTATTGCTTTAACATAATCAATGAACATGATGTGACTATTTATGATACTGTTATCCTGATGATGATGTTGATCTTGTGATACTCTAGGGGGCTCAGGCTGTTTTCCTGAGTACCTCTCCGTAAGGACTGGTTCGTTGAGAGACCACCCGGGATAACAGTGCAACCATGAGGGTGAAATGGGATGCCCTTAGCTGATTAATTAGATGAACTAGAGGTGTAGTTGCTTAGCCGTCGTGCCGTCAATGGGGTCCAGGCACAGTGCTTGCTCTGCCGAGGCTGAGTGCCGAGGTTCTTTCGTTTTGCTCTTTGTTAGTCACTCTCCTACGGGGAGGGGTACTGTGTTTATCAAACTAGAGAAACCTAACGGGCAGCTACGATCTCTAGGGAATCTTTGTAAAAGCTACGTAGTGATGCCCTGCCGGACCACCAAGGTAGTGGTCAATGGGGATTAGCTCTCCCCGGGTAGAAAGGGAATCATGACTCATGGGTAAAGTGTGCAACCTCTGCAGAGGGTAGTGAAACTGGTATATCAGCCGTGCTCACGGTTAAGAGCAGCCTTGGGATCCTCTTTGATTAGAGATACAGATGGTCCGAGATACAATGATTATGATATGGTTTTGGTTCGACTATGATGATGATGTTCCTCGACGAGGAAATGGTTTACGGGTTGGTTAATGCTAAAATCTGGCTTCTACTAATGATAAGTACCTGACCAACTAAAAGCAACTGCTTGAGCCTAACTCCACATAAAGCTAGTCCACCTCAGCCAAACGGGACATTTGCTGAGTACGTTGATGTGTACTCATCCTTGCTTTACCACAAAACACCAGGTTGCCCACATTGTAACCACTGCTCAGGAGAAGGCGAAGCCGTGGAAGGAGACTTCCAGGAGTTTCAAGACTATGATGAATTCTAGGAGTGGGTTGGCGGCAACCCCCAGTCAGCTGCCTGTGGAGGCTTTATCTTTACTGCGTTTCGTTTAGCACTTTGATTTACCTGTTAAGACAATGACTATGTGGATGTCTATGACTCTATGATGTAATAAGTACTCTTTTATGTTATTATTCGAGCATTGTGTGATGATGTTCATTTATGTAATCGCTGTGTACGTGAGTTCTGATCCTGGCACGTACATAGTTCGCATTCGGTTTGCCTTCTAAAACCGGGTGTGACAGTAGCGATCCAGCTCTTATGGGTAGTTCAAACTACGACCCAGCCCCCGAGGGTGTTCAGGTGTGCTCTCTTTCCAATGCCTCAATGGATATTCATGTTGGGTCATCCCCGCCTCGGTCTGATGGAGCGACGGTAGCACGTGCTTCCACAGCTTTAACTGGACAAGTCGCCTTAGAGGTCGGCGAGCTAGATGCAAGGAGCCTGCTGTCTGCTGGTGAGGCTGAGGTCACTCCGGATAGTGCTCTTCAGATTGTTCCTGCTGACCCTCCCTCGTCAAGCCATGCCTCAGCTCCTCCTTCCCTGGGTTTACCGCTGTTCCTTTCCAAACTTCAGGTGAGTCGGTCTCTTGATCTATGTTGTACATGTTAGCGAATTATCCTTCTTCTTCTCATCTGTCTATGATCATAGGATTTTGTTGATGGAATATCCGCCCAGTTGAAATCCTGCGGTGCCACTATTCCTGAACAAGCTCTATCTCTGATGCAGTGGAATCCACTATTGCTCCAGAAACAGATCGATGACCTGAAGGCGTCGAATGCTGGTTAGTGAGCTTACAGCTTCCCTAGCTGCTTTTATTGATCAACATGTTCTTAGTCATGCCTTCCCTTTCAGCTGCGTTGTCGGATATGGCCCAACGATGCTCTGACCTTGAGGAAAAGTATACTCAAAGTCTGGCCGACTTGGCCCAGACTTCTGCTTTTCTGGACGGTGCACGTTCTTTGAATTCCTCTCTTAATGCCCAGCTTGACTCTGATAAGATGGCACATGAGGTAAACTTCCTTGGCTGACCCTGCCATGTTATTGTTGCCTTGGTGCTGAATGTTGCTTTCTGTTTGTAGGAGGAGAAGCGAGCACTCGTTGCCTCTCGTGACAATCTAGACAGGCTGTACCGTGACGCCAGCAACTCCTTGACCATCTTGGAGAGGAGCCACCGCTTCACCATGTCCGACCAAGATCATCACCGCCATGAGCTGCAAGTATCCCAAGATGAAGTTCTGCGACTTGGACAACTGTTATCGATCAAGGATTCCACCATTAAGGATCTGCGCGCTTCCAAGAAGCTTATCGCGCAAGAGCTAGAGGCCGCTCGATTGGCTATTAAACCTTTAGAGGACAGCTGCACCATCTTGAAGGCTCAGCGTGACAAGGCTATGGATATAGCCATTCGCGCTGGATGGATCCTGATGAGGAGGCCCGGCGTCGTGGTGCCTGACGATATTGTTGTCGATGTCAAGGCCGCGCTCGATGCTGCAAGTTGTCCTTCTTCTTCTGTTGCATCTGTGAAAGAATTGCCAGCAAAGATGTTTCGATGCAGTGATGTCCTGCAGAGCACTCTTTTTATCGAGTCAGCATCTTTTTTAGAGGATGTTATATGAATTCTTATGTGCATGTGACAGTTGTGTTAGAACTCAAATATTTTGTGAACAGGTTGCTAGAACATGCCCCTGGTGCCAGCGAATAAAACGTTCTTTTTCCTGAAGAGCTAATTATTTCGATGTTAGGGTATAGTGGTCACCCTGAACAACGCGAAAGCAAATGTGCCATGCTGGTTTTGAAGGCGTTTTCCGCCTTAATCTGATTGCTCCGTTAGTAGGGTATAGTGGTCACCCTAAGTCGAGTAAGCGCGAGCATGTCACACCGACTTAAGTCATCGCCGACTTAAGCCGATTGCTCCGTTAGTAGGGTATAGTGGTCACCCTAAGTCGAGTAAGCGCGAGCATGTCACACCGACTTAAGTCGTCACCGACTTAAGCCGATTGCTCCCTTAGTAGGGTATAGTGGTCACCCTAAGTCGAGTAAGCGCGAGCATGTCACACCGACTTAAGTCATCGCCGACTTAAGTCGATTGCTCCGTTAGTAGGGTATAGTGGTCACCCTAAGTCGAGTAAGCGGCTGATTTCAAGCCCAGCCCAATCGAAATCAGTTGTAAGTCAAGAGTCTGAATGCCTTTGAAAACAAAAACTTTATTGATGATGAAGTCCCTAGATTACAGGGTATAATGTTTCTTCGAGAATTTTTGAGGCCTCGCTAGGGATAAAACTTTCTGAGGTGCTCTATGTTCCATGCATTCCCCACTTCCGTGCCATCCATTTGAGTAAGTCGGTATGATCCCGGCCAAGTGATCTCTGATACGATGAATGGCCCATCCCATAGTGGTGACAGCTTGTGCCGTCCTTCCCCTGTTAGAATTCCGCGAAGGATCAAATCTCCCACTGCAAAGGACCGGTGTCGCACAGCTTTGTCATGATAACGCATCAAGGTCTGCTGGTACCTAGCCGACTGAATTACTGTGTTCAATCATTCTTCCTCCAGCACATCGATATCTTCTAGCCTGGTAGCTTCTGCTTCGGCTATGCTTTCGAAAGTCAACCTCGGCGCCCTGAATATTAGGTTGGTGGGTAGCACTTAGAGATGGCAATGGGTACCCGAAACCCGAATACCCAACGGGTTTTACCCGATATGAAGGCGGGTACGGGATGATTTCTCTACCCGCGGGTATGTTAATGGGTAAAAACCTCTACCCGTTGGGTAGACGGGTACGGGTATGGGTTGGTACTACCCATACCCGTCTACCCGTGAGTAAAATATACCCGCATCGATAGCACTATAAACATCTAATAGAGTCCAACTTAACTAAAATAAAACCCTTCTCTAGTTATCATTTGTCTAGATACCAAGTTATGTAATCATATGATTTGTTATATGTGAAATTGAAGTTGTTTTTATATGTTTATTTAATATTTTGAGTGATTGGTATATTGGAATTTAACTAGATCTGAAAGCCTTCCCGACCAGAGTTCTGGACGCTGCATGTACTCCTCACTGCCCGGCATGGATTTCATCTAAAAGTTGCTTCCCAATAGTCGAGTGAATGCACTTCATGAGGACTCCTGTCACACCTCTTCTGTACAGTGTGCCCCCTACGAGGGTGTAGTGGGCTGACTGTCTTGTGATGCGTTCTGCTACCGCCTTGTTATCCGGTTCTTCTTCATTTTTTATGTACCTGATAATAGGCTCTCTCCATTCATTGGGGTCCGACTCTGGTTGGCTCAAGGTGTTGCACTCTTCCATCTGATCTGAGAGGATACTTGGTTGTGATATTTCTTGGACGAAGATCCCGAGTGGAGCCTAGGCCCGACTGGATCCCAGCTTCGATAACGCGTCTTCTGCCGCGTTGCGGTCTCTTTCCATGTGATGGAACTCCAATCCTTCGAATTTGTCCTCCCATTTTCGGACGGCTGCACAGTACTTGCCCATGGAATCAGTCGAGTAATCCCAGTCTTCATTTATCTAGCTTATGACCACTAGCTAATCTCCATATACCATCAACTTCTTGATGCTGAGTGATACAGCGATGTTTAATCCATGGACCAGTGCTTCATATTTTGCTACATTATTTGATGCCGAAAACGATAGCTAGAGTGCATACTTGAGTTGTTCACCTCCAGGAGCAATGAAGAGAATCCCTGCACCTGCTCCCTACAACTTCAGTGAGCCATCAAAGTACATTCTCCATACTTCGGTAGTCTCTGGGTTGTCTGGGACCTGATGTTCAGTCCACTCAGATACGAAGTCAACCAGTGCCTGAGTTTTGATTGTCATGCAGGGCCGGAACTCTATGTCGTGAGCTCCCAGCTCGCATGCCCACTTGGCTATCCTTCCGATAGCTTCTTTATTGTGGAGAATGTCTCCTATTGGAAATCCTGTGACTACTATGACTTTGTGGTCATCAAAGTAGTGACGGAGCTTGCGAGCGGTTAGAAGTACCGTGTATAGCAACTTCTGGACTTGGGGATACTTCATTTTTGAGGGCCCAAGAACTTCGCTCATGAAGTAGACTGGATGCTACACCGGGTATGTATGTCCTTCCTCCACCCGCTCGACTACTAACGCGGTGCTCACCACGTGAGTCATGCAGGAGATGTATAACAATAGCTCTTCTGCTGGCTGATTCGGCATGGCTCGGCGTGGTGGCTTGAGTACTGGTGGTGTAGTCAGGAACTTTTTCAGTGCCTCTAGAGCTTCCTGTGCCTCTGTGGTCCACTAAAACTTGTCCACCTTTTTGAGCAATTTGTAGAATGGAATGTCTTTCTCACCTAGCCTTGATATGAACCTGCTCAGGGCTGCCATGCATCCAGTATGCCTCTATACCTTTTTCTGCGATTGTGGCGCTTCCATTCTCATGATGGCCTCGATTTTTTTTGGGTTAGCTTCAATTCCTCGGTGGCTGACAATGAATCCGAGTAACTTCCCTGCCGGTACTTCGAAGACACACTTTTCTGGATTAAGCTTCCACCGGTATCGCTGCAAGCTGTTGAAGACCAGCTGCAAATCTTCGATGAAGTTTTCTGAGTTTTCTGTTTTGATCACCACATCATCGACATAGGCTTCCACCCACTTTCCCCAGTGATCGGCTAAGCATGTTTGAATTGGTCTCTGGTAGGTCGCTCCTGCGTTCTTGAGGCCGAACGGCATGGAGGTACAACAGAAAGCTCCAAATGGGGTGATGAATGTAGTTTTCTCCTCATCTTCTTTTGCCAAGCTGATCTAATGGTATCCAGAATAACAGTCTAGGAAGGACAACATAGAACAGCCAGCGGTCGAATCAACCACCTGATCTATTCTGGGGAGCCCGAAGGGATCCTTCGGATAGTGCTTGTTGAGATCAGTATAGTCGACGCACATGCGCCAATCTACTTTATTCTTTTTTAGTACAAGAACAAGATTTCCTAGCCACTCAGGATGTAGCACTTCTCTAATGAACCCTGCAGCCACTAAGCGAGCTAACTCGGCGCGAATAGCTTCTCTCTTGTCAGGCATGAAACGACGCAGCTTCTGTCGAATTGGCCTTGCTTGAGGATAGACCTTCAATTTGCGCTAGGCCAGTTCTCTCGGGACTCCCGGCATATCCGCAGGTTGCCATGCAAATACGTCTCGGTTATCTTGCAGGAACTGGATGAGCGCGCTTTCCTATTTGCCATCAAGGCTAGAACTGATGATGGTAGTCTTCCGCTCATCGGCAAATCCCAAGATGATTCTTTTGGTCTCCTCAATTGGTCGTATAGAGGTCACGGCTTGAGCTTCGTTCGTGGGTATTGCGAGGTCTTCCTTAGGCTTTGCGTCCGCCTGCGTGGAGGAAGTCGTCGGAGGTCTAGTAGTAAGAGCCGCCTGGATGGCTCCCTGAAAGCATTCCGCGGTGCCTTGGAAGTCAGCGTGCACGGCGATGATTCCTTGCGGTCCTGGCATCTTCAATATCATGTATGAAAAGTGTGGAATGGCCATGAATTTCGCCAATCCCGGCCTGCCGATGATGGCGTTGTACCCGTAGTCGAAATGCGCCACCTCGAACCTCAGGAACTCGGTTATGTAGTTTTCTGGAGTTCCAAAGGTGACGGGCATGTAGATGTGCCCGAGTGGGTACTCTCCTTCGGTCGGCACAATGCCGAAGAAAGGGGTGTCTGACTCGGTGAGGTCTTGGAGTGCGACCCCAAGCCTAGGAGCGTCTGAGGGAAGGTAACGTTGATGATACTTCCCCCGTTCACTAGTACTTTCTTTACCCTGCTCTCTCGGATCACCGGATCGACGAGGAGTGAGTACTTGCCGGGATGGTCGAAGTTGAGCCATTGATCCGCTCGGCTAAAAGTGATTGCATGCTCCAACCACCGATAAGGAGCTGGGGCACTGGTGGTTGCCACCAGGACCTGCCGGTCGTTGAGCTTTTGCTGCCTTCTGTTCTCCTGCGACCCGCGTCCCCCGAAGATGACGTTGACTTCCCTATCAACGCGCGGGAATGCTCCACCCCCTCCCCCTTCTGGTTGCTGAGGCTTCCTGGGCTCGCCAGGCCCTCCTCGTGGTGGGGGAGGTGGTAGAGGCTGGAACAGTCGGCCATTTCCGACGGAGTGCTTGAAGTCCCTGCAGTTTCGTAAGGTGTGGCATATGTCCTTGTGGTACGGGCACTGGGCATCGAGGATGTCATCCAGTGTCCGCTCGCCTCCACGGGGTGCCGCTCGGGCACGAGCGACGGGTGGTCCGGCGATGTGGACCACCTCACGAGGCCTCTTCTCCCAACGCCTGTCGGGTTGCTAGTTCATGTCATGCCATGGTGCCGGTGGTGCAGGTTTGTTCCTCCGATGAGGTCCTAGGCCCGCTCGTCAGCGGTGATGTAGAGGTCCGCCTCTCGAAACAGTTGTTCGGAGGTGGTCGGTGCTTTCTGCAGTATGGCTCAAACGAAGACCAAGTCATTAGATCCCCGGTAGAAATCCTCAATCACTATTGCCTTAGTGATCTCGGGGATATGATTTATCATGGTCTGAAACCTCTTGATGTAGGACCGAAGTGTTTCATCGCCCCTGCACCAGATGGATTTGAGGTCCAATGGCTGCGCCGGCTTGTCAGAGAGGAACTGGAAGTTGGCGATGAAATGCCAACTGAAGTCACTCCAATCGTTGATGCAGTGTCGTTGAAGATGTCGTAGCCACTACAATGCATCTTGCCCGAGGACGATGGGCAAATATGCGGTCATCACGTCTTCAGTCGCCCCAGCGGCCCGGCCGGCGGTCGTATAGACGGCCAACCAGCCTCCCGGGTCCTACTTAGGCTCATACTCATCGACGTTGGAGACCTTGAAGTTTGAGGGCCACTGGATGGCCTTGATACGCAGAGTAAGCGCGGATACCCCACATGTGTCTTCCTGTCAACGTTCATGGTGTCGGTCCCGGGGAGGGGAGTCGTTGATGTGTCGTCTCGACTGTCCCCGGATCAGGCCACTGGTTGAGGCTGCAGCCGACTCAACTCGGGAGGCGTGACTTCGAGCCGAGACGCCGTGGTCCCAATCATACTCCTCCCGGCGCTTTATCTCGTTTTCGTGTCATCAGTCGCGTGAAGCATTGATGGAACTCCACGCGTCTCGCCGACTGTTGATGGCATGTCGCAGGTCGCTCGGAGGATGAGCGATGTGTAGAAGATGATTAGCTGCCCGAGTAAGCAGTCGTCGATAGCCTTCAGCATCCAAAGTCCGTGGGAGGCCATCAGCTATCTGAGCCAACACTCCTCCAACTTCGCTCGGCGTGTTCATTGCATGAGCAAAGTCAGGGTTCAGGTTTCGAGCGAAGAGAGGGTTCTCTCGGCGTAACCTTACACCCTGTTCAGCTTGTTCTCAATCTTGGTCTTGAGCCTGCTGGTGGTCATGTCGGCGAGAATTCCTCCTTTCTCTGAATACTCTCTCGTCAGGAGTTTCTCCCACTTCCGACACTTCATCCCGAGATACGGGCTGCGCTGGGTCCCACTCCCCAGCCTCGTGATGTCGCCGAATATTTTGGCGTCTGTTCCTTTGTCGTTGAGCTTCTCGCTGGGGAGGTTCTTCCCCCGACATGGTTGGCTCATTGTCAAAGATGGGAGACGACTCCAATCTCCCCCCGATGAAGAGGATGTCGGGGTAGAAAGGGGTTACTATGGTGGCGAGTTTCTTTCCGTCCTTCTTTGAGGGCGAAGGTGTCGGAAGGATAGCTCGATGAACCTCCGTCCCTTTTGCAGGAACGCTTGCTTCTTTCTTTCTTGTAATCCGTGTCCACTCCTTTGTGGGCAAAGTGGGCAATGGAGTTCTTCGGGCAAGTGAATTCCTGGCTCTCGGCTTGCAAGAGGTAGTCTTCGTCTGGGGCACAGGAGGTTGCGTTGTCCGCTGTCTTGCTCTGGCTTCCTGGGGATTTCCAAGGAAAGTTTCTTCTCCGGTGGATCCGCTATGCGGTGCAAAATTCCCTTTTCATCTGCTACGGACAAGATGGTCCCAAAGTAGAATATGGATCCAGGGCGAAGAGCGATCTTGCACTGGGAAGTAACGGCCATTGAGCTAGCTTGGATCAACGACACACCCCCTACCTGGCGCGCCAGCTGTCGGTGTTTGGAGCCCGACCGCACACCCAGGGATACCCCTCGTGGTGCTTTTGGGTAGGACGATGCTGTTGACTGTAACTCAATGGTTCGTGCGAGATGCACGAGGGACGACAAGCGATTTTATACAGGTTTGGGCTGCTTGGAGAGGCGTAATACCCTACTTCCTGGTGTGGATCTTTATGTGGTGGGTTACAAGAGGAGTCTCCGGTACAGAGAGAAACTAGTGAGATGAGTTGGTGATTGACCTTTTTATGATGGGGTACCCTATAGGCCTTATATATTCGACCGTGGGGCACTACATGCGTATGTGATGATGATATGTTCCTAAGCAATAGTGAACCGACTGAACTGATCTTCCTATAATCTTTGTTGGGGCGAAGGCATAGCCGCCACCCTCCGCTCGAAGCCCTCGCTGGTGCCGCTGGTCCGACGAAGACAAAACGGGCAGGGACACCCTTCGCCCGGTACGACGCCAGACGAAGGCCTGCGACGAGGTCCTCCCACCGCGCGGCCTCATCCTGTTCGGAGGCCCATGTACGATCCGGCCCATTGCAACGGCCCCTGCGCGGTCGCTGTGTGCTACGGGCCTCTCTTGTAAAGGCATTCCTGTAATTACGGTCTGTAACCCTGCTTTATGGGAATATTCTGGGGATAACCTGGATAGCTGAGGGCACATGCGTCCTTAACACAAGGCGCTGGGCGCTCAGGTACCTATAAATACCCCCGCACAGTGCCCGTGAGAGGCTAGATTAACAGAGCTGGTGCCTCCTATCACGTAACCCTATTGTCACCACCGTTCACCCTTGTTGGCCTCCTTGCGTTAGAGAGCAAGTTCCAACATTTGGCGCCCACCGTTCGTGCTACGACAACACCACCCGCGATGGCACCCAAGAGAGCTAACCCGAAGGCTGACGAGGCTGCGAAGGCAGCACTGCTTGCCGCAAGAAAGGGCAAGGCCCTCGCCCTCACCCAATCCACCCACCAAGAGCCCACTGAAGACAATGTTCCCCGCACCTGCGAAGATGACACCTTCCGCACCTGCGAGCCCGAAGGACAATCGCAGCCGCCCCCAGGCTTCGCCCCACTGGAAGGCGCGGACCTCACCGAGGACGGCGAGGTCCTCGGCGTCTCAACAGAAGAACAGCTACAGTTGCGCGCCCTGCGCCTCAAGAACCGCAATCTCCAGAGGCAGAAAGAGATACTGGAGGCCAAGCGCCAGCGTGTGTCCGCACTAGCCAAGGTGCGGCAAATGATACGCGACGAGGAGCAGAAGGCCCAGGACCTCGAGCGCGAGATCGCGCTAATGCAGCGCGAAGGCCACCTTGGCCTGCACCAAGAGCCACCCCTCCAGCAGCGCGCACAACCGGAAGACACGCGCGAAGGCCACCTCGGCCTGCAACATGGGCCACCCCTGCAACACCGAGCACAGCCGGAGAACCCGCGTTTCCCCCAGCGTGACTACACCTTCCAGCACGCCGTGCCATTCCAAGGGGTCAACTACCTCGACGAGCGAAGTCCCCTGGCGCCTCACCTGCAGGTGACGCCTTGGCCAGCTAACTTCCGAGCAGGGACCTATCCCAAGTACAACGGCAGCATCGACCCGGCGCAATACATAATGAGTTATCAGGTCGCCGTTGCATCCGCCGGAGGGGACGACGCCACAATGGCGAAGTCTTTCATCATCGCCCTAGAGGGCCCAGCACTCACCTGGTTCACCAGGTTGCCTCCGCTGTCCATTGATTCATGGAGAAGTCTCAGGGACAAGTTCCTGCTCAACTTCCAAGGGTACCGCCCAGACACTGACGCCTTGGCCGAGCTCTCGCTTTGCAAGCAGCTGGAAAAGGAGACCTTGCGGGAGTATTACCGCAAATTCTTAACACTCAAGTCACAGCTGCCGTCCGTCGATGATCAGATCGCTATCCACTACGCCATCAGTGGACTTCGTGCCGGCGTCCTCTACAGTCATTGTATCAGAGATCCACCCAAGAACCTCCAGGAGCTATATCAGCTCTTTGAAAAATATGCCAAATCCGAAGAGCTCCACCAGCGCAAGGTTGAGTCACAGCGGAAACCCAAAGACGCCTCGCAGTCCAGCCGCACATGGACGAGGACTCCGCAGCCAGACTCCGGTCGAGACGGCCGCAGTCAGCAGCAAGTGCACAACATCGCTAACCAGCATCCCGCTGCTGACCCCCCTCGCCGCCAGGAATATCCCCCCCAGGGCCGCGGAAATGGAACTCGCGGCAGGGGCCGAGGGCGCGCGTAGCCGCCGCGCCGATTCTACTGCCTTTTTCATGGCGAAGACTGCGCCCACCAAACCAAAGACTGTCCAGAAACGAAGGCCACCAGAGACAGAATGGCACGGGCGCAGCCAGCCGACAACCCCAGAATTGTCGCGCACAACTACCAGCAACCCCCTCCACCATATATCCACGCCCCCGCTCCGCATCCACCGCACCACGCTTACCAACACCATCAGGAAGTACAAATCGTACCTCCTCCACCCCCACCACCGCACCAGCAACACCAAAACATCCCCCATGCCCCAAAGCAGGAAGACTTCCCCGACCAACCATATCGCGGAGTCATTCACATGATAACAGGGGGGTCCAGCACTGACTTCGACACCAAGCGGCAGAAGCGGGACCACTACCGCAACATCAACCATGTCGCCGTCACCGGCCCAGTCGTGCAGACAAAGTGGTCCCACATACCGCTAACCTTCGACGCACGAGACGTCGACCTGCGCAGCGCCCCCCACATCGACGCTATGGTCATCAATTGCAGCGTGGCAGGCTGGGACTTACACAAAGTCCTAGTCGACAACGGCAGTCAGGCGGACATCATCTTCCTCCACGCCTTCGACCACATGGGTATAAGCCACAGCCTGCTAAAGCCTTCGGACAACCCGTTGTATGGCTTCGGCGGGAAGGGCTCCTTTCCCGTTGGCAAAATAGAGTTGCCCCTCTCCTTCGGTGTAGCACCCAATGCCCGAAGTGAGCAAGTAACCTTCGATATTGTCAACATGGTATATCCATACAACGCCATCATGGGCCGGGGCTCCATCAATAAGTTCGAAGCTGCCATCCACGGACTGTACCTATGCATGAAGATACCAGGTCCGTTAGGCGTCATCACAGTCTTCGGCAATCAACAGACTGCGCACAACATAGAGCGGGACTTCGTGCCCGGTCAAAGAAACGTGCACTGTCTCACGGCCCAGCGCGAGGTCCCTGCGCCCGCCAGCCCAACCGATAAGCAGTACGACAAGGCACAGTTGCAGAGCCAAGACGGGACAAAGACTATCCCCCTCGATCAGGCCACGCCCAAGCAGACAGTCACTATCAGCGAAGACCTTACCTCACAGGAAGAAGAGAAGCTTCTCTGCTGCCTCGCCAAGAATAAAGATGTCTTCGCCTGGTCCGCCCTCGACCTGGTCGGAGTCAGCCGATCCATAATTGAGCACGGCTTGGGAATTGACCCTTCGGTGCGACCAAAAAAGCAACGGCTTCGCAAAATGTCCAACGAAAAGACAGAGGCCACCAAGGCGGAGGTGCACCGCCTCCTAGAGGCCAAATTCATCGAACCAGTGGCTTACCCCACGTGGCTCTCCAATGTTGTAATGGTGCAGAAAAAAGTGGGAAATGGCGAATGTGCATAGACTTCACCAGTCTCAATAAGGCCTGCCCAAAGGACAATTTCCCGCTGCCACGGATCGACAAAATAGTCGATAGCGCGGCCGGATGCGAGGTCATGTCACTCCTCGACTGCTTCTCCGGCTATCACCAGATATACATGAAGGAGGAAGACAAGGCCAGCACCAGCTTCATAACACCCTTCGGCACTTATTGCTTCATCAGAATGCCGGAGGGACTCAAGAATGCCGGGTCCACCTTCTCCAGACTCACCAAAACAGTACTCGAAGAGCAGGTTGGCAGAAATATATTTACATATGTGGACGACATCGTCGTCGCCAGCAAGAATAAGGAGGACCATCTCGCCGACCTCGCCGAGACATTCGCGAGCATGCGAGACGCACGACTCCGCCTAAATCCGAAAAAGTGCGTCTTCGGCGTTCGCCAGGGCAAGATATTGGGCTACCTGGTATCACATCGCGGCATTGAGGCCAACCCAACCAAGATCCAGGCCATCATAAACATGACGCCTCCGCAGTCCGCCAGAGACGTCCAGCGTCTGACAGGCAGATTGGCCGCTCTCAACAGGTTCATCTCTAGGTCCGCCGAGCGAAGTCTCCCCTTTCTCAAAACACTCCGCGGTGCAAAAGACTTCGCCTGGGGACCGGAGCAAGCAGCGGCCTTCGCCTCGCTGAAACAGTACCTGTCGGAGCTAGCAATCCTCACGAGCCCCGACTCCTCGCTCCCCCTATTGCTCTATGTCGCGGCTTCGCCGCACGCGGTCAGCGCGGCACTAGTGCAGGAGCAGACGGTTGAGGGTGCGGTCAGACAGTGCCCTGTTTACTGTGTCTTCGAAGTACTGACACCGTCCAAGTGCAACATGACAGAGCTGGAGAAGATCGCCTACGCAGTCGTTATGTCTTCGCGCAAGCTGCGCCATTACTTTGAAGCATTCAAGGTCCGAGTCACCTCAGACAGGGGACTCGACGAACTATTCAGAAACCCGGAGGCATCGGTGAGGATTGCCAAGTGGGCAGCCGAATTATCCGGCTACCACATCAACTTCGAGCCCAGGACAGCCATCAAGTCATAGGTCCTGGCAGACTTCGTCGTCGACTGGACTGGGCCAATAACGCAGCCAGACCCGTCCACAGAGAAGGTTTGGACTATCCACTGCGACGGCGCATGGTGCCATGCGGGGGCAGGCGTCGCGGCAGTCGTCACCTCACCAGCCGGAGTCAAACACAGATATGCAGCACGCCTCAGCTTCGCTCTGGAATCCGACAGATGCACAAACAATATAGCAGAGTATGAAGCGGTTATCCTCGGCCTCTGCAAGCTAAGGGCCCTCGGAGTCACCACATGTATCATTAAAACAGACTCCAAGATAGTTGCCGACCAGGTCGAGAAAGACTATGCAGCAAAAGACCCCGCGCTCATGCAATACCTCGCAGCCATCCGAAGTCTCGAGAGACAGTTCAAGGGATTCACCTTGTAGCATGTGGATAGGGCCAAGAACGAGGAGGCCGATGCATTGGCCAAGGCTGCCGCCAGGGGCGAGCCCTTGCCCTCCGACGTGTTCTTTCACACCATCGGCACGCCAGCCGTCCGAAGCCCCGAAGGGCTCCAAATAACTAATGATAGCGACGGCCACCGCATAGTCAACCTAATCATGACCGAAGACTGGCGGGCACCAATAACCCTGTTCCTACAGGGGTACTATCATCCAGCCGACGTCAGTGAGGCCAAGCGCCTCAGACATCGAAGCCGGGACTTCGCACTGATTGAGGGCCAACTCTACAAGAAAGGGGTCAGTCAGCCAATGCTTAAGTGCGTCACCGAAGCCGAAGGCATGCAGATCCTACGTGAAGTCCACAGTGGCACGTGCGGCTCGCACGCAGGGCCAAGGGCCCTAGCCGCCAAGGTGATCCGCCAAGGGTTTTACTGGCCCGCAATGATCTGCGCCGCAAACCGGGTCACAAGGTCCTGCGAAGCCTGCCAGAAGTTTTCTCCTCGGTCAGGCAGCCCCTCGCAATATACAAAGCTGATTGCCCATACATGGCCTCTCCAGCGCTGGGGCCTGGACATTGTCGGGCCCCTGCCCACCGCTCAGGGGAATCTCAAGTTCGCCTTCGTAGCCGTCGAATACTTCACCAAATGGATTGAAGCAAGGGTTGTTTCTACAATAACATCAAAGACTGCCCAAAAATTCTTCTGGCAAAACATTGTTTGCCGCTTCGGAGTACCGTCCGAGCTAACAGTTGACAACGGTAAGCAGTTTGACAGCCAAGATTTCAAGGATTTTTGTTTCTCCATCGGCACCAAGCTTGCCTTCGCTTCAGTCTATCACCCGCAGTCCAATGGGGTCGTGGAGCGCGCCAATGGGAAAATCTTCACAGCTGTCAAGAAGATGCTCCTCGATGAAAAAAAAGGCAGATGGACCGACTTGTTACCGGAGGCAGTCTGGGCACTAAACACAACTGAGTGGAGGGCGACTGGGTTCACCCCTTTCCGCCTTCTATACGGGTCGGAGGCCATGACCCCGCAAGAAATAAAGCATGGGTCCCCGCGTACAGTTCTGTCAGCCGTCCCCGACGTGGACGAGCCAACTTCAAAGGATCTCATTGACGGAGAGCGGGTCTTCGCCCTGCAGGCCCTAAACAAATACCAAGCCCAGACCAAAGCATGGCGCGACCACACAGTCATCCCGAGGGAGTTCCGCGAAGGGGACCTCGTACTCGTCCGAACAGCTCGGACAGAGTCCAGGGGCAAGCTGGAGCCCAAGTGGGAGGGCCCCTTTATAGTCAAGACAAAAGCTTCCCCCAGCGCCTACAGGCTCACAACGCCAAACGGCGAGGACCTGCAGCACTCCTGGAACATCGACAACCTTCGCAAATTTTTTGTTTGACTCATCGGGGCTGCTTCTGCCCTTGTAATTCGTCAAAAACAATCTTGTACCGGCCCACACTCTTTTCCTCCCGGGGGGTGAGGTTTTTAACGAGGCGGAGTCATGTAATATATGTGTGAAAAATCCCCCGCAAAAACATGCGTCGAAAAAAGACCGCGACGACGGTCTTCGACATTCGACCAATTCGAGGTCACCGCGAGGCTAAGCGCTAGCCACCCTCGCGTGCGATAAATCCGTGCAGAAGTCGCCTAAGGGTGCAGCCGGACTAGCACAACAAGTGCGAAAAAACCAAAGTCTATCGAGAAGACTATCCGCGCAGAAGTCGCCTAAGGGTGCAGCCGGACTAGCACAACAAGTGCGAAAAAACCGAAGTCTATCGAGAAGACTATCCACGCAGAAGTCGCCTAAGGGTGCAGCCGGACTAGCACAACAAGTGCAAAAAAACCGAAGTCTATCGCGAAGACTATCCGCGCAGAAGTCGCCTAAGGGTGCAGCTGGACTAGCACAACAAGTGCGAAAAAACCGAAGTCTATCGCGAAGACTATCCGCGCAGAAGTCGCCTAAGGGTGCAGCCGGACTAGCACAACAAGTGCGAAAAAAACCGAAGTCTATCGCGAAGACTATCCGCGCAGAAGTCGCCTAAGGGTGCAGCTGGACTAGCACAACAAGTGCGAAAAAACCGAAGTCTATCGCGAAGACTATCCGCGCAGAAGTCGCCTAAGGGTGCAGCCGGACTAGCACAACAAGTGCGAAAAAACCGAAGTCTATCGCGAAGACTATCCACGCAGAAGTCGCCTAAGGGTGCAGCCGGACTAGCACAACAAGTGCGAAAAAACCGAAGTCTATCGCGAAGACTACCCGCGCAAAAGTCACCTAAGGGTGCAGCCGGACTAGCACAACAAGTGCGCAAAAGACCGAAGACTATCCGCGCAGAAGCCGCCTAAGGGCGCAGCCGAATTATAATCACACCAGCACAGCATAACAAAACATACTAGACAAAGTATACAACGCCTTCGCACACCTATACAAGCGAGGGCACACAACTTCATCATACAGGCCTCTACATACACAAGCGAGGGCACCACACTCTACATCGGCTCAACCTTAGGAATAATTCCCATCTCCCTATAATTAAATAACATTATCCTAAGCTCCTCACCTGCAAAAAGGCTTCGCAGTTCCCCTTCACCCTTATTCACGGTGGCCGGCAAAGACAACAGTTCCTGCCGGCCAGTCCCACTCACACGAAGCCGAGCCCCCCCCCCCCCCGCCCCCCGTCCCACTAACTCTACGCTTCGCAACCGCCCTTCGTCGTCGTCGCCCGGTGCTAGGACCTGGCACATCTCCTGCGCCCGCGACGTGCGGCGAAGCCTCCGCCGCAGCCACATCCAAGGCCGCAAAGTAGTCCAAGTCCTCCTCCGACGACTCCTCAGTCCACTCAACCGAGCTCCCAGAGTCAGCACAATCCAAAAACTCAGATGCAGACCCACCACATTCATTACCATCTTCCGCGGTCGAAGCCGCCAAAATTTTAGTAGTAGCGGTTGTGTGCGCAGGCCCAAAATCTTGAACCTGCGCAGCAACCAAAATTCAGTAACATGTACAAATTTCCACAACCCTCTACACCTACTACGCCACCTGCGACGGCCCTGACGCTGCAGGAGCCTCCGCCGTTGGCTCCGCCGTTGCTTCCGCTGTTATCTCCGCCGCCACCGCTGCGGGCTCTACGGCGCTCGGCGCAGCCGCCGCGGAGGCACCAGGTGCGACTTCGGCGACCTCTAGGGGCAGGCCTTCGCCGGCCGCAGCGGCTACGGAGGCACCCGGCGCGTCTCCCGCAGTCTCCAGGGTCGGCCACAGGACGGGCCCAGGCACGGCCTCCACCGGGGCTGGCTCCGGGTCAGATAGCACGTCGTTCAACGCCCCAAAGTCGTCCACCCTCTCGCCACGCGCCGCCTAAGACAAAGCACACAAAAAATTCAACACACACACACAGTCAACCAACAAACGCCAAACAAACGAGCACATTACCTGAGCCCTCACCGTCTCGGCCCGCTCCCTGACCACCTCGCGACCGTGCGCACCCCACAGCCGGTCGTAGATGGCTCCGGTGGATTCCTTCACTACGGGGTCCTCAACCTTAAAGATATCTCGCTCAAAATCTTCATCGGCTTGGTCGAAGACCTCGAAGTGCCGACACCCTTCGCGAGAGAGCGCGTTCATCGCCCCCTCGCAGGTGACCAGGGAGGCATACGACATAAACCCCTCTACAACAGTGGGGAGCGCTTGCAATTCCTCCTGCACCCACTCCAGGCAGCGAAGTCCGGCCTCTCGGCCCGGCACTTCGAATTCACCGGTCCTCGCGCCCAGCTCACGGTATGTATCCATGAGCTGTTTGCGCGTCCGCTCTGCCTCCGCACGTGCCACGGCCTCGGCCCTCTCCATGCGGCTCTCTAGGGCAGTGAGCCGCTCCTGCAGCTGCTCGGCGCGCTCCCTGGCAATATTGCCCTCCGCCCGCGCCATTTTGGCCTCCGCATGCGCAGCCTTCTCCTTGGCGAGGGCATCGTTGGTCTCCCTCCTCTCCCCCGCCAGTTGGCGCCGGAGGTCAGCCTTCTCCTTCTCCAGTACGGCCACCTTGTCCGTCAGCTTACGGCACTTGCTGTCGGCGGCCGATTTTTCGCGGACGGCGTCGGTGTGTTGTGTCCGAAGTCTCTCGACTTCGGCAGACACAGCCGCCGTGAGGGCCCCCGACGCTGTACGGTCGGCGAAGTCAGCCACCTGCAGAGCACAAGTAAGGCCGCGGCCCAAGATTAAAAAAACCTCCTTCAGCCGGCGGGACGCCTGGCTCAGCGCCTCCGTCACCTCTGCCAACCGGCGGGACGCAGCGCCCGCCTCGTCCCTCACAGCCGCGAAGGCCGACGCCTCGCCCCCGGCGCTAAGAGCCCCGCCCTTCGCCTTCGGCACCACGGCGGCCGTCGTGGTCGCCGCGACAGGCGCAACTATAGCAAGTTGGCCTTCGTCCGACCCTGCGGCATACCGACGAATAAATTATTTCCACATATTAATAAAACCAAAAAAAAGCGAAGCCGGCGACTTACCAACAAGATAGTCGTCCACGCTAATGTTGGTGGCGAAGTCGGCGACGCGTTTGCCGGACAACGGCAACGCTTGGGCCACCCTCGCGACCTCCGCCACTCCGTCGGAAGGCGGCACCACCTTTGCCGATTTGACGCCCCCGGCGCCTGCCGTTGCCTCCGGCACCCTGCTAGATGCAGGGGCGCCCGACTTCGCCGGCAGCGGCGGCTTGCCTCCGCCGGGGGCCGCAGCCTTCGCACCCAACCGCTGCCTTTTCGGCCTGGCTTCAACAAGCCGGATGGCCGCCTGCCGCTTTTGTGCAGCTCCCTGGCGATCCTGGCGGTCCTTGTCCATCACTGCCGACACAACAGCAGCAATATTCTGCTCGTAAGGAAAAAACTCTCCATTTACGAACCATGCGAGATGTAAAAGAGTCTTCGTCGGCCGCGGGGGGGATAGGAACATTCCTAGGCCAGCGGCCCCCGGTAACCTTCAGCATCCGAGCCGAAGACTCCCGGAGCTCGGGCGAAGACATCCTTTCCCCCGGGGCCGCGCATGTCCTCATCAACTCTCTAGCAAACCCATAGGAAACCCCAAGTCCTCCCATGGCAGTACCTAGTTTTCTCTTCTTAGAGGATGGGGCGGCCGCCGGCGCAGGGTCGCCTTTAGTCTCCACCACCGGTTTCTTCCCCCGACGGTCCGCGTCGTTGAAAGGGAATTAGGCTTACACCTAGTTCCTATATAATTTTGGTGGTTGAATTGCCCAACACAAATCTTTGGACTAACTAGTTTGCTCTAGTTAATAAGTTATACAGGTGTCAAAGGTTCACATCAAGCCAATTAAAAGGACCAAAGTTGGGTTCAAATAGAGAGCTAAAGGCAACCGAAGGCACCTCTGGTCTGGGGGCACCGGACAGTGTCCGGTGCACCACCGGACATGTCCGGTGCACCAGAGGACTCCAACTCCGAACTGCTCACCTTCGGGAAATTCCAGGGGGCGACTCCGCTATAATTCACCGGACTGTCCGGTGTACACCGGACATGTCCGGTGCTCCAAGGAAGGGCGGCCTCCGGAACTCGCCAGCCTCGGGTTTTCACTTCAGCTGCTCCGCTAAAATTCACCGGACTGTCCGGTGCAACCTCGGGGCAACGGCTACTTCGTGCCAACGGTCACCTGCAGGCGCATTTAATGCGCGACAGAAGCGCGCAGTCGTCAGGCACGCGGGAGCAGGCGCACCGGACATTCTACAGTGCATGTCCGGTGCGCCACCGGACATCAAGGCGGGCCCAGAAGTCAGAACTCCAACGGTCAATTTCCAACGGCACTGATGACGTGGCGTGGGCACCGGACTGTCCGGTGTGCACCGGACTGTCCGGTGCGCCATCGAACAGACCTCCTCCCAACGACCACTTTTGGTGGTTGGGGCTATAAATACCCCAACCACCCCACCATTCATTGCATCCAAGTTTCCCAGCTTCCAACCACTATACAAGAGCTAGCATTCATTGCAAAGCACACTAAAAAGAGATCAAATCCTCTCCCAACTCCACACAAAGCCCTAGTGACTAGAGAGAGTGATTTGTAGTGTTCATTTGAGCTCTTGCGCTTGGATCGCTTCTTTTCTTTCGCATTCTTTCTTGTGATCAAACATTCACTTGTAATTGAGGCAAGAGGCACCAATCGTGTGGTGGCCCTTGCGGGAAGTTTGATTCCCAAGTGATTTGAGAAGAGAAGCTCACTCGGTCCAAGGGACCGTTTGAGAGAGGGAAGGGTTGAAAGAGACCCGGCCTTTGTGGCCTCCTCAACGGGGAGTAGGTTTGAGAGAACCGAACCTCGGTAAAACAAATCCGCGTGTCTCACTTCATTATTCGCTTACGATTTGTTTTCCGCCCTCTCTCGTGGACTCGATTATATTTCTAACGCTAACCCGGCTTGTAGTTGTGATTATTTTTGAGAATTTCAGTTTCGCCCTATTCACCCCCCCCCCCTCTAGGTGACTATCAATTGGTATCAAAGCTCGGTGCTTCATTAGAGCCTAACCGCTCGAAGTGATGTCGGGAGATCACGCCAAGAAGGAGATGGAGACCGGCGAAAAGCCCACTACAAGCCACGGGAGCACTTCATCGGAAGAGTCCCGCACCAAGAGGAAGGAGAAGAAGAAGGACTCCTCCAAACGGAAGGAGAAAAGATCTTCCTCTTCTCACCACAAAGAGAAGAAGGAAAAATCTTCTTCTCACAAGTCGCATCGGAAAGGCGACAAGCACAAGAGGATGAGGAAAGTAGTCTACTACAAGACCGACACTTCTACAACATCGACCTCCGACTCCGATGCACCCTCCGTAACTTCTAAACGCCAAGAGCGTAAGAAGTTTAGTAAGATCCCCTTACACTATCCTCGTACATCTAGACATACTCCATTACTTTCCGTTCCATTAGGCAAACCGCCAACCTTTGACGGTGAAGATTATGCTAGGTGGAGTGATTTAATGAAATTTCATCTAACCTCACTCCACAAAAGTATATGGAATGTTGTTGAGTTTGGAGCACAGGTACCATCAATAGGGGATGAGGATTATGATGAGGACGAGGTGGCCCAAATCGAGCACTTCAACTCCCAAGCCACAACCATACTCTTGGCCTCTCTAAATAGGGAGGAGTACAACAAGGTGCAAGGGTTGAAGAGTGCAAAGGAAATTTGGGACCTCCTCAAGACCGCGCACGAGGGTGATGAACTAACAAAGATCACCAAGCGGGAAACGATCGAGGGGGAGCTCGGTCGCTTTCGACTTCGCCAAGGGGAAGAGCCACAAGACATGTACAACCGGCTCAAGACTTTGGTGAACCAAGTGCGCAACCTCGGGAGCAAGAAGTGGGATGACCACGAGGTGGTTAAGGTTATTCTTAGATCACTCATTTTCCTTAACCCCACTCAAGTTCAATTAATTCGTGGTAATCCTAGATATACTCAAATGACCCCCGAGGAAGTTATCGGGAATTTTGTGAGCTTTGAATGTATGATCAAGGGCTCAAAGAAGATCAACGAGCTTGATGAATCCTCCACGCCCGAAGCACAACCGGTGGCATTCAAGGCGACGGAGGAGAAAAAGGAGGAGTCTACATCGAGTAGACAACCAATTGACGCCTCCAAGCTCGACAATGAGGAGATGGCTTTAATCATCAAAAGCTTTCACCAAATCCTCAAGCAACGGAAGGGGAAGGTTTACAAATCCCGTTCCAAGAAGGTTTGCTACAAGTGTGGTAAGCCCGGTCATTTCATTGCAAAATGTCCTATATCTAGTGACAGTGACAGGGGCGACGACAAGAAGGGAAAGAGGAGAGAAAAGAAGAGGTACTACAAGAAGAAGGGCGGCGATGCCCATGTTTGCCGGGAATGGGACTCGGACGAGAGCTCCACCGACTCCTCCTCCGACGAGGACACCGCCAACATCGCCGTCACCAAAGGACTCCTCTTCCCCAACGTCGGCCACAAGTGCCTCATGGCAAAGGACGGCAAAAAGAAGAAGGTTAAATCTAAATCCTCCACTAAATATGAATCCTCTAGTGATGATAATGCTAGTGATGAGGAGAATAATTTGCGTACCCTTTTTGCCGATCTTAACATGCAACAAAAGGAAAAATTAAATGAATTAATTAGTGCCATCCATGAGAAGGATGATCTCTTGGACTCCCAAGAGGACTTCCTAATCAAGGAAAACAAAAAGCATGTTAAGGTTAAAAATGCTTATGCTCAACAAGTTGAAAAATATGAAAAACTGTCTAGTGAGCTAAGCACTTGCCATGAGACTATAGACAACCTTAGAAATGAAAATGCTAGATTAATTGCTAAGATTGATTCTCATGTTTGTGTTGCTTCAATTCCCAATCTTAGAAATGATAATGATGATTTGCTTGCTAAGATTAAGGAATTGAATGATTCTCTTGCTAGCCTTAGAGTAGAAAATGAAAATTTGATTGCTAAGGCTAAAGATTTTGATGTTTGCAATACTACTATTTCCAACCTTAGAACTAAGAATGATATGTTGCATGCTAAGGTTGTAGAATTAAAATCTTGCAAACCCTCTACATCTACCATTGAGCACACTTCTATTTGCACTAGATGTAGAGATGTTGATATCAATGCTATTCATGATCACATGGCTTTAATTAAACAACAAAATGATCATATAGCGATATTAGATGCTAAAATTGCCAAACATAACTTAGAAAATGAAAAATTTAAATTTGCTAGAAGTATGCTCTATAATGGGAGACGCCCTGGCATTAAGGATGGCATTGGCTACCAAAGGGGAGACAATGTCAAAATTAGTGCCCCTCCTAAAAGATTGTCAAATTTTGTTAAGGGCAAGGCTCCCATGCCTCAGGATAACGAGGGTTACATTTTATACCCTGTCAGTTATCCCGAGGACAAAATTAGGAAAATTCATTCTAGGAAGTCTCACTCTAGTTCTAACCATGCTTTTATGTATAAGAGTGAGACATCTAGTTCTAGGCAACCAACCCGTGCTAAGTTGCCTAAGAAGAAAATTCCTATTGCATCAAATGATCATAACATTTCTTTTAAAACTTTTGATGCATCTTACGTTTTGACTAACAAATCCGGCAAGGTAGTTGCCAAATCTGTTGGGGGCAAGCACAAGGGATCAAAGACTTGTGTTTGGGTACCCAAAGTTCTTGTGTCTAATGCCAAAGGACCCAAAACCATTTGGGTACCTAAAGTCAAGAACTAAACTTGTTTTGTAGGTTTATGCATCCGGGGGCTCAAGTTGGATACTCGACAGCGGATGCACAAACCACATGACAGGGGACAAAAGGATGTTCTCCTCATATGAGAAAAACCAAGATCCCCAACGAGCTATCACATTCGGGGACGGAAATCAAGGTTTGGTCAAAGGTCTTGGTAAAATTGCTATATCTCCTGACCATTCCATTTCAAATGTTTTTCTTGTTGATTCATTAGATTACAATTTGCTTTCCGTATCCCAATTATGTCAAATGGGCTACAACTGTCTATTCACTGATGTAGGTGTCACTGTCTTTAGAAGAAGTGATGATTCAATAGCATTTAAGGGAGTGTTAGAGGGTCAGCTATACTTGGTAGATTTTGATAGAGCTGAACTCGACACTTGCTTAATTGCTAAGACTAACATGGGTTGGCTCTGGCACCGCCGACTAGCCCATGTTGGGATGAAGAATCTTCATAAGCTTCTAAAGGGAGAACACATTTTAGGATTAACAAATGTTCATTTTGAGAAAGACAGGATTTGTAGCGCATGCCAAGCCGGGAAGCAAGTTGGAACCCAACATCCACACAAGAACATCATGACGACCGACAGGCCGCTTGAGCTACTCCACATGGATCTATTCGGCCCGATTGCTTACATAAGCATCGGCGGGAGTAAGTATTGTCTTGTAATAGTGGATGATTATTCTCGCTTCACTTGGGTGTTCTTTTTGCAGGAAAAATCTCATACCCAAGAGACCTTAAAGGGATTCTTGAGACGGGCTCAAAATGAGTTCGGCTTAAGGATCAAGAAAATTAGAAGCGACAACGGGACGGAGTTCAAGAACTCTCAAATTAAAGGCTTCCTTGAGGAGGAGGGCATCAAGCATGAGTTCTCTTCTCCCTACACCCCACAACAAAATGGTGTAGTGGAGAGGAAGAATCGAACTCTATTGGACATAGCAAGAACCATGCTTGATGAATACAAGACTTCGGATCGGTTTTGGGCCGAGGCGGTCAACACCGCTTGCTACGCCATCAACCGGTTGTATCTACACCGAATCCTCAAGAAGACATCCTATGAACTCCTAACCGGTAAAAAGTCAAATATTTCATATTTTAGAGTTTTTGGTAGCAAATGTTTTATACTTGTTAAAAGAGGCAGAAAATCTAAATTTGCTCCTAAAACGGTAGAAGGCTTTTTACTAGGATATGACTCAAACACAAGGGCATATAGAGTCTTTAACAAGTCCTCAGGACTTGTTGAAGTTTCTTGTGACGTTGTGTTTGACGAGACTAACGGCTCTCAAGTAGAGCAAGTTGATCTTGATGAGATAGGTGAAGAACAGGCTCCATGCATAGCGCTAAGGAACATGTCCATTGGGGATGTGTGTCCTAAGGAGTCCGAAGAGCCTCCACATGCACAAGATCAACCATCCTCCTCCACGCTAGCATCTCCACCGACTCAAAATGAGGATGAAGCTCAAGTTGACGAAGTAGAAGATCAAGCAAATGAGCCACCTCAAGATGACGGCAATGATCAAGGGGGAGATGCAAATGATCAAGACAAGGAGGATGAAGAGCAAAGGCCGCCACACCCAAGAGTCCACCAAGCAATCCAACGAGATCACCCCGTCGACACCATCCTTGGCGACATTCATAAGGGGGTAACTACTAGATCTCGTATTGCACATTTTTGTGAACATTATTCGTTTGTTTCCTCTATTGAGCCACACAGGGTAGAGGAAGCACTACAAGATTCGGATTGGGTGGTGGCGATGCAAGAGGAGCTCAACAACTTCACTAGAAATGAGGTATGGCATTTAGTTCCACGTCCTAACCAAAATGTTGTAGGAACCAAATGGGTCTTCCGCAACAAGCAAGATGAGCATGGTGTGGTGACAAGGAACAAAGCTCGACTTGTGGCCAAGGGATACTCCCAAGTCGAAGGTTTGGATTTCGGTGAAACCTATGCACCCGTAGCTACGCTTGAGTCAATTCGCATATTATTAGCCTATGCTACTTACCATGGCTTTAAGCTTTATCAAATGGACGTGAAAAGTGCCTTCCTCAATGGACCAATCAAAGAAGAGGTCTATGTTGAGCAACCTCCCGGCTTTGAAGACAGTGAGTATCCTAACCATGTCCATAAGCTCTCTAAGGCGCTTTATGGGCTCAAGCAAGCCCCAAGAGCATGGTATGAATGCCTTAGAGATTTCCTTATTGCTAATGGCTTCAAAGTCGGAAAAGCCGATCCTACACTCTTTACTAAAACTCTTGAAAATGACTTGTTTGTATGCCAAATTTATGTTGGTGATATTATATTTGGGTCTACTAACGAGTCTACATGTGAAGAGTTTAGTAGGATTATGACACAGAAATTTGAGATGTCTATGATGGGGGAGTTGAAGTATTTCTTAGGATTCCAAGTAAAGCAACTCCAAGAGGGCACCTTCATTAGCCAAACGAAGTACACTCAAGACATTCTAAACAAGTTTGGGATGAAGGATGCCAAGCCCATCAAGACACCCATGGGAACCAATGGGCATCTCGACCTCGACACGGGAGGTAAGTCCGTGGATCAAAAGGTATACCGGTCAATGATTGGTTCATTGCTTTATTTATGTGCATCTCGACCGGACATTATGCTTTCCGTTTGCATGTGTGCAAGATTCCAAGCCGACCCTAAGGAATCACACCTTACGGCCGTAAAACGAATCTTGAGATATTTGGCTTATACACCTAAGTTTGGGCTTTGGTACCCTCAGGGATCCACATTTGATTTGATTGGTTATTCGAATGCCGATTGGGCAGGGTGTAAGATTAATAGAAAGAGCACATCGGGGACTTGCCAGTTCTTGGGAAGATCCTTGGTGTTTTGGGCTTCAAAGAAACAAAATTCGGTCGCTCTTTCAACCGCCGAAGCCGAGTATATTGCCGCAGGTCATTGTTGCGCTCAATTGCTTTGGATGAGGCAAACCCTGCGGGACTACGGTTACAAATTAACCAAAGTCCCTTTGCTATGTGATAATGAGAGTGCAATTAAAATGGCCGACAATCCCGTCGAGCATAGCCGCACTAAGCACATAGCCATTCGGTATCATTTTCTTAGGGATCACCAACAAAAGGGAGATATCGAGATTGCATACATTAATACTAAAGATCAATTAGCCGATATCTTTACCAAGCCTCTTGACGAACAAACTTTTACCAAACTTAGGCATGAGCTCAATATTCTTGATTCTAGGAATTTCTTTTGCTAACTTGCACACATAGCTTATAAATATAACTTTGATCATGTCTCTTTTGTATATGCTATGACTAATGTGTTTTCAAGAGTGTTTCAAACCAAGTCATAGGTATATTAAAAGGGAATTGGAGTCTTCGGCGAAGACAAAGGCTTCCACTCCACTCCACTACTCTTCCTTCGCCGTCACTCCGAGCATCTCTCCAACTTTGGTATACTCTTCATTCATTTATCTTATGACCAAAGGAGGAGAAAATACTTCGAGGGCTCTAATGATTCCGTTTTTGGCGATTCATGCCAAAGGGGGAGAAAGTATGAGCCCAAAGCAAAAGGACCGCACCACCACCAATTTCAAAATTAGTGTTTTCCAAGAGTATTTTTCAATTGGTATCTTATTGAGTTCAAAAAGGGAAGAAAATAGTATTTCAACTTGAATCATCAAAACCCTCTTGAACACTAAGAGGATGATTTCATTTAGGGGGAGTTTTGTTTAGTCAAAGGAAAAGCATTTGAAACAGGGGGAGAAAATTTCAAAACTTGAAAATGCTTCTCAAAATCTTATTCATTTGCCTTTGACCATTTGCAAAAGAACTTTGAAAAGGATTTACAAAAGAGTTTGCAAAAACAAAACATGTGGTGCAAGCGTGGTCCAAAATATTAAAGATGAAGAAACAATCCATGCATATCTTGTAAGTATTTATATTGGCTCAATTCCAAGCAACCTTTGCACTTACATCATACAAACTAGTTCAATTATGCACTTCTATATTTGCTTTGGTTGGTGTTGGCATCAATCACCAAAAAGGGGGAGATTGAAAGGGAATTAGGCTTACACCTAGTTCCTATATAATTTTGGTGGTTGAATTGCCCAACACAAATCTTTGGACTAACTAGTTTGCTCTAGTTAATAAGTTATACAGGTGTCAAAGGTTCACATCAAGCCAATTAAAAGGACCAAAGTTGGGTTCAAATAGAGAGCTAAAGGCAACCGAAGGCACCTCTGGTCTGGGGGCACCGGACTGTCCGGTGTATACCGGACAGTGTCCGGTGCACCACCGGACATGTCCGGTGCACCAGAGGACTCCAACTCCAAACTGCTCACCTTCGGGAAATTCCAGGGGGCGACTCCGCTATAATTCACTGGACTGTCCGGTGTACACCGAACATGTCCGGTGCTCCAAGGAAGGGCGGCCTCCGGAACTCGCCAGCCTCGGGTTTTCACTTCAGCTGCTCCGCTAAAATTCACCGGACTGTCCGGTGCAACCTCGGGGCAACGGCTACTTCGTGCCAACGGTCACCTGCAGGCGCATTTAATGCGCGACAGAAGCGCGTAGTCGTCAGGCACGCGGGAGCAGGCGCACCGGACATTCTACAGTGCATGTCCGGTGCGCCACCGGACATCAAGGCGGGCCCAGAAGTCAGAACTCCAACGGTCAATTTCCAACGGCACTGATGACGTGGCGTGGGCACCGGACTGTCCGGTGTGCACCGGACTGTCCGGTGCGCCATCGAACAGACAGCCTCCCAACGGCCACTTTTGGTGGTTGGGGCTATAAATACCCCAACCACCCCACCATTCATTGCATCCAAGTTTCCCAGCTTCCAACCACTATACAAGAGCTAGCATTCATTGCAAAGCACACTAAAAAGAGATCAAATCCTCTCCCAACTCCACACAAAGCCCTAGTGACTAGAGAGAGTGATTTGTAGTGTTCATTTGAGCTCTTGCGCTTGGATCGCTTCTTTTCTTTCGCATTCTTTCTTGTGATCAAACATTCACTTGTAATTGAGGCAAGAGGCACCAATCGTGTGGTGGCCCTTGCGGGAAGTTTGATTCCCAAGTGATTTGAGAAGAGAAGCTCACTCGGTCCAAGGGACCGTTTGAGAGAGGGAAGGGTTGAAAGAGACCCGGCCTTTGTGGCCTCCTCAACGGGGAGTAGGTTTGAGAGAACCGAACCTCGGTAAAACAAATCCGCGTGTCTCACTTCATTATTCGCTTACGATTTGTTTTCCGCCCTCTCTCGTGGACTCGATTATATTTCTAACGCTAACCCGGCTTGTAGTTGTGATTATTTTTGAGAATTTCAGTTTCGCCCTATTCACCCCCCCCTCTAGGCGACTATCAGTCGTCTTGACCAGGATAGCCGTCATATGGCAGTTGGTTCAATTCGAAGACCCTATTCAGACGGTCATTCGACCCGCGGATCTCCCCGCTGCGCTGGCCCTCGGTCCTCGGCACATAACGCCCAACAATCCGCGCCGCCTCGTCCTCCGCTTCACGCACAAAGGCGGCCGGATCACGGTGTCGCAGATTTAGCGCGAAGGCGGGACTCCGCACCATCTCTCCACCACGGAAAGGCATCTGGCGAGGGCATACTTCGCCCAGCGCCCAACCACGCACCAAGGGCCATACCCCGTAAGCCACAAACTCTTCAACCAAGTCGCGCCCACTGCTCTGGCCGGTGGCACACCGAAGGGCCCCTTCGTCCACATCATCCTCCGCCACTTCAAAGGGCGGGTACGCCGAGTAAAAATAAGAGCACATCTCGAACACGGGAAGTCCCTCGTGGCCTTCGACGGTACCCTCAGCAACGTAAAACCAAAATTCATTCCAGTTGCCCCACTTGTTGCGGGCGCAAGGGACCAACTCGACTACTGGCATCGTGGTCTTGCCGGTCTTCGGCGTGAATGTGCAGGACCCAAACTGAGCAACTTCGTCCCCAATCATCCTCTTCTGCCAGTGTAAACAATAATGCTTCGCAAAAACTTCGACCGATGGCTGTCCGCCGTACGAAGTCGTCGCCCAGACATACTTCGACAGCGCCACCACGGCATTCGGCGTCAGCTGATGTATTTGCACGTTGAACCTACGCAGGACTTCGCCAACAAACCGATGTGCAGGCAAGCGGAGACCGGCGGCGAAAAACGCCTCGAAAACAACCAACTCGCCCTCCGGCTCGGGGACTTTCTCCGTCCCCGGGGCACGGGCAACTCCGCCGCCGAAGTAGCCCAACCGCTGCATATCCTCCACGCGGGCCGACGACATTCGCGACACGCCGAAATCAACAGAGTCGCCGGCGCGCAACTCCTCCGACATCAAACTGCTCAACGTCTTCTCCGACGAGGCGGCGGCCGGCGGCGAGGAACCGGCCGGCGGTGTAGCGGCAGCGGAAGAAGAGGAAGACGGCATCGCTACGTACCGTCGGTGGCGGCGGGCAGTCTGCTTCACTCGCGCCAGATCTCCAGCGAACAAGAGCACGGCGGGCAGACGAGCGGCAAGACGGCGGGCGGCTAGGGTTTTTCGCGGAGCGCGGAAAGTAAAGTTCAAAAAGCGCCGGCCCCCGCCCCCTTTTATAGGCGGAGCGCGGCGCTTTGGGAAACCCGCAATCCAACAATACCCGGTCAATCAACGGTCACATCAAAAACCCCCGCGGAACCACTTCGAGCGAGGGCAGCGTCTCCGCCATCTAGCGACGTCTTCGGCACCAGGTGACTTTGTCGAACTGGTCCCTCGGAGGGCAAATGTTGGGGCGAAGGCATAGCCGCCACCCTCCGCTCGAAGCCCTCGCTGGTGCCGCTGGTCCGACAAAGACAAAACGGGCAGGGACACCCTTCGCCCGGTACGACGCCAGACGAAGGCCTGCGACGAGGTCCTCCCACCGTGCGGCCTCGTCCTGTTCGGAGGCCCACGTACAATCCGGCCCATTGTAACGGGCCCTGCGCGGTCGCTGTGTGCTACGGGCCTCTCTTGTAAAGGCATTCCTGTAATTACGGTCTGTAACCCTGCTTTATAGGAATATTCTGGGGATAACCTGGGTAGCTGAGGGCACATGCGTCCTTAACACAAGGCGCTGGGCGCTCAGGTACCTATAAATACCCCCGCACAGTGCCCGTGAGAGGCTAGATTAACAGAGCTGGTGCCTCCTAGCACGTAACCCTATTGTCACCACCGTTCACCCTTGTTGGCCTCCTTGCGTTAGAGAGCAAGTTCCAACAATCTTGCTGACTTATCCCTAGTTCGCTTCGATATTCAAGGTCGTTGCACGTGGGAAAGTCGGGTCGGCGTTGTGGATAGCGCTTAAGTCCAACGAGCTGCTTGGGCCTGAGTCTACTTCTTTCTCGCGTCGGCCCATTCCAC
The DNA here is from genome assembly GCF_902167145.1 of Zea mays. NCBI lineage: Eukaryota > Viridiplantae > Streptophyta > Magnoliopsida > Poales > Poaceae > Zea > Zea mays. Next base: position 154,864,670 of record NC_050099.1, on the reverse strand, counting down.
CAGGAGTTTCCTCTTGGCCCACGAAGGGATGGTCTAGCGAGATAGCAGGCCTAAAGCCTCTCGCGGGGCCTTCTTACCTTCTAGTGGTCCCGGGGGATATCTGTCCCCCACACTATTAGAGAAGGGAAGAGAGTTTAAGTGGGACTGGAAGTGCCAAGATAGCTTTGATCAATTAAAGTTGAGATTAATGTCACCCCTAGTGTTGGTTATGCTAGATCTATAGAAGGGATTTGATATTTATTGTGATGCATGCGGCCAAGGCTTGGGATGTGTTCTTATGCAAGAAGGACACGTGATTGCCTACGCGTCTCGTTAGTTGCAGAAACATGAGCTGAACTATCCCACTCATGACTTAGAACTGGCAGTCGTAGTGCATGCGCTTAAGATATGGAGACCTTATATTATGGGAACCAAGTGCCAAGTGTACACCGATCATAAGTGCTTGAAGTACATATTCACTCAGAAGGATCTCAACCTTAGGCAACGCCGTGGTTGGAGCTCATTAAGGATTATGATTTGAAGATTCATTATCACCCGGGTAAGGCAAATCTGGTTGTAGATGCCTTGAGTCGGAAGGAACATGTTCATTCAGCCATTATTACCCAGCTACCTAATGAGATTGTTGAGGATTTCAGGAGACTCAACCTGGGAATAGTTGCACATACTGAAGGAGTCACTATTGATGTGGAACCTACCTTGGAGCAAGAAATTCGCAAGGGTCAGATTGGTGATGCAAAAATACAGGAGATCAAAGATCTGATTACAGAAGGTAGAGGTCCAGAATTCACGGAGGATGAGCAAGGCACAATATGGTTCAAGGACCGGATATGTGTTCCTGAGATTGACAGCCTTCGTGAGACTATATTGAAGGAGGCCCATGATTCTAATTACTCTATTCATCCTGGTAGCACTAAGATGTATCAGGATTTGAAGCAGAAGTACTGGTGGTATGGGTTGAAGAGAGATGTGGCTGCACATGTGACTATGTGTTATGTGTGTCAAAGAGTCAAGGCTGAACATCAAAGACCAGCTAGACTACTGCACCCGTTAAAGATACCCGAATGGAAGTGGGAAGAAATTGGCATGGATTTCATTACTGGGTTGACTCACACCCCGAAAGGATATGATTTTATATGGGTGATTGTGGATAGACTGACCAAAGTGGCGCATTTCATTCCGGTCAAGACTGCTTATAAAGGATCTTAGTTTGTAGAGTTATACATGGTTTGGATTGTGTGTTTACACGGAGTACCAAAGAAGATCGTGTCTGATCGAGGTTCACATTTTACCTCCAGATTTTGGAAAAGTTTTCATGAGAATCTAGATACGAAGTTGAATTTTAGTTTGGCCTACCATCCTCAGACTAATGGCCAGACTGAAAGGACTAATCAAGTATTGGAAGATATGTTGAGAGCTTGTGCCCTTCAGCATGGAGGCAGTTGGGATAAAAGTCTACCATATGTTGAGTTCTCATATAATAATAGTTACCAGGCCAGTCTGAAGATGTCACCATTTGAAGCTTTATATGGCAGGAAGTGCAGGACTACTCTATATTGGGATCAGACTGGAGAAAGACAGTTCTTTGGGCCTGAACTTATTCAAGAGGCAGAAGAACAAGTCTGTATAATTCGGGAAAACTTGAGGGTAGCTCAGACTAGGCAAAAGAGCTACGTTGATAATAGAAGAAGACCACTGGAGTTTGAGGAAGGTGATCATGTGTACCTCAAGGTGTCACCACTTCATGGAATGAAGAGATTTGAAGTCAAAGGCAAATTATCCCCTCGCTTTATTAGACACTTCAGAATTTTTAGGCGAGTTGGGGAGATGGCATACCAACTCGAGCTACCTGATAATCTATCTGATGTGTATGATGTATTCCACGTGTCTCAACTTAAGATGTGTCTCCGTGTCCCTGAAGAACAGTTACCAATGGAAGAGCTAAGTGTTTAGGGTGATCTAACTTACACGTAGTATCCTATCAAGATTCTTGACACTTTGACTTGAGTTACAAGAAATAAAGTGATAAAGATGTGCAAAGTGCAATGGAGTCATCATGGAGAAGATTAAGCTACTTCGGAGAGAGAAGAAGAGCTTCAGATAGAATTTCCCATCTTTTCCCTAGTCCTTCCTAAATCTCGAGGACGAGATTCTTGTTAAGGGGGTAGGATTTGTAATACCCAAATTTGTACATCATATAATAGGAGTGTTTTGCCTCTATTTAATTGAGCATGAGAATAATCCCATTCAAAGATTATAAGTAACTAATGACACCTAAATGAAATATGCTTCATGCCGAGGTTTCATTTTGTGTGCATTTTGTGATAATATAAAAATAATGTAAAATGAAATATATTAATACCCAAATTAAAATTTAATATCTAAAGAAAATTCTAGGATTTGAGAAAAGAGAAGAAAGAAAATACTATGTGAATAAAAATAAGTATATAAAAATATATTATTCCTACACAAGGATTTGAATTTGTACATTTGACTCAAAGGTGAAACTCATAAGAGGATTCAAATTTAAATTGGAGATTCAAATAAGAAAATCAAAAAGAAAAGGGAAAAATACAAAAGAAAAAGGAAAACAGCTAATTGGGCTGCTCGGTCTTATTTCGGCCCATTCTCTCTTTCTTCCCCGCGTAGCCCAAATCACTATGAGCTCCTGGCGCCGACCGCACGAGCCCACGAGCAGTCTCCGTGGCGCTCGCTTCTCCCTTTTCTTCCATTGGCACGCGGGCCCACCTTGTCATCTGCTCGTACGTGCTGTTGCACGTTCTTCCTCCCCACACGCTAACGACCTAGAGCTATCGCCGTGGATCCCGCCTGCGCTAGCAGCTCGCCCTCAACCACCCTACCCACTCCATGGGCATAAGCTGACGGCTGCAACCCCTCTCTGTTTCCTCGCCTCATCAAGCCCTGCACCGTGGTCGTCGTATGAGGAAAATTCGCCATACGTGAGGGAGAGTCGGTCACCACCGTTGGATCGCGACTTCATCGCCGTTGGGGTCCGGGAATCGGGCCAGGAGGCGTCATCGTACCACCGGGTGTGTGCTCGTGCGGCGGGGGAAAATCATCCTCACACCGATGACAATTTCTCGTCAAAGCTCCGCGACCGCGCCAATCCGCACTTCACCGCGGACCGGTCTCCTGTGCGCGCCATCTCCGGTGAGTACTCCTTGCGCCATGTTCACTAGCCCCCTTCGATTGTGTAGCACCCCGTAGAGTGGAGGATAGTGCGCTAGATCGCGGGATCCGGAAGTCCGGCGATGGCGTCCACCGCATCTAGGTTTGCACGAAGGCGCCGCAGGTCGGGATGGCTGAGGTAGACGACGAGTTTCTGGCCGTCGATCGTGAGATCTACGACGCAGATTAGATCCGAGGGTAGTGTTTCGTCCGAATAGCTTGGTCCGTCTGATTCCGATCTCTTGCTTGTGGATCGATCGCGATCACTTGATAGTCTGGGCCGTCGGATCTGTATCCGACGACTGCGAGCGAGTATCGGTTCGGGCCCGGGGCCGATCTAATACACACCGTTGGTGTGCGATCCTGCGGCCCAAAGTTCAAAATACCCTTTTGCCAAGCCACACTTCCATAAGAGTCCCTGGGTTTATTGAGATTCAACCCGCAGTTCTATCAGTGGAACTATGAGTCTTAGGGTTATTTGTGCAGTGAACCCTATGTTTTGTTTAAATCATGTGCGCAGTCCAGAAGTCAGTAAAAAGGAATAGATGATTAAGGAAATTGATTTTTAGTATGAAATTAATTGCAGAAACTTGTAAAATTCCTAGAAAATTCATATTAAGTCCAAATTGACCCATTCTAGTTTCTGTAATTTTGAAATATTACTGTTCATCACATAGTGTCTCTCTCTGTTTTGACATGCAAACTATATTAAAATTTATGTCTTAATTAATCTTGTATCAAACACATAAAACCTTTGGAAATTCATAACTTAAAATCCGTAACTCCAAAATTAATGATTAATGTTTCTATGATCTTATTTTAATATGTAGATTATTAATATGTATTTTGTATACATGTTTGGTGTGATGTTAATTTCTTTTTTATACTATGCCTGTTTGTATTGTGGCGAGTAGAAGAGCCTATGGCTGAGGATCCCGGTGTTCAGCAGATAGAAGTTGCTGAGCAGGAGCTCATTGAAGGCAAGTTGTGCCCTTGACCACTTTTTATCCAATAATGTTCTTTGTTATCACTTATCAATGCATAGGTTTAATATTGATGGGACCCAATAAGTCACCCTAGACCGGTTATCCTTTTACCTTGTTTTTCCCTGAATCATTTGGGTAGTTATGCTATTGCTTTACATGGTTTTGGGTTAATATTTCATTATATCCATGTTCCAATTATTCTGTTATTTTATTTATGTTCATGTCAAGATCATTATTTTTAATTGGAACATGGAGCTTAACTTGAGAAACACGTACCACCACAAGGGTGAAATGGGATGCCCTTGGCTGACTAATTAGGAAAGCTAGTGGAAGACTATCTTACCCGAAAGGGGCAAGGGCAGTAGGGGAGTAGGCGTGTAGGGAGGTTCTCGGTTGATTTTGCTGCGATGGCGGTCAGACGAGGGATTCCTGCATTGCTATTCCCAGAAACTGTAGCGGGTTTTCGAAAGCTAGTGGAACTTTGTAAAGGCCTCATAGTGTTACCCTGCCTTGCTTCCTTAGTAGACGTGTATGGGGCTCGTACAACCCCGTGGCAGATGGGTAACATGACTTGTGGGTACAGGGTACAACCTCTGCAGAGTGTAAAACAGGTATACTAGCCGAGCTCACGGTCATGAGCAGCTCAGGACTCTCGCATTATTAAATTATGGAACTTAAATTCAATTTGTCATTTGCATTGCATGGGATTTATTATTAATTTTGTTCTATTACTCTTGTTATGGTTTGGTATTTACTTACACTTAGTAACTGCTAATAAAATTTGACCAACTTATTAAAAGCAATGCTCAGCTATAACCCCTATTGTTGATCAGCCTTACGCTTCACATGAACTTCCACCTTTGGTGAGTTCATGCACATTATTCCCCACAACTTGTTGAGCTATGGACGTATGTGAGCTCACCCTTGCTGTCTCACCCCCACAGGAGAAGAACAGGTGGTTCAAGAGGAGCCACACAACGAGGAGTTTGACTTGATCTAGGTGGCATCTCCCAGTCGACTTTATGGCGCCAAGGATGGAATTTAGTTCATTTTATATTTATCTTTTATTTTATAAGACTTCCGCTATGTAATAAGTACTCTGATGATATTGTGACATTTATCTCTATACACTCTGTTATTATATGTGTTGTCTTCTTTGGCGCATATATGAGATGCACCCGGCTTTATCCCTTAAATCCGGGTGTGACACTTCTGGCCGAGTCACTAGTACATGTCCAATTCCTCCAACTCAGCTTATTTGTTCAAGATTTGGTCACTTTACTAAACTGAGACTTCAAATTCCATCACTCTATGTCACTTCACCTTCTTCAACCACTTCAAACTGGAAATCACCCTATGCAACTTCAACTTCCGCAACATATTATAGAAGGAATTTCCCTATGACGCTTGAACTTCTATGGATCATCTATTCACATTCTTGCCTTCTCGTACACATCACAACTATCTCTTCATCTTCTAGTGAGCTCCCTTGACCTAAACTTTTCCGTCGCTGCCAGATCTGTATTTCGTTCCCATGGCCACCTCTCATCCATGGGAGCTCAAAGTTTCCATAGTCGAATCCAAATATCTGTAGGCTTTCCATGTGGAAGGATTGTTGCAAGAGAAGAAAGTAATATAATTATGTGTCCCTAGTAAGGATCCTTATCTGATGCCAAATGCTAATGCGATTGTTGTTTTTTGTGCACTTCCTAATGCATGGATTTGGGCTCCCTATTTCCAAAAAAATTGAGAACTTCTTCATTAATATCACATCTAGCATGTTCATCTCAACCCCAGCTCTATGTTGCACATTGTCATCTTTCGGCCACCTCTATGGGGTGTATCTTGGAATTCCCTATTTCCCTCTTTCCCAATATTGTTTCTTCCTTTGTCCTTGCCCTAACAAGGACCACTCTACTGTTGTTGGGGGTTTTGGGATTCATCTTCATGTGGTATATTGGACAAGCGTGCTTTGACTAAAATAGAACATCTAAAATACAAAGTTAAGGGTTTCTTGCGTTGATGTTTATAGTGGAAAAGGTATGCTATCATTGGTTTTGTTGGATGAACCCCCTTGGAAATAAATGAGGAGGCTGGCTTTAAGTTGATTGCAAGATTGGATTGACTTTGGATGCAAAAAAGATTACAAATATCAGGTTGTACCTTTAACTACCATAACAAGTGATTTTGCTAGCATGGTTTCCTCACCTCTCTTAAATATTACTGCTACCTTGAATCTCATCAAGAATAGTCTTGTCAGAGTAGACATCATAAATTGGGAACATGTTAAATTTGTAGCCTGGAGGCTCTTGTGCTACCTACAAATTTGTTGATAGTGAAGGAAGTTGGATAAATATAGGTTGAGAGATTCTAGATCATTGATTTGTGTGTTATATGTGGATATAGTGGATTTCATCATTTAGGCGTCATAGAGTGGTTGTAGCCTCCTTGTTTTTTTTCTTCAATGATTTTTTTCTTGCCCTTCTCTAGTAGTTTTTGCATTCCCTTTGTCCATTTTTTTGCAATTTAGCCCCTTTTCAAAAGAAATTCAAGTTTGGTCCCTATATGACTTAATAGCGTTATTGGACCTTTGCTCGGCGCCATAGGCCATGGCAGCGAGGTAACATGGCTCAGCGCCGTGACCTATGGCATCGAGGTCTCGGTTGCCCTGGCATCTGCTGCTATGCTAGACGCCGATGTGGCATCTCTCGGTGCCATAGATCTTGCCCCGTTCCATGCTCCCGGCCATTCTTCTCCCTCGTTTCCCTCTTTTTCCATACCGTCAAGAGCTACTCCAATCTTCGTATTAGAGTTTGAAAGCTTGAATTGGGTCCATGTAGCTTAAATACTAAGGTGTGGTGTCTCACTTATTCATTTGCTATGTAATCATTCGATATATATATTTTGTGGTTCCTTAGGGTTTAGATTAATTAGTTTTGATTGGTGAACATGTTGCTATTAGTTATGATTTCTAAGATATATAGTTAATATGGGGATTAAGATTTGTTAGATAGTTTTTGAATTGTGGGTTTAAAAATTGTTAGGGTTTTGAAATAATGAGTACCATGTTATTTATAAGTTTAAATCAGTTTTGATATTCCTCTAGTGGTGTGAATATTAAATCGTTTTATAGATGGAAGACATGTATTGAGATAAGTTGTGGTGGAAGAGAGGTCGTTCTCGAGAGTTATATCTCGATGCATCTAACTGTGAATGTGGCAGACCGGCTTGGGTATTTCAATCCAAACATCTAGACACAACTATTTGCTTCATTTACGCATGCAGTAGTTTTAACGTAGGTAGTTTTTCACTTCTATGTTTTTACTCTTTAAAAGATGTGTACTAATGTTTCGTCCCATTCTTGTAGGATTATGAGAAGTGCTTTTTTCCAGTGGTTTGACAGTCCTAATAAGTTTGACCCTTGGTACCTCTTTTTTGACCAATGGTGGAAAGGGAGGAATACACGTGAGCATTTTAAGCGGTGGGTTCCTCCTTCCCTGAACCTCCCGCCGATGACGGATGAGAAGAACCTAACCACCAATAGACAATTGGACTCTCCGCCTTGGTGTGATTGTGGAGATCATGATGTGATATGTCCAGAGACTTAGGAGCACTTTATGTCTCCCAACAGTGATTATGTGAGTGCATAACATATGTCCGTATTTTTAACTGTTCGGCCATAAATTTACTAATGTATCCTCCTGCAACCATATGGTGGATGAAACTGTTTTTTTCAGAGAAAGGTTGTATGGGCCTAAGTCCCATTGGCTGGATCTTGACGAAAAGTATGGACTAGTTCCTTCGGAGCTTGATGTAGGCTATTTTTGTGTCCATATGATAGACTACGAAGAGGTTGGTATTTTTACTAACAAATTTGCTAACTAACAAACTAACTAAACTAACAAATTTGCTAGTATATAATAACCTAACTAACTAAACTAACAATTTTGCTAACTAACTAACAAATTTGCTAACTAAATAAGTAATCTAACAAAATTGCTAAACTAACAATTTTCTAACTAACTAACTAATTAACTAACTAGCTACCTAACAAATTTGTAACCCACATACTTGGAGGCTAGTGCCGGGGCCGAGCACAGGGCAATGGAGGGCGAGCATGGAGCCGATAGGCGAGGAACGATGAGGTTGAGAGATATGGCGAGCGGTGACATTTGCGGGCATGGCAAACGCCAACAGTGGTGCACGAGGGCGTGGCGAGCGGCGGTAGTGGCGCGCGCGGCGAGGAACGACGTCGACGTAGGAATGACGGCTGCTACGACGGTCGGGAGATAGAGATAGAGGAGCGAGCAAGATAAAGGAGAGGTGGCCAGCGAGTGCGTGAGAGAGGAGAGGTCGTGGGCCCATAATACCTAGCTCGGCGTCAAGATCTGTGGTGCCAAGCTAGGCCGCATAAGCGCCAGCGCATCCAAGACATCGACGCCATGGTCTATGGCACCGAGCCTTGTTATCTCGGTGCTATGGACCATGACGAGCATCGGGTCCAAAAATAGGAATACTTGATCTAGAGGGCCAATCGTGATTTTTTAAAGGCTGAATTGCAAAAAAAATTGGTCCCATTGCTTGTCTCATAATTAGTTTTGCAATTCTCATGCTTTATCTTGATTTTGGTCTATATGGACAAAGTCTTGGTTTTGCGGGGTAAGTTGTTTTCGCTTGCATTAAACGTTGTTTTCGCTAAATATTGGAAAATGAATTCACTTAATTGGTGGGATGAATACAATTTGTTCGATCGGATATTTTTTCATCTCTATGAAATGTGATAGGGTATTTAGATAGTATCATGTCCATAAGAAAAAGGGCACAACAACAAAATAGTAAAACAAACAAGTCCATCAAGGTAAAAAAACCCGACCCTCTCCCATGAATGCTGAGAACATGCTATGAGGCAGGAAATGGGAGAGCATGTTGAGGACTAGTTTAGGTACTCTGATATTAAGCTTAATCTATATGTATTGGGATGGTAAAACACAAAATTTCCGACGGCCGAAGCCGTTAGACATAAGCCTCAAACCGTCGGACATAGTTTATTTCCGACGGCATTCGCTTATCTCCGACGGTAATTGGCCATCGGACATAAGAGGTCGGAAATAGTAGTATTTCCGACGGCCGCCGTCGGACATAGGCTATCTCCGACAGCTACGCCAGTCCGTCGGACTTAATGCCTGGCAACTGTTTTAACGGTCACTGGTGGGGCCCGCATCTCTTATGTCCGACTGCCTAGCGTGAGCCATCGGACATAAGCCTCTGTTATCTCTGACGACCTATCTTAAGCCGTCGGACATAACAGGGGCTTATGTCCGACGGCTCATGCTAGGGCCGTCGGACATAACGAATTTCAGCAATTGCAAAAAATACTGTTTTTTTTAATTTCTTACATTTACAAAAAACACAGATTGTATACACATATACATAGAGTTCATATACAACCACATATTCACAATCACAAATACATTCTCATAAGTATTTACATTCACAAATTTAACATCACCTCACATTCACAAAACATATAGTTCCAAATAGTTGCAACAAGTCTTTTACATCAACATATAGTTCCAAAATAAAAACTGACATTGTTCGACGGATAGTCTTTGACATGAATAGCGACAGTTCCAAATCAAACACATGTGATCAACTATCACTCATATCCATCACCTGATTGGTTCGAGTTATAGCCACTTCCTCCGGCTAGACTCTGCGTGTTGAAAAGGTTGTTCACCCAAGAATGTGATGTGTCGTCTTGACCAGATCGATCTCCAGGTGCGGCAACTGAAGCGGGTGGTGTCTGAAATCCCTATAACACACGCACATGAAATAGTAACCACTCAGTTTTTCATTTAAACACATAAGGCATCTGTGAACATGTCACACACGCATATGTGTACATACCATAGGGAATTGTGACGGAGGCGGAGGTGGAGGCGACAGCATTGGCATCGGCAGTGCAAAGTCCGGAGGCGGCATCCCATATGTCGGCATCCGGACGCCCGCTTGCTGTGCCAGCTGCTAAAAATTATATACAAGACATAGTTGAGAAAATAAGGTACACATCATGTGTTTTTAGTTCTTACGAACAAAATGTTACTTACCGAGAGAAGAGCTTGATTATGGGCCTGGAGGTTTGTATAATACCCGTCCTTCTTCTTCTGGTACTCAGCTTGTTGTCTCTGGTACTCCAATTGTTCCCTCAAAACTGATTGATGATACTCTACCTGTTGACGCAACACTGCAAGCTCTATTTCTTGGGCGGATGATCGTGAACGGGACGACTGCGAAGACGAGGATGTGGACTGTCGTCCACGGCGTCTCAGCTGCCTAGAATCAATCGTAGAATCAAAAATACCCAACCTACAAGAGTGAACCATGCACTTAGTATAGTAAATCATAGACTCAGTTGAATCGCAAGCATATGAGGATAGTTTTGACAATCAAATAATCCCACTGTCCATGGGCTTGTCCTCCTGTGCTAGCATATGCTGCCTGAGGGTTGATTGGCTGGCTCCTCCAATTGTACTACTGTCCATGGCGTTGAACCATCTCCTGCCCATACAAAGCCTGGAGGCAAACAATACCAAATATAAGTGCATCACCAAATAGATGGACAAACACATAATAGAGTACCAAAAACTCACTAGACGGTCGGTGGCCGTCTGAGTGCATAAAACATCAGGATTCTGAGGATCAGAACCCCTATGCCCTTACATATACACCTCCACATCCATGGGCGTACGGCCGGATTTGACTTCCTGTACATACAAGTTAGAATGACACATTTCTATGTAATTCGAAGTTACAACATACTGTGACATACCATTCGCTTAGCCAAGCGCACATGTCCATCGCCGCTGTAGTTGTGGAACGACTCAGTCCCACGGTTTCACGTGTTCCTTTCGGAAATGGCACAAAACTCAGGGGAAGCCCACCATCTGCACAAGGCCCGATAACCCTCTGATCGGGTGGCCATCCACGACACCAACACCTACATGAAATTTTTTCAATAAAGCAAATACATGGATTAACATATACCCAAAACAAGAATCAGCAAATAACGATATGAGATGCAACAACTTGTTTAACTCAAGGTATTGCTCCTCCGTAAGGTAAATTGATGACCACTCCGCCTTGGTATTTGGCATCGGTCGATCATCAGCACTTGCTCTATACCATGCCTTTATAGCCTGAATTCGTGCATAGTACATTGCATCTGCAACGACATCGTTCGCGTTATACTCAAACACATAACGAGCGTTCATATCATATGATCCATCTTCCGGCAACTTGTACTGTTTCTGCAAAAAATTAGTGTTATCATAAAAGCAACCATATATGGGATAACTAAATTAGTAAAAACAATTCATACCCAGAATGCATCCCAAACTAGTGCTTGTGTTGCCAAACGTTCTACACACACCATAGCGATAATGCTCCCAAGTGGTGGCGGGGACAGACTCGCCACTAGGCAAAGTCACAAGACCAGGCCAGTGCAGACGAACAAGATTACCAAGGACCATGTTCACCTACCTGTAGTGTTCTGTGTCTATGAACGAGTCGTCGATCCAAGTCCTGCAAGCAGAAAACAATGTAGAAATGAAAACATAACTTTCAATAACAATTAAGCAAAGATATGTCACTCACTTTCCACTAGGTGTTGGGGGCCTTCTTCCTCGCCAAAGGTCCTCTGAGCAAAAACACCTTCGACAAGACGATATGCCGAAGCTATCATCAACAAAGCTTCGGCACAATGATGTGCTTGAGACGAAGAACAACACCGACTTAAAGAGGAAAAGACCATCTAGTCCCTAGCATTTTGTATCATGAGTATGATTAGATGTCAAGGACACAAATGTAATTTTGTCCGGGCTATGCCCCGTGCTTATAAATAGGTGAATAGTACCCCTGTACTTTTCATGCTGACTTGTATTCACTCGCACGACACTCTTGGATTTTCACCTTCTGTCAAACCAAAGGTATAAATGTAATTCGATATTGTTCATATTCATTTATGATAATATAATATACTAAAAATGTTTTGATAATATCATATGATTATTCATGTTACTTTCCATGTTTCATATGCTTCCACTTCCATTATTATATACTGAGTTGATGAAGGTATGTCCTTCATAACCTTAGTCTGAAGATCATTATATCCTAAGGGAGATAATGCTTCGAAGGACGATGGTCTTTAACTATTAACATTTTGTGTTGCCTTGTTCTTAACTCATAGCATTTGAGAACAAGTGACCAACACTAGGCTTTATCAAAACCCGAGATTCAAGTGGAAGCTCTAGTGGTGGTCCAACAAAATGCAGCTTCCTCGTTCTCCTAACTTGAGAAGTTCCAGACCCAGCTGCGGAATCTCCACCAGCACCAGAATCCACGCCTGCAGAATACCCACCAGCATCGTCTCCAGCATCATCTCCCACATCATCTCCACCATCATCTTCATCATCATCTCTCGCATGATCTCAGCATTCTATGAAACAAGTAGGTTACATCATACAACATTAAGTAACTCAAATAATGTAATTTAACAACTAACTTACATCGTGTGGAGGCAAATGTTCTGCCAGCGCTCTGTGTCTGCTCATGGTAGAACCTGTGCCCTGAAAAACCGAATCCTCACTCCTCGAGCTGCTCCTCGTCCCAAGCAAACTACGAGCAAAAGACCTCATTTTCTTTGACATCCTGATTTAACAAAAACAAGTTAGTACATAAATCGACAATAAAATAATGAAAAAATTAAAAAAATATAAAATATACAATAAAATAATGATCCATACTCATCAATCGTAATCGTAATCAAAATCAGGATCTAGTTGCTTTCGTCGATTCGATGGACGCCAAGTAGCTTTCTTCTTTCTCGTCACTCGTTTTCTTTTTGAAGGAACCTCTACATCATTTTGATCGCCTAATAAAGATTCTTCCAACATTTCAGTTTGTACATTAAACATGCTGGTAAGTTCATCGTCTTGGAAAATCTCAGTAGCCCCCAGTTTCTGCTCGATTTGACTTTCAACCTAACTAGCATCACCAGGAGCATATAGTCGTTCACGAGGATTAACTTTGTACACTACGCTCCAATCAACCAAACCCTTTTTCTTAGATGGATATGTCATATAATACACCTGCTCGCATTGGTGGGCACGGATTATATTGTCGTGGCCTTTTAATTGATCGTAGTGTTTGACTTCCACCATGCCATATTGGTTTTCTCTCGTTGTATTTGGAGAAAACCAATCACAATCGAAGAACACCACTTTGAGTTGTTTATCTCCAAAAAACTTGTACTCGAGTATATCATTAATGACTCCATAATAATTAGTCACCTTCCCATCATCATCGACAGCTCTAGTTACAACTCCGGAATTTGTCGTGGTTGCTAGAGGATGGTCATCTTCGAACCTTGTAGAACGGAATCTAAAACCATTGACATCATACCGACCATAACGTCTGGCAGTTACTGCTCCTAGGGACAATTATCGAAGGTCCGGGTGTATATTGTCATTTATATCTACATAATCTCGAAACAAACACAAGAAATTAGGTCCCCCATCTTTTCCCTCTCGATGAATCTAGTCACGTTCACAGCCAGACATCCAATTTTGAGAATCAAATTCACTATTAGTACAAGGAAACAAACCTTTTATTATAACAAAAAAAATTGTAGTGGCAATGACTAAAAATTAAGTTTACACTTACAGTAGAAACTGACTCATCTCTTCCATGTTGTTATACATGTAGAGCAGTCTTCCATTCGTCATTGGTGAAACAGTATGTTGTGATGGGTCCTACAGTTTTGCCCCACCATTGAAAAATTTCAAGATCACTGATAGGGGGCTCGTCGACATGATACCCCAACGCAGGGGCACTGACATTGTGTTCCTCTGCAAAGTACAGGCCCATGAACGATGCTATCTCTTTGTATTTGAATTCTTCAGCGATGGACCCTTCAACTCGTCTCTTATTACCAACCATTGCACGTAGCTTCTTTAGTTTCCTTTCGATGTGATACATCCATCTATACTGCACAGGACCTCCTACCTTAGCTTCGTATGGTAGGTGAACAAGTAGATGTTGCATCGGATTGAAGAAACCTGGTAGAAATATTTTTTTTCAAGTTTGCAAACCAAAATCGATATTTGTTGCTCAAGCTTCTCCATCATCTCTTTCTTTATTTGTTTAGCACAAAGATGTCTATAAAAGTAGCTTAGTTCCGCTAATGCTTTCCAGACATCATTTTTTACAAAACCACGAAACATAACAGGAAGGAGTCTTTCCATTATTATGTGGTAGTCATGACTCTTCAAGCCGGAAAACTTGCCCGTCTTCAAATTCACAGACCTTTTAAAGCCCGTGGCGTAACCATCTAGGAACTTTAAGTTTTTAACCATTTCATCAATTGTTTCTTCCTTTTAGGTTTAAGACTGAAAGGAGCACGTGGCTTCTTCTGGTTCTCTCCTATCTGGGAACTTTAAGTTTTTAACCATTTCATCAATTGTTTCTTCCTTTTAGGTTTAAGACTGAAAGGAGCACGTGTTTTTAGACGATTGCATGATACGTTGGTGGAAAGTTATGGTCTGGTTCCAAGCCGCGGTGTTAGTACTACGGAAGCTCTAGGTATTTTCTTGTGGGCATGTGGGGGTCCACAATCATTTAGGCAGATAAGGAATAAGTTTGGTCACTCCTTGGAAACTATTAGTCGCAAGTATAGTGAAGTCCTTAATGCACTATATAAGATGTCTTCAGACGTAATCAAGCCAAAGGACCCAAATTTCATAGAGATTCACCCTAGGTTGCGAGAGACAAGATTTTGGCCCCATTTCAAGGATTGCATAGGAGCAATTGATGGAAGTAATTTTCCCGCGTCTGTCCTGGCCACGGAGCAAGCGAAATATATTGGTCGGCACGGGTACGCATCACAGAATGTAATGGCCGTTTGTGACTTCGATATGAGGTTCACATTTGTTGTCACGGGTTGGCCAGGTTCAGTGCATGACACTAGAGTATTACAAGATACTTTGATAACTTATGGAGACAGGTTCCCGCATCCACCGGAAGGTATATCAATATGTTGTACTTTTGTATCATACGTTATTAATTGATGTCATATGTATTTAAGTTCATATTTGTTTTGTGCAGGTAAATACTATCTTGTGGATTCTGGTTATCCAAATAGAAAGGGGTACCTTGCACCTTATAAGGGTCAGAAGTACCACATTTTAGAATGGCAAAATGCGAGGCAACCTATTGGTAGTAAAGAAGTATTTAACTATGCACACTCTTCGCTACGCAACGTTATAGAGCGATCGTTTGGGGTGCTCAAAATGAAGTGGAGAATTCTTCTAAGTCTCCCTTCTTTTTCGCTTAAGAAACAATCGAAGATCATTATTGCTTGTATGGCATTGCATAACTTCATTAGGGACAGTGCTCTACACGATAGAGACTTTGATCAACTTGTACCAAATAGCCTTGGTCATGATGTACCCGTAGGTGAGAGTAGTAGTACCACATCTGATGAGTTAGACATGAGTGCATTTCGAGATGCACTGGCTAATGCATTAGTGTCGTAATTTTATATGTGCATGTAACGGTAATTATGTTGTAATGAACTCTACTAATTATAATGTAATGACCTTTTGTTGGTTCGGTGTTTATGTGTATCGTTTGTTGAAAGAGAATCTGCAATCTGAGAATCTGCGTATCCAAACACCTAGATTCCCACCAACAGCTTTTCTCCACATCAGACCAACCAAACACGTAAATTCTAACCACCAGCTTTTCCCCACAACCAGCTTTTCAGAAAAGCTATTCAGAAAAAAGCCGAACCAAACACGCCCCTAGTGCCTTCCATGCATCTGTATCAGCTGGATGCGCCATGCCATTTGGATTCTCACGTACCCCTTCTTTGTGCCACCTCGTGTGTCTGGCTGTATTCTTGGAGATGAACAAACGTTTCAACCGAGGTATAAGAGGCATGTAACGAAGCTGCTTACGTGCAATCTTCGTCGTCACGGTCAAACCAGCGTCGTTTTCAACCTCTACGAATCTACGCTCACTACATACAGTACACTTCTTCTCACTCGCGGTCTCCTTCCAGAAAAGCATACAGTTATTGTCACATACATCGATTTTTTTGTAGTCCATACTGAGCCCAGAGAGCAACTTTTTGGACTGATACATGTCCTTTGGCATCTTGTGATTCTCCGGAAGTACATCACTAATCAAGTTCAAAAGCTCCTTGTAGCAGTTGTTTGAGAATGCAAACTTAGACTTAATAGCCATAAGTCGAGTCACAAATACAAGGACGGCCACTTTCGTGTGCTCATGCGACGGCTCTTCGGTAGCTTTAAGGAGCTCGAAGAACTTCTGAACCTCAGGTGTAGCTGGATCCTCATAATCGGTGGGTTGACCAGGGTTCTCCGAATCGACGGTTAGAAGCTCATGGCGTACATCGTCAAGCATCTCTTCCATCCTATCATAGTCCCCCTCTTCATGTGACTGAACTTCCGATACAATACGAGGACGTGGGTCCTCACCGTGGTGCATCCACACCTCATAGCCGGGCATATAACCGTTCTTACAAAGATCTATTGATATAGTCCTCCTATCAAGGAAACATATGTTCCAACACTTGCTACAAGGGCACCTAACATCGGTTCCAGTCTCTGACCGAGCAAAAGCACGGTCGAGAAACGCGTCAGTCTTGACAACCCACTCACTTGATAGAGCACCTCTTTTCTTCCAACCTTCATACATCCATCGACGATCCTCCTCCATGAGGTAACTTGATTACGTTTACTTGATTAGTTAAGTAAATCACACCCTATATCTACAGGAAAGAATAAGTAAATTACGTAGTTCAACTAATAAACTACCACTAAGTAAACTAAGACAATGTCACGAGTTCAACTAATAAACTACCACAATAATATATACGAAATAACATATAATATATATGAAATAACATTGTCACGAGTGCCAAATTATATAAAATAACCTTATTTCCGAGGGTATAATAAAAACCCTCAAAGAATAAAAGTTTAAATTATCTAAACACCACTAAGTAAACTAAAACAAATTAAATTTATTACATAATCAAATTCCGGTCGTCGGACATAACAAGCTAAACAATATTAAACATACAAGAATTATAATACTGAAAAAAGACAATTAGAAAACAATACATACATTGACAAAATTAAAAATACTCACTTATCGGCTTGACGGTGGGACGGTAGTCGGCGTGGGCGGGGGATGAGTCGGGGCCACCGGCGTCGGGACGGGTGCCGGGGCGGCGATGGTGACCGCCGGCGGTGGTGGGCGCCTGGGTGGGCGCGCGGCGGGCACGGGCTGTGCGAAGGCGATGGCGGCGGCGGCGGGCACGAGCGTTGGTGGCGGCGGCGGATTAAGCAGGCGACGGCGGCAGCGCGGCAGCGACGGCGGCAACACGGCAGAGAAGAGAAGGAGAGGATGTGGAAACGAAACGGCGCGCGGTGTCTGGTTCGCGTTAAAATATCTTATATCCGACGGCTATCAGTTCGGCCGTCGAACGTAAGCTTATGTCTGACGGCTTCTCTGACAGTCGTCGGACATAAGACACTATTTCCGAGGGCCAGGAGACCGTCGGACATAAGCTTATGTCCGACGGCGTCGTAGGCAGCCGTCGGGGGTTAAGTGGTCATCGGATGTGCGTTGTTTTACTGTAGTAGGTGGATTGTGGTGATTTAAACTAATTTACACTCAAATCCACCTCAACACACGTGGATTATGGTCAATACTAGAGTATACAAACAAAGCCTAAAGAGTTTTTTTTCCTCTTATTCAACAGCGGCGAGTTTTGAGAAGGTCCTTAAGTTGGATTTTGACACAAAAAATGGCTTACGATTATAACTAAAAGGATACTACAAGATATACATGCTAAATATACAAAATGCTTGTAGGAAGCATATTCACCAAAAAAACAAAAAAAATGCATTCTTGTATTTACTCTTTTTCTAATAAATACAGATTGCAAATCGATATACCAAACATATAGGCTTCGTATGCTGCAATAAAAACATGAAAATGGCATATGAATATTAAAACCTTGTGGACCATGGTGTATGATGCCTAATGTATTTCAGACCACAAAATAGGAACAAACCAATCTTAGGCTGTCACGAAAACTAAGTCAGAAACAGACACTACTTCACATGTAACCATGGTGTGCGTGTCTAGGTAGGACCATCCAAGTCAGTTCAAATCCACATCCCCACTCTGCATGTTGGTCTGTGAACAAAATAGTTGGTCCACATGATACAATAGTACACACAGTTATAATTCACATGATGTGCTGATCCGCAACAGTGTGATCTGAACCTATAGCCTATGTCCTAATATTTTACTCCTAATAGAGTGTAGACCAGCATCTTGTGCCATAAAATAGAGCACCGTAATCTGCAGGACGAAGCAATCTCACGGTGTTATACTGTTCTTACAGATTCATCGAACATGAACCAGGCTCCTCGTTTGGATCTTTCAGTTTTAGCAGCTCAACTGCTCGATCTGCACCGCAGCAACCACATCCGCTGTACCACTGAACGAACCCAACCAATTCTCCACATCTTGGTGCTCAGTTGCACGGGAATTGTCCACCCTACCTCTAGGTTGAGTATGCATCGGATTTTCGGATGCAACACGGGGGCTATTCGCATGCATTATAGAAAATTATCTAATAGTGATTAGATAACGACTAAGGAAAATTTTCAGAAATAACTTTGTACTCCCTTTGTTCTTTTTTATTTATCGCATTTTAGTTTAAAAATGAACTAGAGGACGACAAATATTTGAAAACGGAGATAGTAGCTGGAAAAAAACTCTTGTCTGTTGGTGGCCATCTAGTCTCGATTAATTTGATCTAAACTAGCTTAGCAATGTACATGCTACCATTTCTTGAGGTCCCTAGGGAATTGCTAAAGAACTTGATTACTACCCATCAAGAATTTTCTGCTAATTTGATGAATATAAGAAAAAGTGGAATATTTTGTGCTGACTAAGTGGAATATTTTGTGCCACCCCGGCCCGAAGGCTTTGGTGGTTTAGAAATTCAAAATCTCAATATCCAAAATAAGTGTCTTTTGAGCAAATGGTTGTTCAAGTTAGTTATTAACTCAAGAAATATTTGTTCAATAATACCTTAACTCAAGTCAAGAAATAACATGGGGACTCTTATTTTTCGATAAGACTAATGAAAATTAAAGACCAATTTTTTTATGGTGGTCATTTTCAAACCAATTGTGGCAACAAAATTAGATTTTGGGAACACACTTGGACAGGAGATATATATACAATTGGGTGTCGTGTATCTTTACTTACATTGTGAGGAAGAAGGATATCACGGACTCACGGTTGCTCAAGTTTGAAGTAGTACTCCACTGTGGTATTTTTTACGGCATTCAAAACTCTATAGTATTGTAATATGTGGTTGGAAATAACATCGAAAATTGTGGTGTTCTGGTGTAACTGTACAAAGAGCTAATCAAGTGATGAAACCTTTGGGTTGGAGTGGAGTTTCAAATACTCCAAAAATACCATGGTATTCATAATTCTACTGTTTTAAAAACAAAAATATTCTATAACACAAACAAACACCTCATTATATAAAATATCATTATATCTTCGAAAACCACGGTATTACCTAAAAACTCAAAAAAATATTACGTTGCCAAATAGGTCCTAAATGTTTCCTTCCTTAGGACATTGCAGGGTGGGAGTTTAATTGCTTGGTACGAACTTGTATAAAGAATGGTAACAATAAATCTTACTTGTGATCAAGGTGTGTTTATTTGGAACTTACATAATAGCTACATTTTTAGGGCCTGTTTGGAAGTCAATTATTTTCTCAGTTTTTGATAATACTGTGGTATTTTTTTCCAATACAGTGTTTGGTAGAATCTTAAAAAACTATGTTTTCAAAACTGCAGTTTTGGCTATGCAACAGTACTTTCACAGTTTTGGTAACTTAGCTCCAGACCAAAGTTTTCAATACCGTGGTAAAAAAATTGTGTGTATGTCTTGGCATTTCAAAACTATAGTATTCCAAAACTGCAGTTTTCAAATACTTTATTTTCAAATAGGGCCTTATTGTACGCTCAATGTGAAGTCTATCTTGCAATGCGGGACCAAAAATGTCGCATATGGAAATATAAGGTAACACTACGAATAAAGACCTTTCTTTGGTATCTTAAAAACGTGTCACTTCAACAAAAGACAACCTTGCGGATATGGTTGGGCATTTCAGTTGAAAACATGCCACTTAAATTTTTGAAAAATTGGAAAGTAGCTCATTTTCATGCCACTCCATGGCATCAAATGAACTAACCGTCTAATTTTGTAAAAGTTGAATGGCATGTATACAATCAATCCTTTTTTCATCAACACCGAAAAACCAAACCGAAGTTTCGGTGTTTCGGTGTTCGGTATCAATTTCGGTTCTGTGTTGTGAACTTCGGTTTACGATGTCGGGTTCGTTTTTTATACTGTGTAAAACCAAAATACCGAAAACCCTAATTAGTTTTTAGGTATCATGTTTGGTTGTTCCTGTACTAGTGCCAACTGCCCACCACTCACTAGCGCCAATGACCAACCTAGTTCCGGACTTGCCCACTAGGCCACCACGCAAGATAAGACCACCGGCCACATCGGCACATGCACATACGCAACACATCAAACCATAATCCGGTAATCCCCTATAGTAGGTGTTACAATATTTTGTGACCAATCCAAGGGGCTCGACGAACATATCCCTAAGGGACACACCCCTTGGAGATGACCCCTGTCATTGTATATAAGTTTGTCTTCCCTGCAATAAAGTGAACACAACTGTCATTCTCTCAATTCTCTGTGTCTCATTTTCATTGCGCTCTAACACGTTATCAGCACTTTGCTCGCCACCGAGCGGTTACCGTCGACAGCAATGTCCATGCACCCGGCGTCGTCGACAGCAATGTCCATGCACCCGGGGTCTGTCGGACGGAAAGCGATTCGAGGACAAGTTCGTGGAGACGCTGCTCAGGAGTCCAGCGAATAGAAATACGAAGTACTGCTGCTACCAAGTAGCGTCAAACAAGAGAAGTATGTTGCTTGTTGGATCAACCATGTTGGTCGCACATGCTACAATATACAACAAAGAAGAAAGAAATGAGGGGATTCGGCCTACAAAAAAGACACTTTGCTCTCCACCGAGCGGTTACCGTCGACAGCAATGTCCATGCACCCGGCATCGTCGACAGCAATGTCCATACAACCGGCGTCTGTCGGACGGAAAGCGATTCGAGGACAAGTTCGTGGAGACGCTGCTTAGGAGTCCAGCGAATAGAAATACGAAGTACTGCTGCTACCAAGTAGCGTCAAACAAGTATGTTGCTTGTTGGATCAACCATGTTGGTCACACATGCAACAATATACAGCAAAGAAGAAAGAAATGAGGGGATTCGACCTACAGAAAAGAGTATGTACATCACATCGGCCAATCCATTTTTCAGTTTATACGATTCGCCAGGGATACGTCCCATCTGCTGCGACTAGGGCGATGGGGGAGGAGTCCCGCGCGGGCGACCACTCGAAGTCGTGCCTGGCGCACGCCATCACGCTCACCTCGCCGCATGACGCCTGCCGCTGCGCCACTAGCTATACACCTGCTGGGGCCGCGTGCCCACGGGGCTGCTGGGACCGGACGCGCCAGTGACGAGCGACCACGTTGGGCAACCGGGGCCACGTCCTCGCAGGAGAGGCAAGCCTGCGCCACGACGACCTATGGCCGGAGGCCCCGCCTGCGCGATGGGGGCTGGGTGCCCGCCACGCCCTGCTGGGTAGCAGCGCCCACGTTGGGCAACCGGGGCCGCGTCCTCGCAGGCCATGGCACAGGCGCCGATCAGCCTCGAGGCCTGGCTCGGCATGGCCACCCACTGGTCTCGAGGCATGGGCGCGGCCGGCCTTGTCGCGGGCACAGCCCCCCAACTCCAACGCTCGGCGCGGTCGGACCTCGACCGACCGACCTCGGCTCCGGCGAAGGCCCTGCGAGCACTGGCGCGAGCCGCGCGGGCGCGGCCGGCCCCGGCGTGGGCTCCGCTGGCCCCCGGGAGACGGCGGTGGCTGGAGCGCTCCCCTGGCTGTGGCTGGCGGGCGGCGCGAGGATGCGGTGGGCCCTGGCCGCGGAGGCTCTTGGCGCGCTCCTCGAAGGTATCTTGGCGGCGGCTGGGGCACTCCCTGCTGGGAGACGGTAGCTAGGGCGGTTAGGGTTTGGAAAACCCTAACTGCCCCTACTTATAATGGGCTTGCCGACACTCTTTTTGGTCGCCTAGGCCGGCCAGCCATGCTGGGCCGGCGTGCAGGCCACTAGGCCGCTGCCTGGCCTGCCTGGCAGGCTGCCTGAGCTGTTTTCCAGGACCTAAAATGGTCTATTTTACCTTTGTAATTTCTGAGTTTAAGTATATGACTCTGTTTTATATGTAATTTCAGTTCAAAGTTATCTTAGTCGTCTAAATTCGAATATTTAGACTGCTAAAGATATATGCAACTGTACATATTTGTTTATTTTTATTATGGAAATTACAGACTTGTTAGTGAATTATATTTTCTATTTACATTTATAATTCACATATTTTCGACTTGCTTTGTTTTTGCATTCTTTTATGATTGCATGGAAAACATAGCACCCATATAATAAGTCGAAATTGAATGGTCTACATGCAAAATGAGGTTGCAATTTTTGGGTGAAACATAGGGTGATGGAGTCCTAAGCACTGGCTGCGCTAAATTCTTTATAGAGTTTAGTAGCCTAGAGACTGTACTTTAGGCCGCATTTGAAATGCCTATCACTATGAGGTCTACATCTTTCGAGATGATTACCTATACGTGTTACCCAAAAAGATCACAGACCATGCAGGCGTCGCGGGCTATGGAGCCAGGCTGGACGTTGTGATCATGCTTGCAACTAAAAGAATTCTTTTAATTAAGTACTACTTAATTAAATGATAAATTCTTGCAAAATATGATGCATATATTCAACTTGGGATTATTCAACACATGATGGAGATCTAGGCTTTGGCTGCAATAAGTTCTTGGAATTTATTTGCCTTGACCAAGCTTTTAGACAGCAAAATGTTATTTGCCCATCAGTAAGAGATATGTTAGAGATGTGATGTTGGTTATTCACCTTTATGGTGATTTCCATTTTATTTTTGAAATTTTGGTCAAGCACAGGGTAGTGGAGTCCTAAGCATTGGCTGCGGTATGTTCCTTGAATATATCAGCCCAGAGACCATGCTTTCAGGCAGCAAAAGTTTTGCCCACTACTGAGAGATCTACTCCATTGTTTCATTACATGGAGATTATCTACGTTGTGTACACCAATTTTCAAAAATCCTTTGGTACACTTTATGTGATACCTAGAGTTCTCTAGCATATAAAGATATGATATATTTTGCGGCATATTACAACATCAGAAAATGGTTAAGCCATTTGGAGGATAATTATTTAATAGAGTTTGATGAACTCGCCTACTGGGCTTAATTATCCTCAATGTTCATTGGATATCAAGATCATTTTTGCATAATATGGGGATTCACTTCTTTATTTTGGAGGAAGTGAGATGCTCCCTTTCTCTTGTGGTTCTTATGAAAAGAACAAATGTGCTTTTGTGGCTTGATGTGCAAGCCCAAAATGAATAACAAAGAAAATCATAAGACTTGTGGACTTATGAGTATGTGTCTACATTATGTTGTAGACTAACACTTTGTATTCATATATTTTGCTTGAAAGAAAATATATAAGCACATTAAAAAGGGAAGGGCAATGAGTATGACAAACTCTTTTGTCATTACACTATAAGTGATATAGTGTTGTATGCCCAGGCATCTTATCTTGTATATGAAATCCAAATAGATGCATTCTACTCATGAAAGCTAAGATATGAAGTGTACTTCAATCTTCCATATGACATGATAACAGTGGTTAGTTGTGTAAATCATGATTTGGACTAATCATGTAACAACACTTCTCTTTCTAAGAGAAGACCACTTCGTTAGATGATTTGCTTTTGAGTACTATTTAAATGATGTATGAGATTTCGTATAGTCTCATAATTGATGTTGTGATAGGTTCAACTCATGCGATGTGAGTTGAACACACTCATGTGATTTGAGTGTAAAAACTCATATGAATTTGAGTTAAACAAACTCATCGATTGGAGTTGATCACTCATGTGATTTGAGTTGAACAAACTCATCGATTTGAGTTGAACGAACTCATCAAGGGAGTTTAAGACCCATTGATTTGAGTTGTGCAAACTTGTATGGGGATTCTTCCAATTGAGGAAGAAACATGCAATGTGGAGAATTGAACCACAAACTCTATATATGGGGAACAAAATATTCTTATATTCCTTTGGAAAGAGGAAAGAATATTTTTGACAATCGCTTCATGCGATATAATGATATGTTATTACCATATCCCCTTTGGTATTGGAAGTATCAAGGATGTGTTGATATATCCTAATTGATATCTTACCATATTATAGAGATACCCATATAATTTCTATCATGGGCAAACAAAGGTGATAGTGATGGATATTGCGTGTGTTTCTCAGAAACATTTCTTATGGATTGTATTCGAAATACATCCTCCCGTATAATGTGTTGCATTTGTTATAACTTTTCATGTGATGATACTTACCATGTTGGGTAAGACGGAATTGGTAATTCCATTATTGGGATGAAATGAAAAGTTATGGACAATTCTATTGGTCATGTTTTTCTCGTAAGATAGATACTTGATGAGTATCATTGGGAATGAGATTTTAAGTCCCTCTTATCTTAAAATCTGATCTGAATTGGTTAAGTTCTTTGAATTGTTTCAAAGAAACGAGTGTGGTACATTACAAAGATTGTATGGACATTGAAGGCTTTATATGGTTCTTTGGTGCATCTATATGATGACCTCAAGTGTGTCCTTCGGACAACACATGACCATTAAGTAATAATGTCTCAAGCTTGAGCACATTAGCCTCCACACTACTGAATTTACCAAATATGCTTACAATGACGATTGTTTGACTTGGTATTTAGAATGATATCCATAACGGATAAGACGAATCTATGATAGATTCGAAAATTTCAGATCGTTGATGACCATCAGTAATGAATTGTCACTTCCAACTAGTTATGGCTGGTGTCAGGCAGTTCTGAATGCTCCTGACTTGTGATTAACTGCACGTACTGCATGTACAAGTTCCCCTATTGTTTTAGTACGTGGGAATCCATGAAAGATTTCCCATGCGTACATTGGGTATGTTTTCCCAATCTCACCACCGTAGCGTACATGTATGGGCACACAGAAAGCTAGGGATCTATGTGAGAATTCATTCTCCGTCGATCATTATGGTTTTAGAATCTCTTCATGAGAATCTATCTACGACCCGTACGCTAGCTTGAATCATGAGCTTTTCCTGGTGTTGGGGCGAAGGCAAAGACGCCACCCTTTGCTCGAGGCCTTCGCTGCAGCCGCCGGTCCGACGGAGACAGAGCGGGCAGAAACACCCTTCGCAGGTCTCGGCACTTTGACGAAGGCCTGCGGCGACGTCCTACCACGGCGCGTCCTCGTTCAGTCCCAAGGCCCACGTGCGATCTGGCCCATTGTAACGGGCCCCGCGTGGCCGCCTCTGTATTACGGGCCTAACTTGTAAAGGAATACTTGTAATTACGGTCTGTAACCCTGCTTTATGGGAATATTCTGGGGATAAAATAGGTGTCTGAGGGCACATGCGTCCTTAACACAAGACGCTGGGCACTCAGATACCTATAAATACCCCCGCACAGTGCCCGTGAGAGGCTAGATCAACAGAGCTATTGCCCCCGTGCACGTAACCCTGTTGTCACCACCGCTCACCCTTGTTGGCCTCTTTGCTGCTGAGAGCAAGTTCCAACATTTGGCGCCCACCGTTCGTGCTACGATAAAACCACCCGCGATGGCACCCAAGAGAGCTAACCCCAAGGCTGACGAGGCTGCGAAGGCAGCACTGCTGGCCGCAAGAAAGGGCAAGGCCCTCGTCCTCACCCAATCCACCCACCAAGAGCCCACTGAAGACAATGTTCCCCACACCGGCGAAGACGACACCTTCCGCACCTGCGGAACCGAAGGACAGTCACAGCCGCCCCCAGGCTTCGCTCCACTGGAAGGCGCGGACCTCACCGAGGACGGTGAGGTCCTCGGCGTCTCAACAGAAGAACAGCTGCAGCTGCGCGCCCTGCGCCTCAGGAACCGCAATCTCCAGAGGCAGAAAGAGATACTGGAGGCCAAGCGCCAGCGTGTGTCCGCATTAGCCAAAGTGCGGCAGATGATACGCGACGAGGAGCAGAAAGCCCAAGACCTCGAGCGCGAGATCGCGCTGATGCAGCGCGAAGGCCACCTCGGTCTACAGCAAGAGCAACCCCTCCAACAGCGCACACAACCGGAGGACACGCGCGAAGGCCACCTCGGCCGGCAGCATGGCCCACCCCTGCAGCACCGGGCGCAGCCGGAGAACCCGCGTTTCCCCCAGCATGACTACGTCTCCCAGCACGGCGCGCCATTCCAAGGGGTCAACTACCTCGACGAGCGAAGTCCCCTGGCGCCACACCTACAAGTGACGCCTTGGCCAGCTAACTTTCGAGCGGGGGCATATCCCAAGTACAACGGCAGCACCGACCCGGCGCAGTACATCATGAGTTATCAAGTCGCCGTTGCATCAGCCGGCGGAGACGACGCCACAATGGCGAAGTCTTTCATCATCGCACTAGAGGGCCCAGCACTCACCTGGTTCACCAGATTGCCTCCGCTGTCCATTGATTCGTGGCGAAGTCTCAGGGACAAGTTCCTCCTCAACTTCCAAGGGTACCGTCCAGACACCGACGCTTTGGCCGAGCTCTCGCTTTGCAAACAGCTGGAAAAGGAGACTCTGCGGGAGTATTACCGCAAGTTCTTAACACTCAAGTCACAGCTGCCCTCTGTCGACGATCAGATTGCTATCCACTACGCCATCAATGGCCTTCGGGCTGGCGTCCTCTACAGCCACTGTATCAGAGATCCACCCAAGAGCTTGCAGGAGCTATATCAGCTCTTCGAAAAATATGCCAAATCCGAAGAGCTCCACCAGCGCAAGGTTGAGTCACAGCGGAAGCCCAAAGATGCCCCGCAGTCCAGCCGCACGTGGACGAGGACTCCGCAACCAGACTCCGGTCGAGATGGCCGCAGTCAACAGCAAGTGCACAACATCGTCAATCAACAGCCTGCTGCTGATCCCCCTCGCCGCCAGGAATATCCCCCCCAGGGCCGCGGAAATGGAACACGCGGCAGGGGTCGAGGGCGGGCGCAGCAGCCGCCGCGCCGATTCTATTGCCTTTTCCACGGCGAAGACTGCGCCCACCAGACCAAAGACTGCCCCGAGACGAAGGCCACCAGAAACAGAATGGCACGGGCGCAGCCAGCCGACAATCCCAGAATCGTCGCGCATAATTACCAGCCACCCCCTCCACCATATATCCACGCTCCCGCTCCGCACCCACCGCACCACGCTTACCAACATCATCAGGAAGTACAAATCGTACCTCCTCCACCGCCACCACCACACCAGCAACACCAAAACATCCCCCATGCCCCAAAGCAGGAAGACTTCGCCGATCAACCATATCGCGGAGTCATTCACATGATAACAGGGGGGTCCAGCACTGACTTCGACACCAAGCGGCAGAAGCGGGACCACTACCGCAGCATCAACCACGTCGCCGTCACTGGCCCAGTCGTGCAGACGAAGTGGTCCCACATACCGCTAACCTTCGACGCACGAGACGTCGACCTACGCAGCGCCCCCCACATCGACGCTATGGTCATCAATTGCAGCGTGGCAGGCTGGGACTTACACAAAGTCCTAGTCGACAACGGCAGTCAGGCGGACAACATCTTCCTCCACGCCTTCGACCGCATGGGTATAAGCCACAGCTTGCTGAAGCCTTCGGACAACCCGTTGTATGGTTTCGGCGGCAAGGGCACCTTTCCAGTTGGCAAGATAGAGTTGCCCCTCTCCTTCGGTGTAGCGCCCAATGCCCGAAGTGAGCAAGTAACCTTCGACATTGTCGACATGGTATATCCATACAACGCCATCATGGGCCGGGGATCCATCAACAAGTTCGAAGCCGCCATCCACGGGTTGTACCTATGTATGAAGATACCAGGCCCGCTAGGCGCCATCACAGTCTACGGCAACCAGCAGACGGCGCGCAACATTGAGCGGGACTTCGTGCCCGGTCAGAGAAATGTACACTGTCTCACGACCCAGCCCGAGGTCCCTGCGCCGGCCAGCCCAACCGACAAGCAGCACGACAAGGCACAGTTGCAGTGCCAAGATGGGACCAAGACTGTCCCCCTCGATCAGGCCACGCCCAAGCAGACAGTAACTATCAGCGAAGACCTCACCTCACTTGAAGAAGGGAGACTTCTCTGCTGCTTGGCCAAGAATAAAGATGTCTTCGCCTGGTCAGCCCTCGATCTGGTCGGAGTCAGCCGAGCCATAATTGAGCACAGCTTGGGGATTGACCCTTCGGTGCGACCCAAAAAGCAGAAGCTTCGCAAAATGTCAGACGAAAAGACAGAGGCCGCCAAGGCGGAGGTGCATCGCCTCCTGGAGGCTAAATTCATCGAGCCAGTGGCTTACCCCACGTGGCTCTCCAATGTTGTGATGGTGCAGAAAAAAAGCGGAAAATGGCGCATGTGCATAGACTTCACCAGTCTCAATAAGTCCTGCCCAAAGGACAATTTCCCGTTGCCGCGGATCGACAAAATAGTCGATAGCGCGGCCGGATGCGAGGTCATGTCCCTCCTCGACTGCTTCTCCGGCTATCACCAGATATACATGAAGGAGGAAGGCAAAGCCAGCACCAGCTTTATAACACCCTTCGGCACCTATTGCTTTGTCAGAATGCCGGAGGGTCTCAAGAATGTCGGATCCACCTTCTCCAGACTCACCAAAACAGTGCTCGAGGGGCAGGTCGGCAGAAATATATTCACATATGTGGACGACATCGTCGTCGCCAGCAAGAATAAGGAGGACCATCTCGCTGACCTGGCGGAAACGTTCGCGAACATGCGAGATGCACGACTCCGCCTAAACCCGGAAAAGTGTGTTTTCGGTGTTCGCCAGGGCAAGATATTGGGCTACCTGGTGTCCCGCCGGGGCATCGAGGCCAACCCAACCAAGATCCAGGCCATCGTCGATATGTCGCCTCCGCAGTCGGCCAGGGACGTCCAGCGCCTGACAGGCAGGATGGCCGCTCTCAACAGATTCATCTCCAGGTCCGCCGAGCGAAGTCTTCCATTCCTCAAAACACTCCGCGGCGCGAAAAACTTCGCCTGGGGACCGGAGCAAGCAGCGGCCTTCGCCTCATTAAAACAGTACCTGGCGGAGCTGGCCATCCTCACGAGCCCCGACTCCTCGCTCCCCTTATTGCTCTATGTCGCGGCTTCGCCGCACGCGGTCAGCGCGGCACTGGTGCAGGAGCAGACAGTCGAGGGCGCAGTCAGA
Organism: Zea mays; assembly: GCF_902167145.1. NCBI lineage: Eukaryota > Viridiplantae > Streptophyta > Magnoliopsida > Poales > Poaceae > Zea > Zea mays. The sequence goes on along the minus strand of NC_050099.1, from coordinate 154,834,886 downwards.
CAGTGCCCTGTCTACTATGTCTCCGAAGTCCTGACACCGTCCAAATGCAACATGACAGAGCTGGAGAAGATTGCCTACGCAGTTGTTATGTCCTCGCGCAAGCTGCGTCATTATTTTAAAGCATTCAAGGTCCGAGTCACCTCAGACAGGGGGCTCGGCGAACTATTCAGGAACCCGGAGGCATCAGTGAGGATTGCCAAGTGGGCAGCCGAACTCTCCGGCTACCACATCAGCTTCGAGCCCAGAACAGCTATCAAGTCGCAAGTCCTGGCAGACTTCGTCGTCGACTGGACTGGGCCAGTAACGCAGCCGGACCCATCCACAGAAAAGGTCTGGACTATCCATTGCGACGGTGCATGGTGTCATGCGGGGGCAGGCGTCGCTGCAGTCGTCACCTCGCCAGCCGGAGTCAAACACAGATATGCAGCACGCCTCAGCTTCGCTCTGGAATCCGACAAATGTACAAACAACATAGCAGAGTATGAAGCAGTCATCCTCGGCCTCCGCAAGCTAAGGGCCCTCGGAGTCACCACATGTATCATCAAAACAGACTCCAAGATAGTTGCCGGTCAGGTCGAGAAAGACTATGCAGCAAAAGACCCCGCCCTCATGCAATACCTCGCGGCTATCCGAAGTCTCGAGAGACAATTCAAGGGATTCACCCTGCAGCATGTGGATAGGGCCAAGAACGAGGAGGCCGATGCCTTAGCCAAGGCCGCCGCCAGGGGCGAGCCCCTGCCCTCCGACGTGTTTTTCCACACCATCGGCACTCCAGCTGTCCGGAGCCCCGAAGGGCTCCAGATCACTAATGATAGCGAAGGCCACCGTATGGTCAACCTAATCATGACAGAAGACTAGAGGGCACCAATAACCCTGTTCCTACAAGGGTACTATCATCCAGCCGACGTCAGTGAGGCAAAGCGCCTCAGACATCGCAGCCGGGACTTCGCTCTGATCGAGGGCCAACTGTACAAGAAAGGGGTCAGTCAGCCAATGCTCAAATGCGTCACTGAAACCGAAGGCATGCAGATCCTAGGCGAAGTCCACAGTGGCACGTGCGGCTCGCACGCAGGGCCAAGTGCCCTGGCTGCCAAGGTGATCCGTCAAGGGTTTTACTGGCCCGCAATGATCTGCGCCGCAAATCGGGTCACAAGGTCTTGCGAAGCCTGCCAGAAGTTCTCCCCTCGGTCAGGCAACCCCTCGCAATATACAAAGCTGATTGCCCATACATGGCCTCTCCAGCGCTGGGGCCTGGACATCGTCGGGCCCTTGCCCACCGCTCAGGGGAACCTTAAGTTCGCCTTCGTAGCTGTCGAATACTTCACCAAGTGGATTGAAGCGAGGGCTGTTTCCACAATCACATCAAAGACTGCCCAAAAGTTCTTCTGGCAGAACATCGTTTGCCGCTTCGGAGTACCGTCCGAGCTAACAGTCGACAACGGCAAGCAGTTCGACAGCCAAGATTTCAAGGATTTTTGTTTCTCCATCGGCACCAAGCTTGCCTTCGCTTCAGTCTATCATCCGCAGTCCAACGGGGTCGTGGAGCGCGCCAATGGGAAAATATTCACAGCTGTCAAAAAGATGCTCCTCGATGAAAGAAAAGGCAGATGGACCGATTTATTACCAGAGGCAGTCTGGGCGCTAAACACAACCGAGTGCAGGGCGACCGGGTTCACTCCTTTCTGCCTTCTATACGGATCGGAGGCAATGACCCCGCAAGAAATAAAGCATGGGTCCCCGCGTACAGTTCCGTCAGCCGTCCCCGACGTGGATGAGCCAACCTCAAAAGATCTCATTGACGGAGACCGGGTCTTCGCCCTGCAGGCCCTAAACAAATATCAGGCCCGGACCAAAGCATGGCGCGACCGCGCAGTCATCCCGAGGGAGTTCAGCGAGGGGGACCTCGTACTCATCCGAACAGCTCGGACGGAGTCCAAGGGCAAGTTGGAGCCCAAGTGGGAGGGCCCCTTCATAGTCAAGTCAAAAGCTTCCCCCAGTGCTTACAGGCTCACAACGCCAAACGGCGAGGACCTAGAGCACTCCTGGAACGTCGACAACCTTCGCAAATTTTTTGTTTGACCCATTTAGGGCTGATTTCGCCCTTGTAATTCGCCGCAAACAATCTTGTACCGGCCCGCACTCTTTTCCTCCCGGGGGGTGAGGTTTTTAATGAGGCGGAGCCATGTAATACATGTGAGAAAAATCCCCCGCAAAAGCATGTGTCGAAAAAAGACCGCAACAACGGTCTTCGGCATTCGACCAATTCGAAGTCACCGCGAGGCTAAGCGCTAGCTACCCTCGCGTGCGACCAATCCGCGCAGAAGTCGCCTAAGGGTGCAGCCGGACTTAGCACAACAAGTACGCAAAAATCCGAAGTCTATCGCGAAGACTATCCGCGCAGAAGTCGCCTAAGGGTGCAGCCGGACTTAGCACAACAAGTGCGCAAAAATCCGAAGTCTATCGCGAAGACTATCCGCGCAGAAGTCGCCTAAGGGTGCAGCCAGACTTAGCACAACAAGTGCGCAAAAATCCGAAGTCTATCGCGAAGACTATCTGCGCAGAAGTCGCCTAAGGGTGCAGCCGGACTTAGCACAACAAGTGCGCAAAAATCCGAAGTCTATCGCGAAGACTATCCGCGCAGAAGTCGCCTAAGGGTGCAGCCGGACTTAGCGCAACAAGTGCGCATAAATCCGAAGTCTATCGCGAAGACTATCCGCGCAGAAGTCGCCTAAGAGTGCAGCCGGACTTAGCACAAGTGCGCAAAAATCCGAAGCCTATCGCAAAGACTTCACGCAAGCGCCGCCCAAGGGCGCAGCCGACCCAGTACAACAAAAGCAGAAACGATACCAAGACCAATTATAATCATACTGGCACAGCATAACCAATCACACCAGACAAAGTACACGGCCCTCGCAGGCACAGGCACGCGAGGGCACACAACTCCATTTTACAAGCCCTTACACACACACAAGCGAGGGCACCGCGCCCTACATTGGCTCAACCTTAGGAATAATCCCCATTTCTCTATAATTAAACAACATTATCCTAAGCTCCTCACCCGCAAAAAGGCTTCGCAGTTCCCCTTCCCCTGCACCAGCGGCGGCCGGCAAAGACAGCAGCTCCTGCCGACCGGCCCTGCTAACGCAGAGCCGGGCCCCTTCCTCCGCACTAATCCTACGCTTTGCAACCGCCCTTCGTCGTCGGTGCCCGGTGCTAGGACCGGGCACGTCTGGCGCGTCCGCAGCGTGTGACGCAGCCTCCGCCGCAGCCACGTCCAAGGCCGCAAAATAATCCAAGTCCCCCTCCGAAGACTCCTCAGTCCACCCAACCGAGCTCCCAGAGTCAGTAAAATCAAAAAACTCAGAAACAGACCCATCATATTCATTTCCATCTCCCGCGGTCGAAGCCGCCAAAAACTCAGTAGTAGTGGTTGCGTGCGCAGGCCCAAAATCTTGAACCTGCGCAGCAACCAAAATTCAGTACAACATCCAAAAATTCCTCAACCCTAAACACCACCTATGCCACCTGCGAAGGCCCTGCCGCTGCGGGAGCCTCCGCCGAGGCCTCCGCCGCTGCCTCCGCCCCCACCTCCGCTGGATCTTCAGCGCTCGGCACAGCAGCTGCGGGGGCATCGGGCGCGCCTTCGGCCACCTTTGGAGGGAGGTCTTCGCGGGCCGCAGCAGGTGCAGGGGCGCCTGGTGCACCTTCCGCAGTCTCCGGGGTCGGTCCCGGGGCGACTCCAGTCGCGGCCTCCGCAGGGGTCGCCTCCGGGTCAGGCAGCGCGCTGTTCAGCGCCCCGAAGTCGTCCACCCGCTCGCCGCGCTCCGCCTAAGACAAAACGCACAAAAATTCAGCAAACACACGCACAGACCGCATCCAGAAAACGCCGAGCAAACGACAACGTTACCTGAGCCCTCGCAGCCTCAGCCCGCGCCCGGACCACCTCACAACCGTATGAGCCCCACATCCGGTCATAAAGGGCCCCGCCGGATTCCTTCACCACGGGGTCTTCGACCTCAAAGATATCTCGCCCAAAATCCTCATCCGCCTGGTCGAGGGCCTCAAAGTGCCGGCAGCCTTCGCGAGAGAGCGCGTTCATCGCTGCCTCGCAGGTGACCAGGGAGGTGAACGACATTAACCCCGCCAAAACAGTGGGGAGCTCCTGCAGTTCCTCCTGCACCCATTCCAGACAGCGAAGTCCGGCCTCTCGCTCCGGCACCTTGAAGTCACCCGTCCGCACACCCAGCTCGCGATATGTAGTCATGAGCTGCGTGCGCGTCCGTTCGGCCTCCGCTCGCATCGCGGCCTCGGCCCCCTCCGCGCGGCTCTCCAGGGCAGTAAGCCGCCGCTGCAGCTCTCCGGCGAGCTCCTTGGCGATATTGCCTTCCGCCCGCGCCAGCCTGGCCTCCGCCTGAGCAGCCTGCTCTTTGGCGATGGCTTCGTTGGCCTCCCTCCTCTCCCCCGCCAGCTGGCGCCGGAAGTCAGCCTTCTCCTTCTCCAGGGCGGCCACTTTCTCCGCCAGTTTCCGGCACTTGCTGTCGGAGGCCGACTTCTCACGGACAGCGTCCGCATGTTGCGTCCGAAGTCTCTCGACCTCGGCAGACAACGCTGCCGTAAGGGCCCCCGACGCAGTGCGGCTGGTGAAGTCAGCCACCTGCAGAACACACGTAAGGTCGTTGTGTAAAAAAAAAATGTATAGCTCGGCGGACCTGACTCAGCGCCTCCGTCGCTCGACTCAGCGCCTCCGTCGCTCCCTTCAGCCGACGGGTCGCCACGCCCGCCTCGTCTCTGACTAGCGCGAGGGCAGACACCTCGCCTCCGGCGTCAAGGGTCTCTCCCCCCGCCTTCGGCGCTGGCGCAACCGTCGCGATCGCCGCGCCAGGCACAACTAGAGCAAGCGGGCCCTCGTCCGACCCTGCAACGCGTCAACAAATTCATATAAAAAAAAAAGTATACATATTCATATAGACTTACCCCCAAGATAGTCCTCCACATTAATCTCGGTGCCGAAGTCGGCAACGCGTTTGCCGGACGGCGGTAACGTTCGGGCCGCCTTCGCAGCCTCCGCCACTCCGCTGACGGACGGCACCACCTTCGTCAGCTTGGGGCCTCCGGCGCCCACCGTCACCTCCGGCGCCTTGCCGGGCGCAGAGGCGCCCACCTTCGCCGGCAGCGGCGGCTTGCCTCCGCCGGAGGCCTCAGCCTTCGCCGTTCCCCGCTGCCTTTTCGGCCGGGCTTCGTGAACCCTCACAGTCGCCTGGCGTTTTCGCGCCGCCCCTTGGCGATCCTTGTCCATCACTGCCCACACAACATGACCGATATTTCGCCCATAAGGAAAAACTCTCCACCGATGAACCATGCGAGATGTAAAACAGTCCTCCTCAGCCGCGCAGGGGATAGGAATGTCTTTAGGCCAACAACCCCCGGTAACCCTCAGCATCCGAGCCGAAGACTCCCGGAGCTCGGGCGAAGACATCCTCTCCCCCGGGGCCGCACACGTCCTCATTAACTCTCTAGCGAAACTATCAGACACCCCAAGTCTTCCCATCGCAGTACCTAATTTTCTCTTTTTCGAGGAGGCGGCGGCCACCAGCGCAGGGTCGCCTCCAGTCTCCACCGCCGGTTTCTTCCCACGGCGGTCCACTTCGTCTTGACCGGGGTAGCCGTCGTACGGCAGTTGATTTAATTCGAAGACCCTGTTCAAACGTTCATTTGACCCGCGGATGTCAAAGCTGCGCTGGCCTTCCGTCTTCGGCACATAGCGCCCCACGAGCCGCACCGCCAAGTTCTCCGCATCACGCACAAAGGCGGCCGGGTCACGGTTTCGCAAATTCAGTGCGAAGGCAGGACTTCGCACCACCCTTCCTCCGTGAAAGGGCATCTAGCGAGGGCATACTTCGCCCAGCGCCCAGCCGTGCGCCAGGGGCCAGACCCCGTACGCCACGAACTCTTCAACTAAATCTCGACCGCTGCTCTGACCGGCGGCGCACCGAAGGGCCCCTTCGTCTGCATCCTCTTCTGCCACTTCATAAGGTGGATACACAGAGTAATAGTGAGAGCACATTAAGGACACGGGGAGCCCTTCATGGCCTTCGACAGTAGCCTCAGCAACATAAAACCAAAATTCATTCCAATTGCCCCACTTGTTGCGGGCGCACGGGACCAACTCCACCACTGGCATCGTGGTCTTGCCGGTCTTCGGCGTGAATGTGCACGACCCGAACTGGGCAACTCCGTCCTCAACCATCCTTTTCTGCCAATGCAAACAATAATTCTTCGCAAAAACTTCAACTGATGGCTGTCCGCCGTACGAAGTCGTCGCCCAGACATACTTCGCCAGCGCCACTATGGCGTTCGGTGTCAGCTGATGTATTTGAACGCTGAATCTACGCAGGACTTCGCCGACAAACCGGTGCGCAGGCAAGCGGAGTCCGGCGACGAAGAACGCCTCGAAAACAACCAACTCGCCCTCCGGCTCGGGGACTTCCTCCGTCCTCGGAGCACGAGCGACTCCGCCGCCAAAGTAGCCCAACCGCTGCATATCTTCAATACGGGCTGACGTCATCCGTGACACACCAAATTCAACAGAGTCGCCGGCGCGCAACTCCTCCACCATCACGTCACTCAACGTCTCCTCAGACGAGGCGGCGGCCGGCGGCGTGGCGTCGGCGGAAGAAGAAGAGGATGGCATGGCTACGTACCGTCGTCGGCGGCGGGCGGTCTGCTTCACTCGAGCCAGAACGCCGGCGAGCAAAGGGAGCAGCGGATGAAAAGGAGCAGCGAGACGGCGGGCGGCTAGGGTTTTACAGAGCGCGGAAGGCAGAGTTCAAACAGCGCCGCCCCCGCCCCCTTTTATAGGCAGGGCGCGGCTCTTCGGGAAACCCGCAACCCGACAGGCCGCGACGCTTCGGGAAACCCGCAATCCAACAGTACGCCGTCCATCAACGGTCACATCAAAAACCCCCGCGGAACCACTTCGAGCGAGGGCAGCGTCTCCGCCATCTAGCGACGTCTTCGGCACCAGGTGACTTTGTCGAACTGGTCCCTCGGAGGGCAAATGTTGGGGCGAAGGCAAAGACGCCACCCTTCGCTCGAGGCCTTCGCTGCAGCCGCCGGTCCGACGGAGACAGAGCGGGCAGAAACACCCTTCGCAGGTCTCGGCACTTTGACGAAGGCCTGCGGCGACGTCCTACCACGGCGCGTCCTCGTTCAGTCCCAAGGCCCACGTGCGATCTGGCCCATTGTAACGGGCCCCGCGTGGCCGCCTCTGTATTACGGGCCTAACTTGTAAAGGAATACTTGTAATTACGGTCTGTAACCCTGCTTTATGGGAATATTCTGGGGATAAAATAGGTGTCTGAGGGCACATGCGTCCTTAACACAAGACGCTGGGCACTCAGATACCTATAAATACCCCCGCACAGTGCCCGTGAGAGGCTAGATCAACAGAGCTATTGCCCCCGTGCACGTAACCCTGTTGTCACCACCGCTCACCCTTGTTGGCCTCTTTGCTGCTGAGAGCAAGTTCCAACACCTGGCATTAGGGGGAGATATCAAGTACCAAAAAGAATGCCATGAAATGATGAATGCACTAAGCATTCAGGCTCAGGATCACGTACTAAAATTGAACCTTTGGGTTCAAATGATTTGCAAGAAGTTGCAAATTAACTGCCATGTGCATTTACTATAAGGTGTCACTCAAATTAATCCTATGTGGAAGTGCCAGAAAGAGTGGTTACATGGAACACCACTCAACTCCCTATTGCAACATTGTTGTAAATAAGAGGGGGAGAAGTATGGTCACAAATTGGGATAAATATGCTTGCAAGCAACTGAAGGCTAGACCTTCTGAGATAGTAAATGCAAACCAACTATTTGTTGGTAACCAACTTAGCGTGGGTGGACACCTAAAGGATATGAATTATCCTATGAATGGAAGACATTCACAACCTAGCTCAGTGCGCACTGATGAGCCTAGGTTATCGGAAGCCCTTGATTCTCGTTTTGGGATTTCACGAGGAATCATAAGGTTACATAAAAATGACTTTATGTCAACTAGAGAATTGTGTTATTTAAAAGCTACAAGTGTCGACACATACATCTCAGCAATTGTATATGCGCTCCAAGTGATCCAAAAGACTATGGCCATAGCAGAGCACGAGTATGCTCAAACTGGATCTTGTTCAGTGATACAATGTTGCAGAGATAGCCTTGCTCACCGGAAAGAAGTGTTAACTTATTTTCACTTCAAGGTATCTTACTGTGGATACAAGTTTGTTTTCATAGACTTGAAAACAATGTGGTGGTGAAAAAGCATGGCTAGTAGCAACTGGGTTTATACGCAAACCCAAGCATTATTTTAATGCTATAAATTCTCTTCTATCATGAGTAGTAAAATTCCGATACAATATTATGGGCAGTAAATCATCTATCTGTGCAATTGATAGATGTAGTGACAACATATGTATATGTGGTCACTGGATTATGGTATTTGTGGAGTCTTGAAGGATTTCAAATACATAATCACCAATCACAAATTTGCAATGCTTGGAAAGTCTTTGTGACTTAGAGCATCCTAGTCGAATATGGTACATTCGACCTAGTGAATCCTTCTTTCTGAAAGGATACACAAAGTATGGTATGTTCAATATAAATATGTGCAGCATATTTTAAACATACATTACTTATCGATGGAGTTCAAGATAGAGGATATGAATTGTAAGAGATTTTCAATTCAAAAGTAAACTATCTTGAGTATCTTAGATACAAAGTTGTCTATATCCAACATATATTGAAGAAATTCAATATGAAAGAATTATGGTTATTTGATTCTTTCAGATCATGAGATGTGCTATTGTATCTTGCAAGAGCATCCGGCCGGATATTGCTTTGCAATGATTTGCTAGCTAAAAGCACATGAGATCGAGTTATGATCTCCAGGTGTACTCATGCTCTCCTTATGTTTGGATATATTGATCTTGGATATCTATAGAAGATCCTCAGGTACAAGATCAATGACATACTTCTGGTAAGTTGGACCTCCTGTTTGATAAATATCGATCAACAGAGATTAATGGTTACTCACACTAATCATTCTGTAGCAAACTTCGTGGCATTGTACAGAATGATATACTACATACTAAAGGTATGTGGTGGTCATGATTTTATATTATTGACCTTATTATCTATGGAGATAATATTACTTTGTGTTGTTTAGATGAAAAACAAGTTACGAACTAAGTCTCTACCTTACTCCACATTTTAGATGTGTTTGAGATTAGGTATGGGATGACTTATTGTTTTGTAAAGATCAGGGGGAGTTTCCCTTTTGATCGGAAGAACTTGTATGTACATCATGTTGTACTCTTTTCTTTGTATGAGTTTTCGCCTATTTGGGTTTCTCATTCAAAGTTTTTAACGAGGCAACATCAACACAAGGCCTATGTCGTATCATCTATTTTTCCGTAGAGGTTTTCAAGGATGATACTTTATGACATAGTTATTGTTGTATTTAAACTAGGATATGAGTTTATATCCCTAGAGTTTAAATGGATCAATAATAGAGTATGACTACTCTCCTTATTTTTCCCGTTGGGTTTTTAAGGAGACTCGGCTGATATGTTGATTTCTGAGATTTTCTGACTAGATTATCTTGGAGAAATATTTGCCTGAGTTATGTGTCTCATCATTTATTTTCCCCACTGGGGTTTTTGAGATGATGACTATAGACATATTATTGTTCTTTGGGCTAGAGGTCCATGGGAGAACAATGGCATACCATGGTTCAATTGAACCACCGACAATTATCTATAAGGATAATTGAGCTTGTGTTGTTCAGATGGAAATAGGTTATATGAGGAGCAACATATTGCTCCTAAATTGTTTTATCACCATGAACTTCAGGAAAATGGAGATATAAACATCTTGCAACCAAAGTCTTGTGATAATCTTACTGATTTATTCACAAAATCTCTACCATACTCCACGTTTCATAAATGTGTTGAGGGGATTGGTATGAGAAGACTTAAGTGCTTGCAAGGATCAGGGGGAGTAATTCTCCATAATATTTGACCTGTTTTGATCCATCATATTACACTCTTTTCTTTGTATGAGTTTTGCCTTGTTAAGGTTTTCTCATCCAAAGTTTTTAACGAGGAAATATCAACTAAGCTATATGCTTCATCATTGATTTTCCCCACGGGGTTTTTAAGAATGATGATTACAGGCATATTTTTCTTTTGGAGGTCAGTGTGAGTTCTACTCATAATCCAAAAGACATTGTGTACTCCTTATTTTTCCCACAGGGTTTTTGAGGAGATAATATCTTGGAAGACAGCTGACAGATGATCAAATGGACTTGGATTGATCAAGGGGGAGTGTTACAATATTTTATGGCCAATCCAAGGGGCTCGACGAACATATCCTTAAGGGACACACCCCTTGGGGATGACCTCTGTCATTGTATATAAGTCTGTCTTCCCTGCAATAAAGTGAACACAACTGTCTTTCTCTCAATTCTCTGTGTCTCATTTTCATTGCGCTCTAACAGTAGGCATCAAGCGATGGCAGCGCTGCACCCAGGTCCGTCCACTAGCAGACCTCACCCACTCGGTGGCTTCGTTCTCATTCATCTGGTGCGCCCTTGTCCAAATCTAGTCGTCCTCGACTCCTCCTTCACTAGTGGGTCGCGGGCCTCATCCATTGGCCGACCAACAGACCTCCTCACCTTGCCCATCACCACTCAACATCGGTCAATGACGAGCCCAACACCAGCAAACTGGCCACACGGGACAACAGTGGCTCCAATCGAGCAGTCCTCCAACTTATGTGGTTCTACTTCTTCATTTCTAGTCATCTCATGTATTTCTAGATACATTATCCATGTTCATAGATAACCAGCTATCGTGGTTTCGGAAACATAGGGACAATAGAATTTGTGTTCGGTGAGGGATGCTAGCGCGGACTCACTATGAATGGTGAATCGCAGGGATTTGAAAAAGGGGGTGTGAGACGGTGGGATATACAGGTTCAGACTTGTGCCCTAGTTTAGTGTAGTGATGATCGTAATATTGCTTGAGAATTGTGTTACAGCTTGTGCACGTGTGAGAAGGAGGAGGGACTGTCCTTTTATAGCTCAAGGGTAAGACCTTACAATGGAGACTTGTTCTCTATTGGTCAGAAGGCATTCTGTTGCCCCAGGTTGAGGTAGTGTGCTCGATGTCGTCCGTAGGGTCGTGCGTAGCCATACTCCTAGTATGGCGTGTTGTCCTGTCTGTCCGTCATACAGGTCCCTGTAGCGAGTCCACCGCTAATATCTTCATAGTAGTGTGTAGGTGGGTCCCGTGGGTCAGCCTCATGATGCGGTCGTGTGTGGCGTCGCTTCGCCTATTGTCATGAGCCCCACATCACTATCCCTCATACATAGGCATACGCTCGACATGGTGCATTGTCTTGTCTTTCCTGATATATGGGTCACAGTTGGGACTCCGGGGCTGAGGTCCCCCACGACTGAGGTTGATTGTCCCCACATGTCAGTGGGATACACACCTGAGACATTTTATGTGAATGTATGGTCATGTTGCTACCTAATACCCTATGCCATGTATGTTGGTGTCTATTACTTATGATATAATGGCGTGCCCTCTTAGGGCGCCTTGTCCCTCCTTTTAGGGCGTGTTTGGGAGCAAGGGGGTTGAAGGGGCTAAATCCCCTTACTATTTAAAATTGAATAGCAAGAAGATTTTAGCCCCTTCAATCCACCCTAGTCCCCTTGCTCCAAAATAAGGCCTTAAATTCCAAGGAGAGGATGGTTACAAGAAAGTGATTTGTTATTACCAAATCAGGTTACATATCAGTACGTATTAGGACATGTTACATGTATCGCCTTAATTGAGTCTAACTAGAATTGTTAGATATATCTTTACATGCAGGTTTCTTTTACCAACCAGACTCTAACATATTATAAGGATATTGTCCTTATTTATTGATCTGATAAGATCTTGTGTGTCCATATTTCCTAGAAGACCACAGTAACTTCCTGGCATGTGGGTCAAGTCCTTAGACAATATGGCTAAGCGCTCAGACCCACCTATCAGGGCCTTGTGTGTTGAAGTGTCTTTAGGAACCCCTAATATATATCCCTTACAAGCACTAGCTAGAAAGATGGGCTTGCCTATAAGGTGAGTCCCACAGTAGACCTAGATGCCTCTATCAGCATCCAGGGAAGGCCATACTCCCAAATGTTGTCAAGATGTATTCAATGGTCCTAGTAAATTTGTGATGTGTGATGTTACAACCTGACAGACGCATTGTCACCATGACTTAGGCAGTAAGATACTCGATACTACTATTTGTGTATGCTAGTGCACCATGAAGTATTATTAAGTACATATTGCTATATTGATTACCAACCACTACATACCCAGTGACATGAACCTCGACGTCCATACAAGCGGCACGACAACCACTAAAGAAGGACATTCTCGATATTGTGTCATGACCAAGGGCATTGATCTGCACATGACTCCATGACAAGGATAAGATCAGGGTTGTCGGGTATTTTCTAGCTCGAACCATCATACACTGACATATAAACTCTCTCCTATTGCTCTATAAAGGGGGCATGGTAACGATTAACAAGATCTTTTTTATACTCTCATAGGGCATTTGGATTGGTTTGAAGACACACATGACATCTAAGGACAGGCATAAACGTGATTTAGGGACCCATAGGCCAAAAGTTAGTCTAGGTTCAAGCCGTAACAGGGAGTTAGGAGCTTATGATGCTTAGTTGAATTATGAGCTTATGATCTTTTTCACCTTTGTGTTCATCAAACATAGCAAGAATATATATATATATATACAGTTTGTATATTTGGAGCCCTGGGCTTCCAATAACTAGAGGAAGCCCTGGCTCAATGGTGCCATCCGGTTCAGCCGCACCAGGTTCGGGCGGCTATAAAACATCCCTAGGTCGCAGGGATTAGCTTTTAGCTGGGGTGGTGTTCCCCCAGGCGAGTGAGCAGCGACGGCGGTTTCCTCGGGCGTATGAGCGGCAACGATCGTAGGGGCCAGCGGCGGCGCTCCCTAGGATCGAGCGACGGCAACGCTCATGAGGCGGGCAGGCAAGCGCCGACGGTGCTCCCGAACCAGACGAGCGGCGGTGGCGCACCCTAGGCCCAGTGGTGACGGCGGTTGCACGAGGCGCGGTAAGCTTCGGCAGCATCGGTGGTGGCCCTGAGGGAGTGTGGCGGCGACAGATTTTGGAGGAGCGCACGCGGTGGCGGATCCCAGAGGCACGCGCACGATGTCGGCTCCTAGGAGGCGTGTGCCCCGGAGTGGCGTCCGCTGGCGTCCCACTTCCCGTGATGACCCCGACCTTCCCTAGGCGCGAGCGACGACGATGGACTTCCCTAGCGGCGAGCGGTGGCAGATCGACGGCCATGTTTTTATACTATTTTGTATACATATTTATGCCAACATTAATAGGTTTTATGATACATTGTCAGTTCATGGATCTCCTTCCATTAATTGTATGTTTATGATATTTCTATTCATATTCTATGTAAAGGTTTGTTAATTTTTACGTAGTGTACCACGATACATAAATACATTCGACATGTAGCATAATTAGTATCGATATATATTATAAAGTGGTTCTAACGAGCCTAATTGCATGGCTCTTGGAGATATTATATTTTTATGGACGAAATAAAGCATTGAATAATCGTATTTTTGTTTCCATGCATGCCAATCTATTTTCTTTCAACTCACATTCTTGACATCCTAAATTTATGCACATGCAATAGAAAATAGATTTTGTACACAATGTACCGTAGTTCATAAATACCTTCGACGTTTAGCATAATTAATCTCAGTGTATATTATAAACTGGTTCTAACGAGCCTATATGCATGGTTGTTGGAGAGATCCTATATTTGTGGAGTAAATTAAGCATTTAAATCAGATTTTTTGTTTCCATGAATGTCAATCCATTTCCTTTCAACTCACATTCTTGGCATCTTAAATTTGTGCGCATGCAACAGGAAACAGATTTTTTATGCGTGTACCGCAGTGCATAAATATCTAAACCGTGTAGCATAAATAGTATCAGTATATGTCATAAACTGGTTCCAACGATCCTAACTGTATGGTTGTTGTCAAGATCCTACTTTTATCGACGAAATAAAGCATTTGAATAAGATTTTTTGTTTCCATGCATGCCAATCCATTTCCTTTCAAAGCACATTATTGTCATCCTAAATTTGTACGCATGCAGCGGAAATAGATTTTTTACATGGTATACCACACTGCATAAGTATCTACATAGTGTATCATAATTAGTATCAATATATGTCATAAACTGGTTCCAACAAGCCTTTCTGCATTGCTGTTGTAGAGATCCTATTTTATGGACGAAATAAAGCATTAAAATCATTTTTTTTGTTTCCATGCATGTCAATCCATTTTTCTCTCAACACACATTATTGTCATCCTAAATTTGTGCACATGCAGCAAGAAACTGATTTCTTACGCAGCGTGTCGTATTGCATAAATACCTATACTATGTAGTATAGTTAGTAGTAGTATATTTTATAAAATGTTTCTAACGAGTCTAGCTGCATGGCTGTTATAAAGATTCTATATTTATGGATGGAATAAATCATTCAAATCTGATTTTTTTGTTTCCATACATGCAGCAGTTAATGGATACACTTCCTAATTTCTCGCGCATGTAAATGAAAACAAAGTGCGTGCATGCAAGAAATGGACGCATGCGGGAGGTAGGCCAACGCTTATGGAAGTTCAGGGTTCTCAATAGCCTCACCCTGTATATATATATAGTTTGTATATTTGGAGCCCCGAACTTCTAATAACTAGAGGAAGCCCTGACCTAATGGTGCCATCCGGTTCAATCGCACTGGGTGCAAACGGCTATAAAAAGACACACATGCCACCAGGGATTAGGTTTTAGCGAGGTGGTGGTTCCTACGGGCGAGCGAGCGGCGGCAGCGGTTTCCTTGGGCGTGCGAGCAACGGCGATCTTGGGGGCTAGCGGATGTGTCGCGCCGAGGCGGGCGACCGGCAGCGACGCATCTATGGCGGACAGGCAAGCACCGATGACGCTCTCGAACCAGACGAGCGATGGCAACGGTGGTTTCCTTGGTCGTGCGAGCGGCGGCGATCCTGGGGGCTAGCGGCTATGGTGCACCGAGGCAGGTGACCAGTGGCGACGCTCCTATGGCGGGCGGGCAAGCACCGACGGCGCTCCCGAACCGGATGAGCGACGGCGGCGCAACCTAGGCTCGGTGGTGACGGTGGTAGCGCGAGGCGCGGTAGGTGTCGACAGCAGTGGCGGTGGATCTTGGAGGAGCGCATATGGCGGCGAATCCCAGAGGCGCACGCTGCGGAGTGGCGCCCGCTGGCGTCCCCCTCCCATGACGACGTCGGCCTTCCCTAGGCGTGAGCGACGATGACAGACTTCCCTAGGCGACGAGCGATGGTGGATCGACGACCCTATTTTTATGCTAGTATACATATTTATGCCAACGTCAATATGTTTTTATGATATTTCTATTCACATTTTATGTAAACATTTGTTGATTTTTTGCGTAGTGTACCGTAATGCATAAATACCTTCGATATGTAGCATAATTAGTATCAGTATACAGGGGCGGAGCTACGTGTAATCGCTGGGGTGAGCTGACCCCTACAAATTTTGGTAAATCCTTTTTAAATGTACTGTTACCTTAGTGTATTTAGATAATGATTAGTGAAGCTGACCCCAATAACTTTGTTATCTGGCTTCGCCCCTGTCAGTATATATCATAAACTGGTTCAAACAAGCATAACTACATGGTTGTTGGAGAGATCCTATATTTATGGACGAAAAAACATCAGATTTTTGTTTTCATGCATGTTAACCCATTTCCTTTCAACTCACATTTGTGTCATCCTAAATTTGTGTGTATGCAATAGTAAACAAATTTTGTACAGTGTACCATATTGCATAAATACCTTCGACGTGTAGAATAATTAGTCTCAGCGTATATCATAAACTGGTTCTAACGAGTCTAGATGCATAGCTGTTAGAGAGATCCTATAATTATGGAGGAAATTAAGCATTTAAATCAGATTTTTTTTGTTTCCATGCATGTCAATCTATTTCCTTTCAATGCACATTTTTGTCATCGTAAATTTGTGCGCATGCGCTAGGAAACAGATTTTTCGTGCTATACCTCAGTGCATAAATATCTATATCGTGTAGCATAATTAGTGTCAGTATATATCATAAACCGGTTCCAACGATCCTACCTGCATGGTTGTTGTCAAGATCCTACTTTTATAGTCGAAATAACGCATTTAAATCAGATTTTTTTCATGTATGCCAATATATTTCTTTCAACCCGTATTCTTATCATCCTAAATTTGTGCGTATGCAGCAGGAAACATATTTTTTACGCGGTGTACCACACTGCATAAATATCTACACAGTGTAGCATAATTAGTATAAGTATACGTCATAAACGGGTTTCAACGAGCCTAACTGCATTGATGTTGTAGAGATCCATATATGGACAAAATAGAGTATTAAAATCAGATTTTTTTTGTTTTCATGCATGTCAATCCATTTTTCTCTCAACACACATTATTGACATCCTAAATTTGTGCACATGCAGCTGGAAACTGATTTTTTACGCAGCGTACCGTATTGCATAAATACCTACACTGTGTAGCATAGTTAGTAGCAGTATATTTCATAAAATGTTTCTAACGGGTCTAGCTGCATGGTTGTTATTTATGGAAGGAATAAAGCATTCAAATCAGTTTTTTTGTTTCCATACATGCAGCAGTTAACGGATATACTTCCTAATTTCTCGCGCATGCAATTGGAAACAAACTGCGTGCATGCAAGGAATGGACACATGCGGGAGGTGGTCTAGCGGGCACGCTAAGGTGGTGCATGGCTAGCTGGTTGGGGCTTCCTGTATGCTGTGGAAGCACAGGGCTCCCAATAGCCTTATATATATATACTAGATATGTGCCCGTGCGTTGCCACGAGAGTTAAAATTTCTAATACATTAATAACCGTGCACAGATAGTTAAATTTCTAACCTGTCTTATGTTGCACAAGCTGAAGCACATATTCATGCACAAATCATATATCGTTTTATCACTAGTCGTACCTTCAGCCTTCGGCTCTATCTAGTTGAATAAATTTGGTCGCGGCCGTGGTCGTGTTCTACAACCGCGCCGGGGCGGGGAACGCGCACAGGCAGAGGAGCAGCAACAGCGCGCTAAGCCTCAGTGCATGCACAGGCAGCCGCCGCATCGTGTCTTTCACTGTGGATAGGCGACGAAGAAGGCGGCGGCAATGGACGTGTACGTGTCCCCGGGCTGCATGACGTAGCTGACGAGCGCCGCGGCGTTGTCGGTGGTGGCCAGGCACTGGCAGAAGACGGGGAACGTGACCATGGTGCCGACATCGAGGTCGGTGGGCACCGTGGGGTTCACGTGCTGCACGGACTGGTACTGCATGAGGTTCTGCAGCTTGGTGGTGGAGACGATCTAGTAGGTGTCCCCCGGGCCGATCTGGTACTGCATCGGCGCGCACGAGCTAGGGGACCGGGAGGGGCAGCCGCACTGGAGCGGCACGTGCAACGGCTGCTGGTTGGCCGGCGCGGTCATGGTGGAGAGGTTGTTGGCGTGCGCGACCATGA
The DNA here is from genome assembly GCF_902167145.1 of Zea mays. Classification (NCBI taxonomy): domain Eukaryota; kingdom Viridiplantae; phylum Streptophyta; class Magnoliopsida; order Poales; family Poaceae; genus Zea; species Zea mays. The sequence continues at coordinate 154,817,166 of NC_050099.1, read as the reverse complement.
AGCGGGTGACGGTGAAGATGTCACCGATGGCCGCGAGATCGAGCGGCACGCCCGCGAAGCCGGTGTGGTAGAGCACGTACGTCTAGCACGGGTACATGCGGTTGGCAGTGCAGTTGAACCCCTTGACGGACGCCGGTGCGGCCGTGGCCATGGTCGTGTTCTACGACCGCGCCGGGGCGGGGAACGCGCACAAGCAGAGGAGCAGCAGCAACGCGTTCAGCCTCAGTGCATGCAACAAGACAATGACGATCGCAGAGTCTCAGAGGAAACACGATGGGTGGTGCCTCGCTAGGTTCCTCCCGCTCAGCCCCGTGAGTGCTTGCATAGTGTTCCTTAGTGCATAGTGGTTGATGACAGTGCAGCATGAGTGGAGGGAGACACGAGGGCCAGCTTGTGCGGCTTGCATGCAGCTTCTGCGGCTTGCATGCTTGCATGCAGTGGGAGGGTAGGCGGCTTGCATGCTTGCATGTTGCATGCAGTGGGAGGGTAGGTGCATGCGACGTGCGATAAGGGGAGGCGGGGGCACGGCGTAGTCTACGTTAGCTTCTTAATAGTTAGTAGAGACTAGGTGAGTGCCCGTGCGTTGCGACGGGAGTAAAAAAATTTGTATGAAACATAGAAACAGAATGACAACAATCACTATAATAATGTAAAATCCATTAGAAATAATTTGTGTGATATTGATAATGTTTACCACACGTATTATGCATATCATATATGTCTAGTAGTTTCGCCTTCTACAGATTTCATGATTAGTGAAATGATGTACATCAATCACTCTACATCTCATATTTAAATCCTGTTGAAATAAAGCACAATCAATGAAATCGTGTTTCAATAATAATCTGAACACCAAATATGTGTTCCATGACAGTGCAGAATACTTGAATGCAAATGGTTAAAATGGACCGGGTTCCACCTTCCATTCATGACCTACGGGTTCCTAGGTCTATGACCCACTCATGACCTATCGAGTCTAGACCTAAGTGCGCTGGCCACCTAGAGGCCCCGCAAGACGACGCCCCGCGTCGAGACCCGAAGAAATCAAGCACACCTGCGACTTGATCAGCGAGATCAGCAACAGATGGCACCAACACATCTAACGACATTGGAGCTGCAACCATCTGTAGGACTCTTAACAAAAGCCACACAACAAAGATCATGTAAGTAACCAACTCGAAATACAGACGCAACACACCTTGTCACAGGGATTGAACCAGGATCACTGATCTCATGCCCCTGGGGATTGATGTGGTAGACGCAGAAGTTGTGTAGCAACAAAGTCGCCACTTCCGGGTAGAAGAAAAATCCTTGGAAACAGGACATGTCTGCCCAAGCCAATAAGAAGCAGCGACATATAAACAATGTTAAGTCTTAGCAGTGAATCAGAAAAAAAAAATCTTCGATCGACAGCACTTACAGTTCAGAGCTACATCCCGGTACGTTATAAGCGCTGGCTTGTCCTCGTCTCTGTACACGGCAACGGTCACAGAACCACATCTCTGTAAGTAAGCAAGATGAAAAAGCATGATGTTCATGCTGTTACCCAATACATAAGTAGCTGTTAATATTCATTTACACTCTAAACTCTAAAGTAACTTGCCCTTGCGAAGTTTTCCTCACGGGATTTTTTCATTATATATCCAATCACCAGAACTGATGAGTCACATAGTTCCTACATCAAAGAGGGAGACACTCCAAATCAATGAACTCTCCAAAAATCAGTGTATAGGCTTACCTACAGAAAGAACTCTCCAGTTCTGATTCTGGAGCTCAGAAATTAAACCTTTGTCAACTCTTGAAGTCACATAAAAACAAAAACTTGTTCGACTCCATTTCTAACATTAATTTAGTTAGAGAAAAATTCCCACTTTTCGCAAGAAGTGCTATAGAGCCAAACAAGTGTGAGCTTGCGACCTTTTCAAGAAAGCCTGACTAATAAAAGGAAATAGGGGGAACTTGTAAGCATATTTATTTATTTATTTATTTTGTGAGTGCCTGTTATGATCTTTTTTTACTAAAATATATAGCTGTTAAATATTAGAACAACATTATTTTCACAGCAATTTCATAAGGGCGCATAGGGTTGGTATGGAAGTTTTGACAGTTAAGAAATCTTTTGTGCTGAAGCAAGAAGCTTCGATAGTTAAGAAATCTGTTGTACTCAAGCAAATAGCCAACAAGTGTCTTAAATGTTCAAAACTCAAAGGCAGTGACAAAAAAACCATTATTTCTGATATGAAGGATAACAATTACATAAAATCAATTCAAAATTCAATGGTCCCATATTTCATGATGAACTTGACATGGGTTATCATGCACTTGATTATATTAGGACATAAGATAGAAACATTTGACCATGCCTAAAGATTATTGAAACATATGCTAGTAAGCAGAAGTTTAACAGGAAATTGCCACCAGATCAGCAGTAAGAAACTGCCTTTCCATTAGAAATGACTAATTTCTCATTCATTTTTGTTAACATGATGCCATTCTTTGAAGACGTCATGATAAGATAGACATCCCATGGGCCATGATGGGTAAGTATGGCAAGAGGAAGCAAATACTGTCGATGTGAACTTCTGAAGATACAACTTTAGAGGGATGTAATAATAATGTAGATAAGTAGAGCACCTCATTAGTTGGCATGCCCTCTGCATAGCAGATTGCCTGAAAAAGGATAGAAGAGGATATAATCACTTGCTCAGTTTATGAACTCTTGTAAGCTCTACTGATCCAGTAGTAGCAAGCATTTGAACTATTTATTGGGCTAAAACTTGAACACAGGGAACCCATCAACAACAAGATGATGTAGCCCTAAACGGGATCCTAAATGCAGATATCAAGGATTACTGCAAAGTTGAGCTTTTAGCCAAGTTCCTAAAAAGACATCAAGGATCCTAAACATTCAAGCATATGACATTAATCAATAGGAGAGAAAAACAGAAAAGTTGAGCTTTTAGCCAAGTTCCTGGGACAATCTATCAGCGAGAGCATTACCTTGAATAGTACAGCACTATTAAACAGTAAGATCTCAGCCAACTCATCTAGCAAAACAATGACGAATCGCGCCAATAGACACAAAACCAAGCCACTCATACAACGGTCAGGTTGGAGTAGCGCAACCGCCGCAGCAGCTCCTCTACCCCAGGCCGCAGCGCCACCGCCGTCGCCTCCCTGGTGGAGGAGGGGTCGGGGAGGAGGGAGGCATCCAGCACGAGTCATATGGGCCGCCCGGTGGCCATGGCTTAGGGGAGGGAGATGCCAATCGCCAACACATGAGTTCTGTTCCTGGCTTTCTGCTCGGCGATGGGACTTGGGGGCTGCCGGGACGGACGCCTGCTGAACCTGGTCACTTGCAGCCGGCATAGGAAAGGGACCTTGGTGTGGTCAGTGCCGGCGATGTCCACGGCTGTGGGATCCTCGGCACCGGCTTGCCTCCATCAAGTCGCCTAGAAGCCTTCGCGTGTCCGCTTGTGCAGGTCGACACGGCCGAAGACGCCGCCAGCCTTCGCGCGTCCGCTTGCCCAGGTCGCCAGACGTGGCCTCACATCGACCAGATCCCTGCCTCCCCCGTTCATGAGCGCATGTCCGTCGCCCTGCCACTGCCCCCACAGCCCACAAGGCAACAGACCACATCACTGGAGCGTGGATAAGCCAGCAGCTGCATACAGAAACCAGCCGGTGTCCTACTCATCATAGTCGCCTTCATCCTCGCCACCCCCATCAACGCCTACATCCATGCTTCCATTCCATATGTAGCCATCCGATGCTACCTTCTAGATCTATGATCCCGGCAAGATTAGCTACGGAGTGGGTGGGATCGAGGGGTGGGCGGCAGAGAGACTACTGGCTAGGAGGAGCAGTCAGATCTCGTGGAGCTTGGGGAGTTAGCGGCGATTTGGGAGGCATGGGTTGGGCATGCACGGGCGAGATGCGGCTAGCAGCATGGCGATTTGGAAGGCGCAGGGACTGTGGGCCTCACGTGGATCAGGCATGGGGGAGCGGAAGGCGCGGTCCTGGGCGAAGATTTCGGAAGGCCGACGCTCTTCTCTCCATGGAAAGCATCGAGCCGGGATTGCGCGGTCACGAGGAGGGAGGAGAGCCGGGGCCTAAGCGTGGGCGAGGAGTGTCGAGCAAGAAGTGCAAATCAAAGGACAAGGTATGTTTCTAGACTTAGTGAATTGTTTTTGAGTACTAACATGTTTATCTAAGTGCTAGAAACAGTGCCAAGTAAAGAAGAAAGTCATTGGAAAAGAGTGGCTCACCGGACTGTCCGGTGGTGCACCGGACAGTGTCCGGTGTCCCAGGCTAGCCGACGGTGAACCGGCTGCTCTCAGGAAACGACGGAGTGACGCGGCTATAAATCACCGGACTGTCTGGTGAGTCATCAGCGACAAACTCGTCGCACTCGGGAAAAGAAAAAGGTGACGTGGCTACAATTCACCAAACTATCCGGTGGTGCACCAGACTGTCCGGTGAGTCAACGACGCCTGCGGCCAACGGTCGTCCGCGCGATCAACACGCGACACGTGGCCTGCACCAACGGTCAGTTGGGCACACCGGACTGTCTGGTGCGCCAACTGGCCTGGAGGACCAACATTCGGTCGTGCCCAGTATGGAAGGAAATCGAGCACCGGACTGCTACAGTGGTTGTCTGGTGGTGCACCGGACTGTCCGGTGCACCACTCGACAGAAGGCAGGAATTGCCTTCCAAGTTGGCCTCCAACGGCTCCTAGCTGCCTTGGGGCTATAAAAGGGACCCCTAGGCGCATGGAGCAAAACACCAAGTCTTTTCTAAGCATTCTAAGACTCCCAGACTCCGCCTCCACACATTTGATCGATTGTGTTAGTGATTTGAACTCTGTTTAAGTTGTGAACTCTTTGTGCTGTGTTTCGAGCTCGAGTCTTGGCTTGTGTGCGTGTGTGAGTGCTGCGGATTTGAGTCTTGCGTGTGTTGCTCTCCCATCCTTACTCTTGTGCTTTCTTTGTGATCTATATTGTAAGGGCGAGAGGCTCCAACTTGTGGAGATTCCTCACAAACGGGAAGAATACTCAAAAGAGAAAAAAACCGTGTTATTCAAGTTGATCATTGGATCACTTGAAAGGGGTTGAGTGCAACCCTTGTCCATTGGGACGCCACAACGTGGAAGTAGGCAAGTGTTACTTGGCCAAACCACGGGATAAAAATCGTGTGTCTCTTGTGTTGCTCTTCTGTGATTGTTTTGTTCGCAAGAGATCGCTTCATAACAACTTGATTAACTAGCACTAACATTTCTATAATCAAGTTTGTGGCTATTTAGTGTTGAATTTTATAGGATCACCTATTCACCCCCCCTCTAGGTGCTCTCAATTGGTATCAGAGTCGTACTCTTCATTTAAGGGACTAACCACCCGAAGAGATGGATCCTAAGGGCAAGGGGATGGTGGTCAACTACAAGGAGAAGGAATCCCTCTTCAATGAGCCAAGAGACGACAAGCCCACTGACTCAGGTTCGAGTCACAAGAAGAGGGACAGGAAGAAGAGGTGCATCAAGAAGATCATCTACTATGACAACGATGCCTCATCTTCTTCACCATGGGACGACGACGACTCCTCGTCAAAGAAAAAGACGGTCAATCAAAATTATTCTTTTGATTACTCTCACATTCCCTATAATTCAAATGCGCATTTACTATCAATTCCCCTTGGAAAACCTCCACACTTTGATGGAGAGGACTATTTGTTTTGGAGTCATAAAATGCGTAGTCATTTATTCTCTCTCCATCCTAGCATATGAGAAATTGTAGAAAATGGGATGCATTTTGACAGCACTGATAATCCTTTCTTTATAAATGAACAAATTCATAAAAATGCCCAAGCTACTACTGTTTTGCTAGCATCTCTCTGCAGGGATGAATACAATAAAGTGAGTGGCTTGGACAACGCCAAACAAATCTAGGATACTCTCAAGATATCCCATGAGGGCAACGACGCCACCATGATCACCAAGATGGAATTGGTGGAAGGCGAACTGGGAGGTTCACGATGATCAGGGAGAGGAGCCAACACAGACGTACAACAGGCTCAAAACCCTGGTCAACAAAATCTGAAGCTATGGAAGCACAAGATGGACAGATTATAACGTCGTCTGACTCATACTTAGGTCATTTACTATTATTGACCCCCATCTTGTCAACCTTATTCGTGAAAATCCCAGGTGCACCAAAATGACGCCCGAGGAGATCCTCGTAAAATTTGTGAGCGGGCGCATGATGGTGAAGGAGGCGCGATACGTGGACGATGCGCTAAATGGTCCACTGCCCATCTACGAGCCGCAGCCCGTTGCTCTCAAAGCAACTAGCAGCAAGGAGGCGCTACCAAGCAAGGTAGCACAAGTGGAGGCTGTCAGGCTCAATGAGGATGAAATGGCGCTTATCATCAAGCGTTTCAAGACCGCGCTCAAAGGACGCAAAGAGTACCCCCAACAAGAATAAAACAAGGGGAAAGTGCACCTGCTTCAAATGCAGTAAGACTGGTCATTTTATTGCTTAATGTCCCGATAATGAAAATGACCAAGGACAAGAAAGACATGGGAAGAAGGAGAAGAAGAAGAATTACAGGAAGGCGAAGGGCGAGGCGCATCTTGGAAAAGAATGGGACTCTGACTGCTCTTCATCCGACTCCGACGATGAAGGACGGGCTGCCTCGGCCTTCGACAAGTCTTCGCTCTTTCCCAATGAACGCCATACTTGCCTTATGGCTAAGGAGAAGAAGGTACATATTCGAGATACCCCAAGTACTCTTCTTCTAGCGATGAGGAATCTTTCGATGATGAAGTAGATTACTCTGATCTGTTTTAAGGGGTTAGATAGAGCCAAAGTAGAGAAAATTAATGAATTAATCGATGCTCTTAATGAGAAGGATAGACTTCTAGAAAAGCAAGAGGACATTTTGTATGAAGATCATGATAAATTTGTTAGTGTTCAAAAATCCCTTGCTTTAGAAATTAAGAAGAATGAACTACTATCTTCTGAAGTGTCTACCTGTCATGAATGTATATCTAGCTTAAAGAACTTAAATGATGAATTAAATACCAAAGTAGAGAAAGTTAATGAAACTAGTTCATGTGTAGAACATGTAGTTATTTGCAATAGCTGTAAAGATGTTAATTTTGATGAACATGCTGCCACTGTTGCTAAATTAAACAATGAGGTGGCAAGTCTTAATGCTCAACTTAAGACTTGCAAAGATGATTTTGATAAATTAAAATTTGCTAGGGATGCCTACACTGTTGGTAGACACCCCTCAATTAAGGATGGACTTGGTTTTTGAAAGGAAACCAAGAACTTAACAAGTCAAAGGACTCCCGTTCTCAACAAGGAGAAAGGGAAGGCCCCTATGGCTGGTAGTCCTCAAAGGAGCCATGCCTATATTTATGATAGGAAATTTACTAGTCGTGCTCATAATAATAGATGTCATGATCATGCTGCTTATAAAGATTCACATGCTATGTTTGCATCTAGTTCCACTTTTATTCATGGTAGAAGTAGGACTAGGAGAAATCATGTTGTGTCTCATGCGCCTAGAAGAGTTTGCAATGGTCCTACTACTGTTTTCCATACTTGCAAAGCTTCCTTTGTACTTTTATATAAGAATGCAAAAGTAGTTGCTAGGAAGTTGGGATCCAAATGCAAGGGAGACAAAACTTGCATATGGGTTCCAAAAACTGTTGTGACTAACCTTGCAGGACCTAACAAGAGTTGGGTACCTAAAACCCAAGCTTAAATTGCCTTGCAGGTTTATGCATTCGGGGGCTCAAGCTAGATTATCGACAGCGGATGCACAAACCACATGACGGGGGAGAAGAAGATGTTCACCTCCTACGTCAAGAACAAGGATTCCCAGGATACAATCATCTTTGGAGATGGGAATCAAGGCAAGGTCAAAGGTTTGGGAAAGATAGCCATCATAAACGAGCACTCCATATCAAATGTATTTTTAGTAGTCGCTCGGGTATAACCTTCTATCTGTAAGTCAATTGTGTCACATGGGTTACAATTGTCTGTTTACAAATGTTGATGTATATGTCTTTAGAAGGAGTGATGGTTCATTAGCTTTTAAGGGTGTATTAGACGGCAAACTCTACTCAGTTGATTTTTCGAAAGAGAATGCCGATCTAGATGCATGCTTAATAGCTAAGACTAATATGGGCTGGTTGTGGCATCACCGTCTAGCACATGTTGGGATGAAGAACCTTCATAAGCTTCTAAAGGGAGATCATGTGTTAGGACTAACCGATGTCTGTTTTGAGAAAGATAGACCTTGTGCAGCATGTCAGGCAGAAAAACAGGTAGGAAGCACTCATCACAGCAAGAATGTGATGACGGCATCAAGATCACTGGAGCTTCTTCACATGGATCTTTTCGGACACGTTGCCTACCTTAGCATCGGGGGAAGTAAGTATGGTCTTGTAATTGTTGATGACTTTTCCCGCTTCACTTGGGTATTCTTTTTGCAGGATACGTTAGAAACCCAAGGGACCCTAAAGCACTTCTTGAGGAGAGCTCAAAATGAATTTGAGCTAAAGGTGAAGAAGATAAGAAGCGACAATGGGACCAAGTTCAAGAACCTAAATGTCGAAAAGTTTCTTGATGAAGAAGGCTTCAAGCACGAGTTCTCCGCTCCCTACACACCACAGCAAAATGGTGTAGTAGAGAGGAGGAACAGGACGCTAATAGACATGGCGAGAACGATGCTTGGAGAGTACAAGACGCCTGAGCGGTTTTGGTCGGAAGCTGTGAACACAGCTTGCCATGCCATTAATCAGCTCTACCTGCACCGTCTCCTCAAGAAGACCTCCTATGAACTTCTTACCGGTAATAAATCCAATGTCTCTTACTTTCGTGTATTTGGGAGCAAATGTTACATTCTGGTGAAGAAAGGTAGACATTCTAAATTTGCTCCCAAGACAGTAGAAGGGTTTTTACTAGGATATGACTCAAATACAAAGGTGTATAGGGTCTTCAACAAATCATCGGGATTAGTTGAAGTCTCTAGCGACATTGTATTTGATGAGACTAATGGCTCTCCAAGAGAGAAAGTTGATCTTGATGATGTAGATGAAGAAGTTCCAACAGCCGCAATGTGCACGATGGCGATAGGTGATGTGCGACCACAAGAACTACAAGAGCAAGACCAACCATCTTCCTCGACAATGGTGCAACCCCCAACCCAAGACGATGTACAGGTACTTCAAGAAGAGGGGCAGGATCAAGGGGGAGCACAGGAAGAACAAGTAATGGAGGAAGAAGCACCACGAGCCCCTCCAAACCAAATCCGAGCAACGATCCAAAGACATCACCCTGTCGATCAGATTCTGGGTGACATCAACAAGGGAGTAACTACTCATTCACGATTAGCTAATTTTTGCGAGCATTACTCGTTTGTCTCTTCTATTGAGCTTTTCAGGGTAGAAGAGGCCTTGTAGGATCCGGTCTGGGTGTTGGCCATGCAGGAAGAGCTCAACAACTTCAAACAGAATGAAGTCTGGAGCCTAGTGCCATGTCCAAAGCAAAACATTGTGGGAACTAAGTGGGTGTTCCGCAACAAGAAAGACGAGCACGGAGTGGTGACAAGAAACAAGGCTCGACTTGTGGCAAAAGGTTATGCCCAAGTCGCAAGTTTGGACTTTGAGGAGACTTTTGCTCCTGTTGCTAGGCTAGAGTCAATTCGAATATTGTTAGCCTATGTTGCTCACCATTCTTTTAGGTTGTTCCAAATGGATGTGAAGAGCACTTTCCTCAATGGGCTAATCAAGGAGGAGGTATACGTGGAGCAACCCCCTGGCTTTGAGGATGACAGGTATCCCGACCATGTGTATAAGCTCTCTAAGGCACTCTATGGACTTAAGCAAGCCCCACGAGCATGGTATGAATGCCTTAGGGATTTCCTTATTTGTAACGTTTTCAAGGCTGGGAAAGCCGATCCCACTCTCTTCACAAAGACATGTAATGGTGATCTTTTTGTTTGCCAAATTTATGTTGATGACATAATATTTGGTTCTACTAACCAAAAGTCTTGTGAGGAGTTTAGCAGGGTGATGATGCAAAAGTTCGAAATGTCGATGATGGGCGAGTTGACCTACTTCCTTGGATTCCAAGTGAAGCAACTCAAGGACAGCACTTTCATCTACCAAATGAAGTACACTCAAGATCTTCTCAAGTGGTTTGCGATGAAGGACGCCAAGCCCGCGAAGACACCGATGGGAACTGACGGGCATCTTAACCTCAACAAAGGAGGTAAGTCCGTTGATCAAAAGGCATACCGGTCAATGATAGGTTCATTACTTTACCTTTGTGCTAGTAGACCGGACATTATGCTTAGCGTATGCATGTGTGCTAGATTTCAGTCCGACCCTAAGGAATGCCACCTTGTGGCCATTAAGCGAATTCTTAGGTATTTAGTTTCTACGCCTTGCTTCGGGGTCTGGTATCCAAAGGGGTCTACCTTTGACTTGATTGGATACTCAGACTCCAACTATGCCAGGTGCAAGGTTGATAGGAAGAGCACATCAGGGACGTGCTAATTTCTAAGAAGGTCCCTGGTGTCCTGGAGTTCCAAGAAACAAACATCCGTTGCCCTATCCACCGCTAAGGCCAAGTATGTTGCCGCAGGACAGTGTTACACGCAACTACTTTGGATGAGGCAAACCCTCCAGGACTTTGGCTACAATCTGAGCAAAGTCCCACTCCTATGTGACAATGAGAGTGCAATTCGCTTGGCAGATAATCCTGTTGAACACAGCCGCACTAAGCACATAGACATCCGACATCACTTCCTGAGAGACCACCAGCAAAAGGGAGATATCGATGTGTACCATATTAGCACCGAGAACCAGCTAGCCGATATCTTCACTAAGCCTTTAGATGAGAAAAGGTTTTGCAGGTTGCGTAGTGAGCTAAATGTTTTAGATTCGCTTAACTTGGATTGATCTATTGTTTATTAGTGGTGCTCAAGTTGTACAAGTTATCCCCGGACCTCACAAGTCCATATGCAAATGATGCACATGTTAAGAGGGAGATGTACTATAACTTGACCTTTTCGAGACTAACTTGGTTGTTTGAGTATTCTTGAAGTAGTCTTGAAGGAACATTGAAAGGGAATATGAACTTGGACGACGACAAGACTTCCACTGCACTCCGGTATTAGTGTATTTAATTCCAAGTTCATACTAATGCTCTAGTTGCCTTTTTGCTCTTATTTGACATTTTGGTGAGGCAATGGAGTTGAAGGGCCAAAAATGATCCCGTTTTGGTGATTAATGCCAAAGGGGGAGAAATTAAGGCCAAAGCAAATGGATCAGCCAACCACTTGTGAGTTTTGAAAATAGTAGAGTTAGACTTTGTGTTTTGTCCAAAATCCTCTTATTGCAAAATTTGGTCTCTTATGGGGCAGAATTTTGATTATGGGAAAAAGGGGGAGTTTTTGGCCCAAACAAGCTTATTTGACTTAGAGATAGGAAAAAGAATTTGATTTGCAAAAACAAACCAAGTGGTGGCAAAAAAGTGATCCAAATATGCCAAATCCTAAGTAAAAAGAATTTGGTCTTCATTTGCATTGATGTTGCACTTCTTTTGTTGCCTTTTGATGTGTTGGCATAAATCACCAAAAAGGGGGAGATTGAAAGGGAAATGTGCCCTTGGGCCATTTGTATAAATGTTTTGGTGATTAGATGCCCAATACACTGTTTTGAACTCTTATGTGCTAAATGAGCAAGAAGTGCAAATGGAAGGACAAGGTATGTTTCTAGACTTAGTGAATTGTTTTTAGTACTAACATGTTTATCTAAGTGCTAGAAACAATGCCAAGTAAAGAAGAAAGTCATTGGAAAAGAGTGGCTCACCGGACTGTTCAGTGGTGCACCGGACAGTGTCCGGTGGAGCACCGGACAGTATCCGGTGCCCCAGGCTAGCCGACGGTGAACCGGCTGCTCTCGGGAAACGACGGAGTGACGCGGCTATAAATCACCGGACTGTCCGGTGGTGCACCGGACTGCTCGTGAGTCGTCAGCGACAAACTCGTCGCTCTCGGGAAAAGAAAAAGGTGACGTGGCTATAATTCACCGGACTGTCTGGTGGTGCACCGGACTGTCCGGTGAGTCAATGGCGCCTGCGGCAAACGGTCGTCCGCGTGATCAATGCGCGACATGTGGCCCGCACCAACGGTCGGTTGGGCACATCGGACTGTCCGGTGTGCAACGGACAGTGTCCGGTGCGCCAACTGGCCCGGAGGACCAACGGTCGGCTGTGCCTGGTATGGAAGGAAATCGAGCACCGGACTGCTACAGTGGTTGTTCGGTGGTGCACCGGACTGTCCGGTGCACCACTCGACAGAAGGCAGGAATTGCCTTCCAAGTTGGCCTCCAACGGATCCTAGCTGCTTTGGGGCTATAAAAGGGACCCCTAGGCGCATGGAGCAAAACACCAAGTCTTCTCTAAGCATTCTAAGACTCCCAGACTCCGCCTCCACGTATTTGATCGATTGTGTTAGTGATTTGAGCTCTGTTTGAGTTGCGAACTCTATGTGATGTGTTTCGAGCTCAAGTCTTGGCTTGTGTGCGTGTGTGAGTGCTGCGGATTTGAGTCTTGCGTGTGTTGCTCTCCCATCCTTACTCTTGTGCTTTCTTTGTGATCTATATTGTAAGGGCGAGAGGCTCCAACTTGTGGAGATTCCTCGCAAACAGGAAGAATACTCAAAAGAGAAAAAACTGTGGTATTCAAGTTGATCATTGGATCACTTGAAAGGGGTTGAGTGCAACCCTCGTCCATTGGGACGCCACAACGTGGAAGTAGGCAAGTGTTACTTGGCCGAACCACGGGATAAAAATCGCGTGTCTCTTGTGTTGCTCTTCTGTGATTGTTTTGTTCGCAAGAGATCGCTTCATAACAACTTGATTAACTTGCACTAACATTTCTATAATCAAGTTTGTGGCTATTTAGTGTTGAATTTTATAGGATCACCTATTCACCCCCCTCTAGGTGCTCTCATGTGTCTTGTAGCGTTATCAGACTGTTGCTTGTGTCAGTAAGTCGAGCCCAAGTTACCTACAAGAAAAGGTGAATGCTTTATGACAAGGAGACTGACAAGATGGTTCTTCAAGTGTATTTCTTCCACTTTGGTGGCACCAGTCGCCAATCGCCTGCTGCCTTGAGTAATCTAGAAAGATCCCTTTATGCTCACTACAACCAAGCATCGTTCAGCTTAGCACAAAATAAGAACAGAAGCATAGAAAGGAAACAATTATAAAATCTTTTGACTCACGAAGCTAGAAGGTGTGATGAGCCCAATCCCTCAATACATGTAAGTCGTGCCCAAGTTATTGTAGCAAAGGGAGCACTATGCATAATTTGGATCTAATAATCAATGCTACAACAATACATAATTAACGCAAGAACATTTTATATATACTATTCTCCACAAACAAAGCATTGCATATTGTTACATGCAAAAATCTGACAATAGAAAGTCATATTGGAGATAAACTGTAAACACAAACTGTGGAAAAATTGGGCCTAAAAATGAAAATAAACAACAGCGGCTCGACATGTTAGCCTACATACCAAAAACTAATCTGTTAATAGTCATCTGGGTCAATGAATACTGTTGGGTCGAATGAAAATACAAACTTGCTTTAAAAACAACATAAAATAGATGTAAACAAGAAACGACAATGAACCAATTTGGCACCGAATAAAATGGAAGCAATTCATATACCAGCTACTAATTTGCTTCGTTGTACAAATAAAGTGGAAGCAATTCATAAATCAACTATTAAACAACCATGGCACAAAAAAGGTACAAATTACCTCTATTTTCAGAATACGAATAAGTACAATTGGCAAATCGATGCTTCTTATTGCCGATGAGGCGGTACCCCAGAAACTAGTATAGTATGTGGATATTGATTTAAACGAAAGGATGTTGAATTATGCGAGATTGTAAAAAAACGAGACCAAATAAATTGATGGTGTTACTAACCATATGGGGGCGAGGATATGAGCCCGGAGTTGGGGATGCTATACGGTCAAAACGGGGAATAGTTACAAAACCATTGCTGGATTATGCACAAGATTGAAGATAACTTGAACAGAAAACGAGGTAGTTGGACGAACCAGTTACAAAGACGGATCTAGCGTCGTGGATGCAATGTAGCCGCGCTCGGAGTTTGGCGAAGGTGAAGGTAAGTTACGTAGACTGGCGCGTGGGGAGGGGGGCACTCACTGGTGACGAACATTATGGGAGCAGACGACGGTGATAGTGGGAGCAGGCGGCGACGGTCGTGGGGATTAAATTAGGGTTGGCTCAATCGTGCAGTCGGTTGCTGGGGAGCGAGACATGGGGTGGGGACTATCTGACTAGGTGGGCCGATTCGTGTTCCTTTCCTATTTGTTTACGATAAATTCAATATGCATAACTACCTATGTAAATAACCGTCAACGCAATGTGTAATCTGACTGGGTCGCCCACTTGACCTGGACGACTGGTCGGAGGTTGGGTGGCTAGGGCTTTCGCTTGTTAGAGAGAGCACAGGGCTCCTAATACATATACTATATATATAGCCATGGTTGTTATATGAGCTCCATATATATATATATATAGATGAGCTAATGGAAGCCCAGGGCTTCCATTAGTATGGGAAGCCCCAGCCAATTATACTCTGATGCCTGTACACGCGTGGGTTCTGACTCGGACGTATTTCAACGTAAAACGTGAACTAAAATAACATAAATGAGTACGAATTTAAGTGTAAATCGAAGAGTTGTTTCGTAACAGTGATAGGCCCTGAAATTACGGCATGAAAAAATCGTGCACGTCCATTTATGCGTGGGTTCTGGCTCGAGCGGATTTCAACATAAAACATGAACCACAACAGCGTAAATGGGTACTAATTTTAGTATAAATCATCGATTTGTTTCGTAACGACTTGGGTTGGCTCGAATTATGGCGTGAAAACTGCGTGCATCTGATCGTGCACGGGTTCAGTCCCGGGCGAATGTGAACCAAAACACCGTAAATGAGTACGAATTTTAGCGTAAATCGTCGATTTGTTTCGTAACGACGAATGGTGCCTAAAATTATGGCATGAAAATCGTACGCATGTTATGACTCGAGTCGATTTTCAGCTTAACGTGAACCAAAACATCATAAATATATACGAATTTTATCGTAAATCATCGATTTGTTTCATAATAGCGAATGGTGTCCAAAATAATAGCATAAAAATCGCGCATATCCGATTGTGCCCTATTTCTAGCTCGTACGGATTTCAGTGTAAAACGTGAACCAAAAACAACGTATATGTGTAGAATTTTAGCGTAAATCAGACTTTGTAGTATGTATTTAAGGCTAGTGGCAAAAATGTTTAGTAAAATTGACCCAGGTGGTGACACAGGGTCCTTATTAGAGGAAACTCAGTATACACCAATAAAAAAGATCTAATTGGCCTATCCTAATTCTTGCATTCCTCGAGTGAACTTTGATAAAAAGTATTGTTGACGCACAAACCTAAAAAGAAAAACATGTTGTTAGGAAAATTAATGTAACAATGTTTTATTCCCAAAAGACACGTATAGAAAATGAAGCATTCCATATTCCGTAAACTAGTAGAGCTAAGAACTTAATGTGCTTCCAATCAACTGGATGTGAGCGCAAAAAAAGTCCCTATACATTTCTAGGAGAAAGATTTCCCATTTTCCAATAACTATTTAAGCATCTGGCTGTGAGCGCAAAAAAGTCCCTATACATTTCTAGCAGAAAGATTTCCCATTTTCCAATAACTATTTAAGCATTTGCCATTATACTTGGGGATCAGAAATTCAAATCCATCAAGCCAATTACTGACAAAAGCACGTAATTCCAATGGATATAGTGTAGTTGCACGGATTTCTAATGTTATAACAGTTGGATGCATAAATGGTGCCATGGCTAGTTATAACAGTTGCAAAAGGGATGGAAATATGGTGCGATGATATGTACATCTAAAAAGCATAGTCAGACTTGGAACAAATCAAAAGCATAGATAATGTAGTTGTATGCATAAATGGTACCATAGATAGACATAACAGTTGCAGAAAAAGGATGCATAGAGGTAAACACGTAGATGATTGTTAGTTACCTCAACTAGAGCACAATATCTCATGTCGAGCTTCGATGTCAAGTGAACGGTCTTGGAGTTTAACTGAGAATTCTCACTGATAAAAATCAGGGTTCTACACTGGAGCTGCTTTAGATGTTTAGTCAAGTCATATCTCCAGAAAAATCAATTCAAAGCAATTAAGTATGGTATTGCATAATCATCCTAATATATAGAAGTGAAATGTGTACATAGTTACATACTTATTCATTGTTTGTACAAAGCGCCATATGTTCATGCTCTATCGCTTGTCTAGCAACTACGTGATGTAATAGAAGAGGTTAACGCTTAAAAATATATTATAATAAAACCAAAACAAGTGTAATAATCACATGTGCCCAAGTCGATGAAAATTGTAGCAACCTAAAGTGTTTTCTTTATTTCACATAGACCAACAATGGTGTTATGAAAAATGCCTTGAGTTGTATCAAGATAGTCAGCAACTAATATGAAGTCTACTAGCAAACAATGTCTTGAGCTGGCAGATACCATCTTATCTTTTGTGCAGTCAGCACAAATAAAATGGTCTGTTGAAATATCATAACTAGTAAGAAAGCAAAATCATTAGCAGAAACTACTAAAGCATTTAGAGCCTATGGAAAATGATGTCTTGTCAATATATCTACCTCTTAAGGTTCATGCATGCATCTGAGGGCTAAAAAGGTGTAAACGTAGGAACAAATCTAGTGTAAATTACTGACATGATAAACGTAAGAACAAAATCTAAAGTAAAATAGTTCCTTTATCAAACCTTTTGCATAAGTGAAAATAGTTTCATGTCACTCTGTGGAACACCATAAGCGAGGTAATCCTGTAAATGGATGAATAAAATGTCACAAATGTTCAGCATGTGCTCTCCTACACATCGGGGAAAAAGAGAGAAATATTACCACACATTCAGTTACCCTAAATTCAGCAGGGGCTAATCATTAAATAACAAGGCTAACTTTTAATTTTTATCAAGCAAAATGGCTGCAACTATATAGTTTACACAGGTTCAGGGGTGGTCATGCTCCTTTCATCCTATGAGAAGCTCTGCCACTAGTACTACTTTTGCATCTTGTTATGACACTTCAAGTTTTTTAGAGAGATAAACAGGAGTGCAGGACCACCAAAAACATGTGCATCTAATAAAAGAATGACTTTATTTATGCCATTATGGATAAGACTGTGTCACCTTTTGTTCCCCTTTTTATGTACTAGTATCTACTGATATTCTAAGGCCTGACACCTAGTTCATTTTCAAGCTTAAGTTATGAGGTCCACAATCCTTTCATATAGAGAGGTTGAAGTTTGGGGTATAAGATTGTCTTTATTGCTTATAATCTTAACTAGGTTTATGAGCGGAGTGTGCATAAAATACTTTATTTATCAAACAAAGTAATTAAGGATTTTAAGTTACTAGAACTATAATATGGTCCACATTGGGTGATGTTAGGCCAAATATGCTGATATAAATTTCTCATCCACTAAAATACATTATGTAGATCGAGTTAAATTCTACCCTTATTTAATTTTGTTATTCTGTAAACCCAATGGTGCATGCATTTTCTTAAACATTGCTATAATATTAGCCAGTTATAAGCTGATGGAGAGATCAAACCAGGCAGCACAAATGACTAAAATGAGGGATACATTTCTAGAAGAAAAAATTGGAGGTGCTAGCAGAGGAGCTTGGTCGTTATTGCTTCTGCTGATCAGCAGATGATGACTGATATTGCTTTACAGCTTCCCGCGCCCACAACAGATAATCTATGAATTGCATCTATCGACCCACTACGTGTAGAAAACAAAAAAACATATTCATTATACCTTAACAGCTGATGGGACCGAAGGTGCCCGCACTCATTGCGGAAGTCAGTGGAGATCATGCGGGTCAGCGACGATTGGAGTAGCAGCGCGATCGTGGCATTGGAGGCCGATGACGAGCCAGACACGTCCGCGAGGTGAGCGGCCACTGTACGCCTCGAGACAGTAGCCGTCTGGCTGAGGAGGGGGCTGAGGTGCTGCCTGTGCCTGGCTAGTTTCTAAGGTCACAAAGCAAACATGCTTCTATGCGGCTGGTTAAATACTTATTTTTACATTGAACAGGCTATTACAAGCTAAGGAGTAAATCATATTGTTTGTTTCACATATTATCCATGATACTAAGTGTTCTTAAAAAATATTGCACAATCAACCTAGTTTCCTCTCTGAAGTTCTATGATCCCAATCTATAATTCATTGATTTCTCCTTTTCCAGCAGCCAACATCACTGGCTATCTATGCAATGGTGCTTACTCACATTACCCATAACAACTAATGACTTTGATTACTTTAGATAAAAGGAGTGGCAAACTTATGTTAATGATTTCTCATGAAACACAATTGGTGGAGCTATGGCAGCAATTATGCAAAAACAAATCACTACACGACGGTTCACTTACAGCGACCTACGGTTGGTTGCTAAAACAGCCTTCAGCGACCTACGGTTGGTCGCTAAAAACTTTTAGCGACCCATAAGGATGGTCGCTGTAAGTGCCGTCGCTAAAGGCTTTAGCGACCGACATCTTTTTAGCGACCGACCGTCCGTTGCTAATATTGTATATTTAGCGACCAACAGTGGGTTGTTGTACTATAGATTTAGCAACCAACCGTAAGTCGTCATACTATACATTTAGCAACCAACAGAAAGTCGCTCTTTTTACAGTTGTTATTAATAATAATATACATTTAATTAAGCACCACAAATCACAGATTTTTATACACAAATCATAAAGACATACACAGTTAATCAGTATACCACAGTCATAGATCCATCACATAAACACAAAAGCACCACAATTATATATTCACAAAAGCATCACAATTATAATATCATTCACAACTAGATCATTTACAAATAGCTAGCTAGATCATTCACAAAAGCTCCAGAGATGATCAGTCACAAAAGCACCATAGCGACATCACTCCGGCTTGAAGCAGTTCAAAAGCCCACAACTACATCACCCTAGCTGCTCCAGAGTTGATCAGTCACAAAAGCACCAAAGCTACACTAATGCTTCAAGCAGTTCAAAAGCCTTCAGCCAACCACTCCAGCTTCTTGTATCCTCCTGTTTTAAGGTACAAGCTTTCTTTGTCCAGAACACCCTAGAAAAAAGTACATCAAATTAGTATATTGTTGCTACATTTGCAAATAAAAATACAGTTTTGATGCCTTATCTACCTCCACTAGGATTCATGATAGCGGCCATTACATGTTTAGCTACACCAAAATCAGGACTCAGTCTACAAAATGATTCCTGTGTAACCGGTTACAACATCGTCATAGTTCCCATAATTCACAGAAGAGCTAGGTTTTCCATGTAAGTTCCATATCATATACCCTCTAAGAAACCCATCACATATCAAGTGCTCATGTACTTCACTTGCCTCTTTCCAAAATTGAGTTGACACACTTTCTACAGGGCCATAAGATCTTACTTCCTACAGCTGAATTTCTAAATGCAAAAGCTAAGAAACCATTCACTCCTTGCAAATATGCCTTGTTGTGTCTACAATATTTTTATGTTAAATGACGTTCTAACCATGGGCGTCATTCAATTTGTGAAACATGGTTTGTACCTAGCATCATTATCGATCCATGTTTTATCCATCAACCTTTGTATAGGGGACCAGATAGCTTCCAAAATGAAAAATATCATAAGAAATACAATAGTCATATAATTTTATATATCTATATTTATGTCCATGCATATGATATTCAAATCCACATGTTATGAAAAAAGATGAATAGAAAGACAATCATACCGTCACACAAGAGTCTGTGCGGGTTCTTTCACCTTTATCCTTCTATTCAAATAAGAGGTTGTGCTAGCACTAGATCAAATGTAGATTTAGATGATGCAGTGTATGAATGGATTAAATTAGATAAGTGCACATAAATGAGATAGTAATCTACAAAGACATCATGGTGGTTCCAATTAGTATTAGTCAATTTTTTCAGAAACAGAAACTGGTAGTTTGCTAGCTGTTTTGGAAACTGCTTTGTCAATCCTTGCTGCTTGCTGATGGCGTGGTGTAGTGCCAGTTTTGAATGCAGTGGTCTATGGCATGGTTTAGTGCCCGATAACAATGGTTGTGAGGATAAAGACTTTTAGAGAACAATGATCTTAGCATCCATGTGCAGTTGTTCAGTCTAGTATTTGAGCTTGTGTAGTTCAGTCAGAAAGCTAATTTGATGCATCCATGCCATAAGGTGCCAGTGCATAAAAATATTGAAAATAGTAGCACAGAGAAATTAATGGGGTTAAACTTGCTGACCTTTAATTAGAACAAAATTTATTGGTGTTCTTAGAGAATTTAGTGCAAGCCACTGAAAAAAATAAAGCTCATCGTATTATGTCACCATGCGCTGGCAGAATAGTTGGGTACGAGATTTGGCATTCAAAATTGACAGACGAAGACCAACCGAGACACTAGAGAATGAATCCAAGAATACTACTCCAAATACTACTCCTTGGCTAATAAAAATAATATTTTATTTTGAGCATATCTAAAAATCAGCCACATGACTAGTAGCAGCCATAACCAATGCAAGAATATCTACTAGGCACATCTATTATGCTTTATATCTATTTTTTATGTGGTCTGATCTCAGTTTGGAAAAAATAATACTTTCAGTTGAATGATTGGACAAAAAATATAGCAAAGTAGCCACTAGGCTGAATAAAATATTCAGTAAATGAGATAAGAGTTATGTCCTAGCACATTAATTCTTGTGTGTTTAGTCCTCAAATATTCACGGTAAAGAAAAGTGACATATAAAACTCACCTTAAGTCTTCACTGGAGTGCATAGGAGGAGACATGCTGCCTTTGGAGCACAGATTCGAGGCATTTTGGGAAGCAGCAACAATAGGCCTACACACAAGTACACAACACACTTGACCTTAAATCAACACTTGAGGAGACGGATCCGTAGCAGGAACCCCCGTTGTATTGATTGATGTCATTAGAGCAGCCACTGCTGTGGGTGTAGATCTATCTCTGAGGT
Organism: Zea mays; assembly: GCF_902167145.1. NCBI lineage: Eukaryota > Viridiplantae > Streptophyta > Magnoliopsida > Poales > Poaceae > Zea > Zea mays. The sequence continues at coordinate 154,795,958 of NC_050099.1, read as the reverse complement.
AAGAGAGGAGCCGTTGGCCTACCACCATGGGAGAGCGCTAAGACAGGAGCTGAGGACGGCTGCGAGGAAGGCTGGGCAGCATGGCGTCCTATAGGGAGGACTGGGCGACCGGCAATGACAGCGCGCGGGGAGGACTGGGAGGGGACTAGCGGCGGAGAGCTGGGCACACTGTGGAGTGAGAGGAGATCTGGGCGGCACGGGTGAGCGGCGCGGTCGAGGGATTGAAGAGATTTGGATTTGGCTAGGTCAACTTGACATGTTTTGTGGGCCGGGCCAGTGCACTGTGCACCACATGGAAAATTTTGGACACGAGCAAGCCAGTCCAATACGCGCAAAGAGCTTAAGTTCTGGGACATTCTACAACGACGGATGGTCTGACTCCTAAGATAGTAATGCCGACGGACAGCTCAACGTGAAACATAAATAAAAGTACCGATGGACAGTTTAACAGTATATTTAGAAATATCGACTGATGGTGTGTAGCTATGTTTTAGCGACTGATTCACTGCTAATTTACTACTTTTAGTGACTGAGATCCGACGCTATTTTGGTGTTGTGGTATAGTGACGGCGACCATGGCCGAGGGGCGGGGTGGCGTCGTCGATGAGCGACGGGATGGGGCCGCGATGGGGCAGAGGTGACGGCGGCTGCGCTTGTGGTTTGGTGTGTGGAATAAGGTTTCATTTGTTTAGTAGGCCTTTAGATGGGCTTTGGTGAGTAAATAAGAAACACAAAAATCGCGTACCCCTATAGCGACCCACCATCAATCACACACTTACCTCTATAGCGACCGACCATAAGTCGTTAAATTTCTAGACTTTTAGCGACCCACAGACCGTTGCTATAAGCGCATTTAGCGACCAACCGTCGGTCCATAACTTTTAGCGACCAACCGTCGGTCCCTAATAAGGGTCGCTAAAGATCAACCGTCGTGTAGTGAATGTGGATCTGCACCATTCTTCAGCGCCTCTTTCCTCCTCTTGATATCCTACAGCCACAAAACAGAAGGCATGAGCACACCACCGATCAAGCACAACCACCTAAAAGTTCGATAGTAGAAATGGAGGGAAAAAACCCACCACCTCTCGCCGCTTCAAATCTGATTCCCATAACGAAAGCTCCCTCGCCTGCTCTTAAAGTCCCAAAAACACTGGAGGTTAGCACGCGAATAGTAATTAAGGAAAAAGGGGAGCAGTGTGTGAATGAAGCACCTTACCCCATGTTCTTGAGTGGGACGACGACGACGGCGTCGTCTCTACCGGCACCACTAAACCTGATGGGCTCAATCGGCCAGAAGTCGTACTACTGCTTGATGCCTCCGCCTCCTCCATTCTACAATCCAACAACCACGGTTGATCAGATACTCGCCTAAAATCTCTAGATCTACCAAACCACCTAGCCTAGGTTGGTAGCAAAATTTCTGGAGTAAGTGAAAAGGGTTTTGTGCTCATAGAGAAGGGGTTGTCTTTGGCGCTGCCCTCGTCGAAGGGGTTGGCATCGTGATGATCGACGACGAGGTACCTTCGCAGACATGACGCGACAGCGGCCCGCAGAGACGAAGAAAAGGCATGGAGCCTGCGTGGAATAGAAGGGGATCGAGGTGGCGACTGTGCCTATGGAGGGAACAGGATTTAGGGTTTTGCGGGCGATGGCGAGGTAGGTGGTGGAGGAGGTGGCTAGGCCTGCAAATCAAACCTCCTCATGGCCAGCCAGGGAGACATTTTCCTTCTTGAAGACGGAGGTCTCGATGGCGAAGAGACCTTCGCATTCATGGCGTGACGATGGCCCACGGATGCAGGAAGAAGGCATGGGTCTGTATGGCGGGGTAGGAGACGGAGACGGCGGCGATGCAAGCGACTGCAGGCGATGCACGGAGACAGCACAGTAGAGGGGGCGGAGATGGCAACCTTGGCTCAGGCGGCGGCGAGTACAAATTAGATTAGGGTTGGAGCGGTTCAGAGTGCCTAGGATGCCTTGGAGGTCCACTAGCAGGGAGCGGGCGTGGGACAGGTCATCTGCACATGTATACAACAGAAGCGTAAATGTTTGCATACGAATCATAAAATCTGCTAACATCGTGTTGGATGGACCCATGGCGCGTATAGATCACCTGGTCGGTAGGTCAAGCGGGGTGGACAGAGCTTCTCCGATTAGATAGAGCACAGGGCTCTTAATATATAAACTATATATATATAGGGACGAGGTAATGGAAGCCCAGGGCTTCCATTACTAGAGAGAGCCCCGGCCCCCGGCCTGGCTAGGTGTGCGGGGCGCGGGTCGACGTGGCAGGTGGTGGGACTACCGCGCGCAGGTACCGATTCAAGGTGGGGCGTTTATGCATACGGAATTTGAATGAAAAAGATGCATAAATGGTAACGTGGGGCCGGGGCTCAGGTGGGGAGACGTGGGTCGCGCGTTATGCTTGCGTATTTTGCCGTTATTGGCTGCGTAAATTCGGCGCGGGTCGACGTGGCAGGTGGTGGGACTACCCGCGCATGCACAAATGGTAACGTGGGGCCGGGGGTCGGGTGTGGAGACGTGGGACGCGTGTTATGCTTGCGTATTTTGCCGTTATTTGCTGCGTAAATTCGCATCTGACACGACGTGAGTGGTCAGATCGGGTAGTGGGGTGACGCGCGCGTCGTTCGGGAACGTGGGGCGGTCGCACGATGGGGTGATGCATGTTTATGGTAATGTAACACAATGGTCATGTAATCGTAACGGATAGTTCACGTAAATCTCGCGACATGCAAACTGCGCAGCAAATCGCGCAGGATATTGGATCATGCCATGAATATAGGCCAGGACGGTTTAGGCGAGTATAGGAGCTGAAAAAAAACGGGCTACACACAGCCGCCGCAGCTTTTGTTCAGAGCTCTCGAAGAGTTAGGGCATACACAATGGAGACGGCCAGGGGATCGGAGCAGTGTGGAGAAGATACGGCGATGACGACACCCTGTACGACCGATGGCCGGAATGCTGTAACTCCACCGGCTGCGTTACCGGCGCCAGGAATTCTTGAAGACGGCAACACAGTTCATCCAAGTTTGGTGGGAACAAGTCAGCGGATACCCATGCGGACAATTGGTGAACATGAGCAGGACACACCACACATTCTCCAAAGCCATGTAAGTTCAAAGGAATACCCATGTATTTGTTATACAATTTCCGTGCAAGTTATGATTTCACCGAATACACATGTATTAGTTATACAGTCCGTGCAATTTATGAAGTCCTAGAAATTCGCCATGCTAGAAGCTTATTTTTTATATATGTGCACTGCATGACGACTCCATTAATTGAATAGGATGATAGTATAGATCAACGATTGGTACCGAAGGTGGGTATGACATTTAGTAATGTGGACGAGGCGTACAAATTCTATAGCCGATATGCATATGAAGTTGGATTTCCATTGAAGAGATATAGGGAGAGAAAAAATTGCAAGTGGTTGAACTGTTCGATGGAAGGCAAGCGTGCCGAAAGAGGAAATGGTACTCCAAAAGTGCGAAATACAATTTCCAAGCGAACACAATGCAGAGCTGGAATGAAACTTAAAAAAATCTATGACGATGCCAAAGAGAATATCATTTCAGTGCGGATTGATCTTATTCATTTGGAACATAATCATGAGTTCTTCAGAAAGGATACAGAAAAGAATCAGTTACAGTGCAACAAGACACATGATCCAGAATACATGGAGTTCCTTAGTGCGATGCAAGAAAGCAGGATTCCGCAACACTGTATTATGGATTTTGTTTCAGAAATGCATGGTGGACCAGAGAATGTACCGTTAACTACACAAGACATGATCAACTTGTAAGTCATTTTGTTATTTACACTGATATAATGACATAATGACGTTGTGTACGTATTGACTATGGCATATTGTTTAATGTTCACAGGAAGAAAGCGCGACAAAGAGAAAGAAATGCCAATGATGTGTCTAAGCTCCTATCTTTTTTTGCATTGTGTAAAAAAGATAACCCACAGTTTTTCTCTGACTTCCAACTAGACCAAGAAGGAAAGATTTTGAGCATTTTTTGGTCCCATGCTAGCCAGCAAGCAGATTACATTGACTTTGGAGATGCAGTTACCTTTGATACAACTCATAAGACAAATCTATATGACAAACCCCTGGGAATGTTTGTTGGTTGTAACCACCATCTGCAGTGCACCGTATTTGGTTTCACATTGTTGGGTGACGAAACTGTAGACACATTCGAGTGGGTTTTCAATGCATTCAAAACATGCATGGGAGCTGAAGGACCACGAGTAATGCTTACAGGTATGATTAATAAGCTTAACAATTATTACGTTCTACTATGATTGTATTGAATGTAATTATAGTTGGTAATGTGTTGCATAATGTTGTGAAAATATATGATTTCAGATCAAGATCCAGCAATGCCAGTTGCACTAGGCAGGGTATTTCCAAACACAATCCACCGTTTGTGTTTGTGGCATGTTCAGAACAGGTATATGCCGTATTTAAACGAGTTGTACGCTAGATTTGAGGAAGAGGATTTCAAAACAAGGTTCCAATCTATAATACATCATCCTTTAACTGTAACTGAGTTTGAGACTGCCTGGGCAATGCTGATTGATGATTTCCATCTACATGATAACATCAGTCTTTCCAGAATGTATGAAATTCGTAAAGATTGGATACCAGCTTTTTTTAAACATGATTATTGTGGGTTGATGGTCTCTACACAGCGTAGCGAGAGCATGAACAAACTCGTCAAAAGTGCTCATGTCGATGCAAACACGCCACTACATCAATTCGCCAAGCAAATGTTGAAGCTTCTACACAGTAGGAAGATGAAAGAGGCAAAAGAGGCACTAGGATGCATGGTGAGTACATAGAATATTATTATATCATAATATTTAACGTACCGTATTATAACGTATAATTTTGTCTACTGTAGGGCCAAAAGGAAACAAATACATTGTATATGTTTGAGATATGTGTAGCGAGGACATACACAAGGGCTGTAATGAATAAGTTTCACGAGTCTTTGAAATATGCTACTGCATACAAGATATCACATGATCCAGATGGTGGTGTGAATGAATGGGTGGTTCAGCATACTTCAAGGTCAAATAAGATTGTGTGGGGGCAACACCAATTCAAAGTAATGGCTGATGTAGATGCTGGAAAGTATGAATGTGAATGCAAGCATTGGGAGCATACAGGTATGTCATATTGCATAATTGTTGAATAAAAATGTTTAATCATAATGAGTGAACATAAACGAAGACATTTTTTACATGCTTTGTTGTAGGTCTGCTTTGTGTGCATCTTTTACGAACATTTATGCATCTTCAAATTGATCGAATACCTTCGGAATACATCCTTCAGAGATACACCTACTCTGCTATACAAGATGTGACTTTTTCAAGGGATGATAAGAATTTGCAGGGTAAAGACGGTGAGACTAAATCATATAGGCAGAAGATGTTGCTTAAAAAGTCAATGAAAGTAGTACATCATGCAAGTCTTTCAAAGGCTGGATATGATAGAGCCCTGGAGATGATGGATGAACTGCTTTTGCTACTTTCACGGTTGGAGCCAGATATTGAAGGTGATGATAGTACTAGTGATGGCGAAGGAATACAGGTATTTAATATATTAATTGTAATAGTCGTGTATTTTAATTGATATACTGAGTTATAAGTTTTGGTGAATGGAAAGTATGAGAAACTTGCCTGATACAGGGCGACAGGAATGATGTAAGAGACATGATGGGAGATAATATAACGACAAGAATGGCGCAGGCTGGTGTATGTGTAATATGTTATATGATGTTTACTATGCATAATGGTGTGTACTGTTTGTCATAAACACACCTATTTACTGTCAATCGTATTATTTGACAGGTAATTCAATTGGTGCCTACTTTACAAGAAGGTGGTGTGAGCGATACCCAATGTGTTATGCCACAACAAATATTGGAACAGGTAACACATGATTATAAAAGAGGAAAAAGTTGTTGTAATACAAAATAGTAACGATTGGACCTTGTTGCTGATTATGGATGATTAAGAATGGTATATGTGTGCAGCACGATTATGGACAATTGACCACTAGCACACCACTGATTGATGTGAGTGGTACAGATTTGACGATTAAAAAGGTAATGGTGCTATTAAAAACGCATGTGCATGGATATTATTTAAAATTACATACAAATAATTGGATTTAAGTACTAATATTTAAAAATATCATATTTTTTTCTTAATTGTAGAAGCTAGATTTTAATGTGAGTGGAGTAAGCTTGAGAAGACCGGATAACGCAAAGCCAAAGGGCAGAACAATCAGTGATACCGAAAAAAGAGTTATTAAGTTGGGGGCAAAAGGAGACAAAAAAAGAACAGAAAGTGTCAAAGGTGTGGAATTGCTGATGGTCACAATAGTCGCACTTGTCTATCTGTGGAGGAGAATAGGCTTCGGTTGGCCAGCCTTACTGGTCGAAAGAGAGGGCGGCCCATAGGTTCTAGGAACAAGGGTTCATCTAGCGCTCCAAACTGGAATGAGGCATGCACTTCAAAAAACATCAAGGAGGTGTCATAGACAATGATTCATCTAGTGGGGAGTAGATGATTTCATATTTTATGACAAATGTAATGTAGTGCCATACTTGTTATTACAACTATGGGTGAATTTATAAATGCTGGAACCAGTCGATATTCACAAAGTATAAGTAATAATGATTTACTGCATGTATTGAAATGTTGTGTAAACTGTATAAGAAATATGCGTAAATGTGTTATGAAAACAGCGTAATTCGACGCTATACAAAATTTGGTGGCAAAAACTGGCTAAAAATGTCTTTGTGAAGAAAACAAACGACACAATAAATTGTGATTTAATGTAGTAACATAATTTTTATTACACATGTGTGCGAGTAGACAAATCTGATACCAGTAGTTATTGACAAAAGAATAAGGCTGTACAGATTTGCGTAATTGAGCTAACAAAACAACGTAATTCGTCTGTAATTAAAATTATTGTAAACTGGGTACAAATTTGCGTAAATGAACTAACAAAACAGCGTAATTCTTATTAGACATAAGAATTTGTGACACATACTGGTAAATAATAGATTTGTGAAGAAATCAGAGAATAACAATAACTAGTGAGTACATCACTGATAGAAATATGAGCAAACAGTCGAAGTTTGAACTGAAGATGTTTCATAACTTGTTTAATACACATAGGCCAAATTTTTATCTAAAAACTGCATTAGACATGAGTGTCTTGATAGCTTGGGTGAAAAACATAGAAAGTTTCAATACGGTTACACAGACATGCAACAAGGAGGTTTGGCTTCACAACATCTTGTTCCGTAACAAGGAAGCCACAAAATGTTTGTTCCATATCAAACAGTTGCGATTCACAAAATGTTGATCCAGCGACACAGCTAGCGTCCAAACTTGAATCTTTGAATATCTGGAGGCAACGGGAGGCACTTGTTCTTGCTATGGAAGGTGAGGTAATATAGAGCCAGAGATCGTAGGTCACCAGAGTTTTCCTGCATAATACACATTATCGCGAGGAGAATAAGTTATATCTGAAATGTTGAATGTATAAATACAAACTGCATAATCATAAAATGACTCACTCGTTGTATAAATTGCTTGATAGAACCATCCATATAGTCATAGTACTGGATGTATCTCATGACAAAAAAGCCACAGTCATTAGATCCAGCTATCATGGTGGGACACATAGGTGGCATGTCAATTGGGAAATTTCCAAATTTTGGGATGCGTGAATTGGGCCGGACTTGTTGCAAAGATTTGTTCAATCTGTTCATTATAACCCTAGCTCATGGTAGTTTCATGGTGCCTATGTCCTTTTGGGAGTAATGAAACATCTTCCATGAAGTACCACCCAACTCCGGACCATATGGATTTGAATCTAAAATGTGAATACATCGAAACTGGATATTTATGACATACAATGTCCAATGTCCCATATGAAGAATAGGGACCATAATCTGTCAAATATCAGGAGTTATATAAACAGAATGATAACATTAGTGTGTAGCTGAGCGATGAATATAATTGCATAACAGGAGAGCGTTGATACAAAGATAAATAAGTATACCGTTTTGTAGTCACCAAAATTGTCCAGTTGGGGCAGGGTCTTGTCCAGATAAGCATCAAGGACAGTTTGATCAAAAATCTGAGGAGACTTAATGTATCGTTCATGCTCCTCAAAGTTGAGGAGAATCTGCATAATCATAATTACTGTGTCATATAAAACTGTATGTAAACAATTGCAAAAACAGGTAGGTATTAATGAATTGTACATACACCAACATTGACATCCAGTACAAGTCTGTCTTTGTTGATGGACGAGCAATTATTGTTTTTGTCATGGCGAAACCCCATGATGAAACACTGCATGAACACATTATCCAGACACATCCCATCTGCAAATGATTGTTGTATATCGAGACAATTTCCAATACATTCATCGAATTCTATGATCTTCCTATATAATAATGAAAAAGGATATGTTATTCATTATATATGTAAGCAACAACATACATGTTATTTTGACTTAAAAGTTAAAGAAAAACCTGTTTGGGTCAGTTTTTGAGGAGCACAAAAAATCACGAAGCGACCGAGCACAGTCCAATTCTGTTAAACGTGGCAGAGAGTGGTCATGTGTAGTGTGCAACCTATGTGTTTCCTCACCATCTGCAACCTGAAACACAATGCAGGTAGAGAGTATAGTAAATTATGAATGAGTTATGAGAAGCAAGCATGCAATAAATGTATAACTGGATTACTTACATGACCACTAGGTGTCTGATCAAAAAGGGGGCCCGTGTAAGTTGGAGTGTCATGAGATGCACCAATGTCTCCTCCCTGACCCAAAGAAACAATGATACTATGTTTTAAGCCTCAATCATGTGTCAATTAAATTTAATCCATAATTGAGATTACAATGGATAAAACAAAGCTGAAACATATACATGTTTTTGCGGTGTGGCGTCAAACATCGGCAAGTGGGAAGACGGATATGAGCTCATAGGATTGCAGTCTGGTACATGTCGATGAGACATGTTTGTGTCGCTCGGCATATTATTGCCAACATTAAAACAGAAATCATGTATACATTATTATGGTTTTGTCTAATATTTTGGATGAAAATTGGAAATTAACATGTAATGTAACCATAATCAGACTGCATAAAATACCTGGTTTTCCACATTTGGGGTTATGTTCGTCTCCAAATCGTCAGGGCAGCCCTCAAATGCACGACGCATTTGTTGTTGCTTTTCATGTATTTCTTCAAACTGGGTACCTGTCAACTCCGTATTCGGTTGTGAATATGGCATAGTCATGTCCTGGGTATTCTGGGTACCCTCATGGATCTGTTCCTCTGTAATTAAAAAGTTGTAGTATTCAAACAGCAAGAACTGATAAATGCATAGATTTAAGAACATGAATTGAATAAATGACAATGAGGGAAGGTAACCTGACGACATATGCTGAGATATATCTGGAGGTTTATCTGTTTGAGGCGCTTCCGCAACATTGTCTGGGTCGCCAGACTCCGCGCGAAGGACATCATCAATTAACTCAGCAAATGTGTCCGCTAGTTCATACTGCTTCACAACCATCTTGGTAAGAGTACTTTTTATGATGGAACACGCTTTGCCAACTTCTGAATCATACTCAACAAACTTTTCAATGAATTTTGGTCGGTCACGTGGTTGGAGCTGCTTTATCTTACTTGAAAGCATATCCTTGATCAATGGGAGCTGGATATGAATAGTATGATGACCACAAGGATCGGGACGAGGGACATCAAAAATGTTTGTCCTGTCCCTATGCTGTGATGTAATGAATGATAATGCATCATAATTAATTATTAGAAACATAAGGATATAATATTACATAAAACATCTGTAATGTACATATGGTATTTATGGACACATATGGGATGTATGTTTTGCCATAAACTGACCTCTGATTGAAACTGCACACTAGGGACAACAGAATAGCAAGTTTCAGAAAAGCTTCGGAACTGAAAAAAACATTTGTAATATAATTAAATACATGAAAGATAACCATAAATAAAGTGTGTTACCCACTGAAAAATGAAGTATATGGTGTCTATTACGAGTTTATTCAGAATGGTATGAAAACTAATAGAGATACTACATGCATAAACATTCACCTAATAACAGCAAATGCATATTTATGCAGGGTAATGCATTCCTATTGTTTTATGTACAGATGACATACCTCACAATGGCCAAAAGGTTCACCGCTTTGGCGTGGCTTCCTCTTATCAGCTTTTGTCAGAGCTTGGATAATGTTTTTATCAAAGAATTTTATGCGGGGTGTGCCACGTTTATTGGGGGGCTGCAGCATCATGCAAGTGGTCCAAATAGTACAACTACAAAAAAACAATAACTAATTTATACTATCATGGATGGTAATTGAGCAAGTAAAATAGATTCAATTCGATATGAAAAAAATGAACAGTCCAATGTTATTTACTTACTAGTATGACAACTGAGCATCCATATATCGTCGTGGACACATTAGAAGTGCTTCTTGTATGCCACTTTTGTGCAGCTTCACATAGGTCGTTAAAAATTAAGTGGCACCAGTCTATTTCATGGAAACGGTCCATTTCTTCCGTCAATAACACTTCATGGTTAGATATGCCCCAGCTGGAAGTGGGGAACAACAATCTATTGAACAATATCAAAAAGAAGCATCTGATAGAGAGGTCATCATCATTTCCTTTTCTCAATCGGTCCTGAAGAGATGCAACAACAAACTCATCCTTGGACAATCCAAGTTCAGCCCTCAAGTTATTGCCCGCCACTGCTTCATCGATTCCTAGTGGCTTACCACCGCCAGCATTCGGAAGGCCTAGTATAAGGTGGACAGTTTCTTTCGTAATCTTTAGTTCCTTGCCAACTCCAGGGCGAATAGTCATATCCTTGTGGTCCAACTTATCCATCAACCAACGAAGATGAGAACGGCTACCCAGTGCATCAAGTGTCATGTCAAGAATATTGGAAAATCCTTTTCTAGCAACGGCTTGTCGTTGCCTCTCATTCAATATCTTAATAGTTATAATCACATCCTGAGGGTTGCATCTAACATTGAGTTTCTGAAATAATGTATGTTAAATGTTATGAAAACAATGAAATAAATGTGGCATGAGCTATAAAATTAGCACTCATAATGTAAGGGATGCAACTAAAATAACATAATACCTAGTTAAATAAACTAAACTGCATTATCTGTAGACAATAAAAAAGTGTCTAAGTGTTGTAAAATAAATATGATATTGTAAATGCAATTCAGAACTTGGAACCTAACGTGAAAATTCGACTAGATTCATCCTTACTGTATACTACTAAATAATATCTAATATGTTGTATCAGGTCATAATTATTGAATACTAATTAGTATTTAATATATATGAAATCATAAGTATAACATATAACCTGCCGTGAAGTTTCTACTACTTTCGGCCTCTTTGTACATGTCTTCCGTAAGATATTCATATGACTTCCAGCAGCATTACGCTTCTTTGTAGGTGTCTTGAAGTCATCGTCGTCATTGCCAGATCCAGTTTGTTCATTGGCTTCATAAATAACAGATGGTTTCTCGACAGGTGCAGGACACTGATCAGAATGCTTTGTGTTTGGAGGAACTCCAATAGAGGCCGGCCGTGGTATCTCAACACTAAAGAACTCTTGGCTTGACTCAATGGTTATGCGTTTGGGATTAGCGGGAGGACGATCAACTGACTTCATTTTTTAGGGTAGAACAAACTAAGTAAATGAAAAAGAACATCAGGAAATAATACTATATCATACATAATAATTGAATAAATATAACATTATGAAACTGTTGGGGTATGTATAGTGTGTGTATTGTGCATAACAACAGATGTAGACAACGTAAATGAGAAGAAGGAATGCATAACAACAGATATGTGAAAACTCACATTTAAATAAAACAGTACATAGTGTGCATAAATAAATTATGCAATATAATTCATAACAGTATATGTAGTATAACTATCAGAAACAACAATAATAACACAGTACAATAACATCACTAATCTATTGATTGCTATTGTAAAAAAAATATATTGTGTTTATAAACAACACTCAGTACCTATATAAAAATGAACAGAATGTAACAAATATGCAATTGAAAAAATTGGAAGGCATTATCGGATACTACATATAATGAGGCGATTCAATTAATTTCGAATCAATTGAAGGGATGTAGAAGGGGCGGGGCGAACCTGATGGACATTAGCGGCTGAACTATGTAAAAGTATGGGGGGAACTCGAAAGACTGAGAGGGGAAACGAACCAGGGAAGGAGAACGACGGCGGTGAATCGATGAACAGCGGAGATTACGGCGGTGGAAGAGGTGGGGGCGGTCGTCGATGGCGATCGCAGGAGCGAATGACGGCGACGGGGAGGAACTGATTTTTTTAGGGTTTGGGTGGACCCGAGCTGAATTAATTGAAAGGTGTCTGTTGTGTGTGGCTCGTTGACCATATTAGCTCGGTCGGCCCGCGGGGGAGCGGCGAGGGACTGTGGGTCCACTAGTCAGCGCACAGTCAGGGTGAAGGTTTGGTAACTGCGTGATCATAATAAGCATAAATAGCTGTGCAAAGTATCGTAAACAGTTTACAAAAAATAATTAATCAAGACCCACGCCAAGGTACGTAATATAATAAATCCCAAAATGATATGTAGTTGTCAACATCGAAGTATACAATCATAAATCCCAAATACTACACCACACCGACCAAGCCGCATCGACGTGTCAATTTATGAAACGGTTGGAGTCATAATATGCAAGTATAAACGCGGCCAACTCCAACGCGGGTCGTGACCACGACGCCGGAAAACCCGCGCGGAGCATACGCACTCACCGTGTCAGTTACGTGTTTATGCATACGTAATTTGAATGAAACGGATGCATAAATGGTAATAGAGGGTGCGCACGCACGACCCACCTTCAATCGGTGCATGTGCGCGGTACTCGGACCACCTGCCACGTCGACCCGCGCCCGGCACAACTAGACTGGCAGGGGCTTCCTGCATTGATGGAAGCGCAGGGCTCCTAATACTATATATATATATATATATATATATATATATATATATATATATATATATATATATATATATATATATATATATATATATATATATATATATATATATATATATATATATATATATATATATATATAGCTGCCCGAATCGCTCTAAATTGCTCGTGGTTGGTTCGGGTTGACTTATCCAAGAGAGGCATTCAAACTCTATGCCCTTTTTTGTGTACATATGTTTTACCACTAGGTGGAGCGACAGGTTCGTCGATCTGATAGTTCACATTTTAGATCTTGTAGATATGGAGCTCATATGAACATTTTTTTCTTCAGAAGAAACGCATATGAAACATATGACAGTGTGGATGCTGCTACGGTACGGTCGCTTTCGCTTAGCTTTAATCTATGCTAGCTTCTACATCTTTTGCATTATTTTGTTTTTATAGATTACAACTGCATCAGTTCAGAGAGATAACTTTAATCTGAAGTGAACACCTCTAGAGACCGTGCTGAGTGACCTTCATATTCTGTTGTTCAACGTATTTTAATTGCTCGCGGCACTCGTCAACTCTGGGTTTTTGACAAGTTGGCACCAAACTCCAATCAAATTCGAGACCACCCGATTCCACGGCACGACGAAGGCTTCCAGAAATTGCGGCTCCCGCACGTGCTTCTTAATTCCGTGATAGACAGACAGGGACAGGATTTTAAGTTGCATCGAGCAAAAAGCGAGATTACAAAGGCGCGGCAGTATTCATCCCCGTTCTCTAGCGCCCCCAGAAAAAGTGCTGCAAACGCTCCCAACCATAGGCTGATCGTCATCGTTCACGTGAACGAGGACGCCGGCCCGACCGACCGGGAGCGGAAAAAAAAGCGCACTGCTAATTGAGCACGAAACAGACCTCGCGGTTACAGTAGTCAACAAGTAGCGGTAACAATAATGCACCAGCCGAGGCATAGACAGACGGCGACCGTCGGCGAGTCTGACACGGGGTCGTCTTCCGTCGAGCCGTTCACCAGTAAGGAAACGAGGACGCGGCGGACGTGGCTCGGGACCTCTTATTGGTGCCGGCCACGGCCACGGCCAGCCCCGGGCCGCTGTACGTGGCCATCTGCGGCACCCACCGCTCCCTGCTGCCCCGCGCTCCTCCGCCGCCCTCGCAGAGGAGTCGCTCCTGCGCCGCCATCCACGCGGGGTAGCCGTCCTGCAGGCCGCCGATCAAATAATGCGGCGGGAAGGAAATCTCCCAGGTTAATCATCGGATCACGCATGCAGTCCTGTCTTTTTCATGAAAAGGCGACGAAGCAGATCGCGGTAGATTTGCTCTATATATATATATTCTAAATGGTAACAGTCCTGGCCCCGCCCATAATTAAAATATTAAGGGGCCGTTTGGGACGGCTCCCCCACAGCTCCGGCTCTGGCTCCCGGATGGAGCTCTCCCAAACGTGTCGACGAAAATGGCTCTCAACCGAGAGCAGGAGCTAAAACTGACCAAGGAGCCGGAGCCTCTAATTTGTGGCTCCCTACCCGCTCCCACAAGAACTGCAGACAACAGAGAGCACTGCAGTGATTTTAGGTAATCAAATGATGAGCACAGCATACACAAGGAGCCGTTTTTTACCAAACGATTTGCAAAAAGCATCTGCTCCTGCAAAGGAGCTACTCTTTTGGAGGAGTTGGAGCCGGAGCCGTTTCCAGAGGAGCCAGAGCCCTTCCAAACGAGCCCTAAATGATGTTGTTCCTGGAGATATTATATGGCCGGCCATCACACAGCCTGGACGACCACCCGGGAACACAGCTCGCCCATAATGGATGGCTACTGGTTGGATTGAAAGCAGCGCACTAATGCCGACGCCGACGTGCTCGGGAGTCGGGATATGCTATGGGTGCGCTCAGGCCCGCTCGGCTCAGGAACGGTCGAACGGAAACGCGCACTGCGGCACCAACCTGATACGACGCGTCTGCTGCGGAGACGCCGATGTCAGTCGCGGCGGCGGCGGCCGCCTCGTCCACCAGGAAGTCCTCGACGTGCCACCCGGGCAGCGTCTTGGTGAGGTACTCGGAGATGCTGCTGCTGTCGCTCCCGTGGCTGGTGGCGGGCGCCGACGACGGAAGAGGAGGAGGATGTGCGGCTGCGTCGCCGGCGCTGCAGCAGAAGCTGCCGCTGCTGTTCTCGTCGTCCTCCTCCTCCTCATCCTCCGGCGCCGGGCACGCGGCGGCGGGCTCGGCGGAGAGGCGGACGCCCGTGAGCAGGAACCGGGCGTGGCGCATGGTCAGGTCGCTGGCCGTGTGCACCGACACGTCGCAGTCGCGGCACAGGATGGCGCGGTCCTCCTTGCAGAACAGGAGCCCCCGCTTGTCCTGCATGCATATCGATCAGAGGCAGGCAGGGCACACCTCGCAGGCTGAACAATCGGAAAGAACCCCGTCCGAAGAGATTTATTTTGCACGGGGATCGGGGGATGGATGATCGAGTGAACCTGGCAGATGTCGCAGAGCGGCGGCGGCGGCGGTGGCGCCGGGCTGAGCAGCGAGAAGCGGCGGTGCTTGCCGGCGAGCTTGTTGGCGCGGTGCACGCGGCGGTCGCACGCGTCGCACAGCGCCGCCTCGTCGGCGCAGCAGAACACCTCGGCCGCCTCGGCCGCGCACACGTCGCACTGCACCTTCATCTCGGCCACTCCACTCTGCTTTTCCCTCAAGCGATGATCGCGCGCGCTCTGGCGGCTCAGCTCAGGGCTTGAGCTCCGGGCAATCGTATGGATGAAAGCGAGTCGGAGCTAGCCGCGCGGAGGATGGTAATGGTATGCTACTTACTAGTCCTAGCTAGACCGGACGGGCTTAGTAGTGCGGAGACATATGTGTGTGGGGGCTATGGCACTTTTATATGCCGCGACGAGATGGCACGAGGCGACTTGTGGGTTAAGCTTAAGCAGAAGCGATTAGGTGCCGTCGCTTCGCTTGTAATAAAGGGACGAGGATCCGCACTGAAAGCCAGGTCAAGACGACGACGGAGAAGGCAGGAAGGAGGAGGCTTTCCTGTGCATGTCATCAGCATCTGCATCTGCCTGGGGACTGTGCTGTGCCGACCTGACGTGTGTTAGGTCCGGTGTTTACGTCCGGCGGCCGGGCCATGCATCTCAGACTCAGAGACGGACCTCCTTGTCCGTGTCGACCATCTCTTCTGTGTGCCCCCCCGGTTTGACCTCATTTCGTGACGGTTCCGGCGGTACGGACGCGGACTTTTGAAGAGCGCGGCGCGGTAGTGTCAAATTACTCCGACGGAGGAGAAGAGAGGAGAGGAAAGGAAACACCGTCGTCTGCGGCGGCCGGCGGGCGGTAGCGTCACGCCGCCTATTTCTTCTTCATGGTTCTGCTGTTGACCACCGGGATTCTGACGTGTCTATCTATCGTTCTATTATTATGTTACTAGTATTCGTGTGTGTGTATACATATAAATATATAGGAGTCGGGAATCGTATAGTAGGCTACTAGCTAGCTACCGTGTAAGTGAGATCCTGGCGATCCGGAACAGGGTTATGGCTTGGTCAATGGAAGCGCACCGTGTATTCACCTTTTAGATTAACAGTAAATCGCTCAATTTGACTTGTAAGAATTTGGTAGCACGGTAAAAAAAAACACAGAACAATGGGCAGATTCCTCGGTGCCTTCTGGATTTATGCTTATCTTTTCTTCCTCTCGTGGTGGACTGGACTTGATGGGCATGAAATGGGATGGGCGGGTCATGGTCGAAGGGAGGGCGCAGGCATGGATGGATGGGCGCTATGAGCTTTGGATCATAAAAGGCAGCAGCTAAGCTAGCCTCTCCCTTCTCTCTTATCCTGTCGCTCTCCCGCCCACTTGCACTTTATGATCCAAAGCTCATAGCGACTCTTAGAAGCGCAGCTAGCTACAGGCTACAGCCTACTGTGGAGCACCCGGAAATCCGAAGTTGAGTGCTCCATCCAGGAGCAAGCGGCCAACGGCAGAAAGCAACGCAATTCGCGGCTTGTTGCAGTATACAACCACAACTAGATAAGGACTAGTCCTTTTTTCTGGAAAAAAACACATGACATTTTCAAAGAGAGATTGAGAGAGAGAGAGATAACATACCTTTTTTTAATGGTAAGCTTTAGTCTTTGATTGAAACGAACATGACCGAGGACATCCCACGTTCCCAATTTTTTTGTTTTTTAGCCCCTTTTTTGACACAAATTTACTTTTGGACCCCCAGAAATTATATTTGCACGTTTGGACCCTATGCTCGGCGCCATGGGTTGTGGCGCCATAGGTTGTGGCGCCGAGCTGTGACGTGGCAGCAACTGCTGGAGCTGACCTGACACCGACGTGGGCGACGCGGCCTCGTAGCTCAGCGCCACAGATCTTGGCGCCGAGCTACGTATGCCTATAAAAACGCCCGCGCGGCTGGCCGAGAGCAGCGCATTTTATCTCATGTCCAAACTTCGTCAAAAATTGCTGGATTCAAAGATTTGAGTTGGTTCACTTCGTAGACCAAGGTATGGTGCCCAACTTGATTCGTTTTGTATATTGGGTTGTTAGTTTCATAGTTGCTCATAGTTTCATATTTTAATAGTTTGTATAAACCTATTATATTATCATTTCGATTATTAGTTTGTGTAAACTTATTATAAAGCATATTAGGTACAAGTGATAATTATAATCGTTTATTAGATGAAAGACATGTACCGAGAGGCGTTGTGGCAGAAGAGAGGTCGTCTTCGGGAGTTATATCCGGACGTATCTAGTAAGGATGCTCCTGTTCCTCCTGAATTCCCCGTGCCTAACTGTGACTGTGGCAGACTGGCTTGGGTACATCAATCACAACATCCAGACACGGCTGCTCGCTGCTACTACCTTTGTGGCGGTTTGGACGTACGTAGCTTATGACTTGTCACTTAATTTTGTTCGCATTCATTATTTTGTAGATGTGTAATAGTGCTTCTTTCCATTATTTTAGGGGCATCAGAGGTGTTTCTTTTTCCAGTGGATCGACGGTCCTGATAAATTTGACCCTCGATATCTTCTTTTCGTTAATTGGTTGAGTGGAAGGACTAGTCATGAGCGTTTTAAGCGTTGGGTACCTCCTCCCCCGAATCCTCCACCAATGACGGATGCAGAGAAGGAGGTAGCAACAGAAAGACGGATGGACTCACCGCCTCGATGCGATTGTGGAGACCGTGCTGTCATCGACGAAGACACTGAGAAGCAGTTCGTGTGTCCGAACATTGATTATGTGAGCCCATCGATACGCTAAATGTATGAACTAGTTATTATTTACAATAAATTACTAATTTTTCTCCTGCAGCCATACGGGTGGCGTAAGTGTCGTTTCAGAGAGTGGTTGTATGGTCCTTTGTCC
Organism: Zea mays; assembly: GCF_902167145.1. Lineage (NCBI taxonomy): Eukaryota > Viridiplantae > Streptophyta > Magnoliopsida > Poales > Poaceae > Zea > Zea mays. The sequence continues at coordinate 154,777,448 of NC_050099.1, read as the reverse complement.
CATTGGCCAGAGCCAGAGGTAAAGGAAAAGAGATACAACGGGTGGGCGGAAGAAGAGATCAAATTTGATCCAGTACTCTGCAAATATGGTATTGAAGCTAAGTATGGATTAGTTCCTTCCGAGCTTGGTGTTGGATATTTTTGTGGACATATGGTCGATTACGATGAGGTTGGTTTTTTTTTGCACCAGATGTAATGTTATAGCGGTACTTACTATTTTTTGTAGGAGACGAGGAAATGCAGTTGGGAGAGTTACGACGACAAAGGAGAGGTGATGCGCACAATAGAGTCCAAGAGAATAATGGGACAGAAGATGCGTTGTGGATCTCAGCTCGTCGATTCGTACATTAACAATCGCATACGCGACATGCGTAGGGAAGCAAAATCTGCCTTTTATGATAGCCCGAAGCGTGCAGAGTATAGGAGGTTGAAGGCGGCAGATGAGAAGAGAGCACAGGATGCAAGGGAATGGAAAGCGGCTCAAGCCGAGAAACAGATGTGTGGAGATCCTGCATCGGGTCGAAGCAAGAAAAACCACATTACAAAGTCTAATCAAACGAAATAACGATGGATACGAACAACGTGTCAAAGACACTTACTAGGATGATCGTGAACTGGATCCTGGGTCAATGGGATCTCTTGGGGGGTACCACCGGATTAGAAACCCCACAAACGTCAGGAAGAGGACGAGAAATCCCATACTCGTGCGGCCCAGATTGAGCATCGGGCACAACAACCACTTCTTCATGATGCTCTACCAAAGGAGCTTCAATACGAGATGTATTTGGCATTTGTGGAGACAACCCGACTGGACCATCGCAATGACTAACAGGTAACTTTTGAACAACCACATCCAAACATGGTGGAACCATCGTCTTCACAATTCTTAAATATATCACCCAATCATCTTCTGATGTAATGGAGATCAATCGTCGGACAACTGTTCCATATGTAATATGGGACAACAAACCCTGAATTGATATTCTAGGGTCGTTTATGTCGCAACTAATCTCCTCACAAGCTCGAGCGAAAATCTTGTCAAAAGATGGTCTTTCATCGAACAACATGGTCACGATCTTCATACCATCAAAAGTAACATTACCATAAGCATCTATCTCCACCCGTCCTCCATGGTATAGTGTTACTAGGCTCTCCATCTATTGCAAAAATGGATTACTAACTCAATAATGGCTATATACTTAAGCCTAAAAACTTACTAAGTAATAAATATATATTACCTAATAACTATATAGTAAATATTAAATGAACACATCAAACGAAATTACATAATCTATGAATAATGTACGAAAACAATGTATACCTGAGACGCGTACGAGTCCAGCTAACGGTGGAGAAGGTCAAGTCGGACGAACACCTACGTACAAAAAAAACTATTGTCAATAAAAAATTTGGCAGCACCTCCCCTGTAAAGTGATGTTTATAGAACCTGCAAATAAACGACAACACGATGGTTGCCAACAAAATGCTAACGAAATGGTTAACACGATGGTTAACACGATGGTGCCAACGATGGTTGCCAACGAAAACATGTAATATCAATGCGCTAAACAAAATGTTAACTATATAATCACTAAGAATTTACTAAACACTAACAATATGCTAAGCAAGACACTAGCTAACTATTTTACTAAACACTAACAAGAAAATATCTAACTATTTACTAAACACTAAACAACTGGATAGTTAACTAATTACTAAACACTAACAATAGCTAACAATATGCTAACAATTTAGTAACTTAGAAACTAACAAAAATAAAAAAATACCTACTCACGAAGGAGCTCGGACGAGCGCGGTGGAGCTCGGGCGGCGCGGAGGAGCTCGGACGGCGGCGCGCAGGAAGCTCGGACTCGGACGGCGAGGCGGCAGGCTGCGCGCGCGGGGCGCGCGGCGGCGGGGGCGCGCAGCACGCAGCGGCGGTGGGGGGGGGGGGGGGGGGCGCAACGGCGGCGGGCTGCGCGCAGGGGGCAACCGGGGGGCT